>NW_026606071.1:36625000-37185000 GCF_029834395.1 Sorex fumeus | reverse complement strand
AAGGCGTGCAGCACCCCGGCGTTCTCTGGCTGGCTGTTGTTCCTCAGCCAGCGCTGGGGCCGGAAACTGTCGGGCTCCGGGAAGGTGCTCGCATCCCGGGAGACCACATAATGGCAGAAAACGAACTGGGTCTGCGTGGAGGGGGTAGGGGGAGGGGCGGGTGAAGGCAAGGTGGTGGGGGGAGGGGAGTCCCCCCACTTGGCTCCCCGCGCTCTCGCTCCCCACTCACGTTCTTGGGGAACAAGAAACCGTTCATTTCCATGTCCTTGTCCGTGATGACGCGGGAGTTAATGGGAACCACAGGATAGAGGCTATGGGGGAGATAAAGCGCGGATGGGGCCGGGCCTGGGGCTCAGTGGGTGAGCACTCGCTCGGCAATGTGTGAGGCCCTGGGTTTGAGTCCTGATACTGAAGGGTGTCCCTTGAGCACTGCGGGAGGGCCCCTAAACATTGCCAGGGGTGTCCCCCACCCCCTGCCCGAGGAAAACAACATCCTCCAAATCAGAACCGGATGATAGGTGGCACAGTGGGGAGGACGCTCGTCTTGCATGCAGACAACCTGGGTTCTATCACCAGCACCGCACAGGGTCCCCTGAGCACCGCCAGGAGTGATTCCTGAGCACAGAGCCAGGAGTTAGGCCTGAGCATCACGGGATGTGAACCAAAAACAACAACAACCAAAAAAAAAAAAAGGGCCACACATCCAAAAGAACAAAAGCAACTGGTGTTGGCGTGGAGGTGGCGAGAAAGGGACCCTCCTCCACTGCTGGTGGGAATACCGACTGGCTCAGCCCTTTCGGAAAACAGTATGAACAATTCTCAAAAAATTAGAAATTGAGCTCCCATTTGACCCAGCAATACCACTACTGGGAATATATCCCAGAGAGGCAAAACAGGATAGTCAAAGTGACATCTGCACTTGTATGTTCACTGCAGCACTCTTTACAATAGCCAGAATCTGAAAAAAACCTGAGTACCCAAGAACAGATGACTGGTTAAAGAAACTCTGGTACATCTACACAATGGAGTACTATGTAGCTGTTAGAAAAGATGAAGTCATGAGTTTTACATACAAGTGGTACCACATGGAAAGTATCATGCCAAGCGAAATGAGTCAGAAAGAGAGGGACAGACATAGTAAGATTGCATTCATCTGGGGAACATAAAGTAACAAAATAGGAGACTAACACCCAAGAATGGGCGAGATTAGTACCAGGAGTTTTGCTCCGTGGCTTGGAGGCCAGCCACACATGCTAGGGGAAAAGGCAGCTCAGATAGAGAAGGGAGCACCAAATAAAGGGTGTTGGGAGGATCCTACCAGGATGGGAGAAGCACGCTGAAAGTAGACTATAGACCAAACATGATTGCCACTCAATGCCTCTTTTGCAAACCACAACACCAAAAGGAGAGAGAGAACAAAAGGGAATACCCTGCCACAGAGGCAAGGTGGGATGGGGGGATGGGGGGTGGGAAGGATACTGGGACCCGTGGTGGTGGAAAATGGGCACTGGTGGAGGGATGGGTGCTTGATCGTTGTACAATTGAAACCCAAGCACAAAAATTTATAAATCTACAACTATACCTCATGGTGTTTCACTAACAAAAATTTTTTAAAAATGTAAATGATGGAGAATGGGCACGGGTGGAGGGATGGGTACTGGATCATTGTATAACTGAAACCCAAGCACAAAAATTTGTAAGTTTACAACTGTACCTCATGGTGTTTCACTAATAAAAATTAAAAAAAAAAAGAAAAGATGAAGTCATGAAATTTACACACAAGTGGTACACCATGGAAAGTATCATGCTAAAAGCAAAATGAGTCAGAAAGAGAGGGACAGACATAGAAAGATTGCATTCATCTGGGGAACACAAAGTAACAAAACAGGAGACTAACACCCAAGAATAGCCAAGATAAGTACCAGGAGGTTCACTCCATGGCTAGGAGGCCAGCCACGAATGCTAGGAGAAAAGGCATCTCAGAGAAGGGAGCACCAAATAAAGGGTGCTGGAGGCATCCTCCCAGGACGGGAGAAGCAAGCTGAAAGTAGACTATAGACCAAACATGATTGCCACTCAATGCCCCTTTTGCAAACCACAGCACCCAAAAGGAGAGAGAGAACAAAAGGGAATGCCCTGCCACAGAAGCAGGTTGGGATGGGAGTGATGGGGGGGTGGGAGGGATACTGGGATCAGTGGTGGTGGAAAATGGGTACTGGTGGAGGGATGGGTACTTGAACATTGTATAATTGATACCGAAGCACAAAAATTTGTAAGTCTACAACTGTACCTCTTGGTGTTTCACTAATAAAAAACAAAAAAGGCCAGAGTGATAGTACAGTGGGTACAGCATTTGCCTTGCACGTGGCAGACCCTCGGCATCCCATATGCTCCCCCCCCCAGCACCACCAGGAGTAATTTCTGAGTGCAGAGCCAGGAGTAACCCCTGAGCATCATTGGGTATGACCCAAAAAGCAAAAAAAAAAAAAAAACTCAAAAATTAAAGTGCATGGGGCGGAAGCGATAGCACAGCGGGTAGGGGGGCACTTGCCTTGCATGCGGCCGACCTGGGCTTGATTCCTAGCATCCCATATGGTCCCCCAAGCACCACCAGGAGTAATTCCCGAGTGCAGAGTGAGGAGTAACCCCTGTGCATCGCCAGGTGGGACCCAAAAAGTGAAAAAAAAATCTCAAAAATTAAAGTGCCGTTCTGGAGTCGGGAAGATAGGTCCAGTGGAAGAGCATATGTTGAGCATATGGGAGGTCCTGCATTTGATCCCCCAGCACTTCCGGCCCCTAAGCTCTGCTGAGGGAGCCCTAGTGGCCTCTGAGCACTGCAGGCTGAGCCCCAGAGGCAGTAGGTCTGTCACGCCTCCCCTAGCACCATCCTCAGCTTCACTGGCAATAACCCCTGTATAAAAAAGCCAAACCAGGGGTGAGAGAGAGGCTCAGGGGGGTTGTTTGTCTGTCTGCTGGTTCCGTACTTGGCAGTATCGCTCCAGACCTGGGAGGTCCAAGTTCAATCCCCAACACCACAAGGGTCCCATGAGCACCACCAGGCATATCTCCAAACCCAAACTACCAAAGGAGGGCCAAGTGTCCACCCCTTCCTTGAACCTCACCTCTCTGGTCCCCTCGTCCCTCTCTCCTGCTGGCCCCGCCGCCCCCCCCGCCCCGCCCCGTTCCCGGTTCTGCCTCCGAGTCTCCGTGCTCCCGTGACGAGCACCTACCGCAAGGTCTCCTTGAGCACCGCCTTGAGCAGGGGCATGCGGGCAAAGTCCTTGTGCTGGGGCTTGCTGCCCACGGGGACCACGCTCACCACCTCCTCATACAGGGCGTCCTGCAGCTTGGGGTCCTTGGAGAGGTGGTACAGGGCCCAGGTCAGCGTGTTGGAGGTCTGCGAGTGACAGGGAGGGAGGAAGTAAGGTGAGCGAGGGCATGTGCCCAAGAGGGGATGAGCAAGTGTCCAGAGAGACACAGACCCGGTGCTGGAGAGATAGCACAGCGGGTAGGGCGTTTGCCTTGCACGCGGCCAACCCGGGTTTGATTTCCAGCATACCATACGGTCTCCCTGAGCACTGCCAGGAGTAATTCCTGAGTACAGAGCCAGGAGTAACCCCTGAGCATTGCCGGGTGTGGCTCACAAAGCAGGGAGACATAGACCCTCTGCAGTCTGGATGACGGGCCATGGGACAGGGACTCCTTCCTCTGACAGCAGGGCACAGGAGCAGAGAGCGCCAGAGTGATGAGTTGCATGGGAAAGGAGGTACAGAGAAGGCGTCTGTGACAAGCTGGTCAGTTCACCACTTAGAGGACGGACCATGTCCCTAGGCCCCCAGACAGGCTTCCGGGGGCCAGCGGGAATACCTCTTATAAGAAGACTAACCCCTATAAAATAATACAGTGTGAGACTAATACCCAAGGATGGTAGAAACAAGGGCCAGGAGGATTGGTTCACAGTTGGAAGCCTGCCTCCAGGGCAGGGGGAGACAGCAGTTGGGATGGAGAAGGGACCATTATGAGAATGATGGTTGGAAGGGATCGCTCTGGATGGGAGATGTGTGCTGAAAGTGGATAAAGGATCAAACATGATGGCCTCTCGGCATCTGTACTGCAAACCATAATGCCCAAAAGGAGAGAGAGAGAGAGAGAGAGAGAGAGAGAGAGAGAGAGAGAGAGAGAGTAAGAAGAGAAATGCCTGCCACAGAGGCAAGGAGGGGAATTGGGGGTGGGGTGGGGTTGGTGGGAGGGATACTGGGGACAGTGGTGGTGGGAAACGTACATTGGTGGAAGGATGGGTGTTGGAAATGGGATGTATGCCTGAAACCCAATCATGAAAGCTTTTTAACTGTGTATCTCATGGTGATTCAATAAAAACTTAAAAAAAAAACCAAACAAACAGGAGCTGGAGCGATAGCACAGCGGGTAGGGCGTTTTTCTTGCACACAGCCAACATAGCCGACCTGGGTTCGATTCCCAGCATCCCATATGGTCCCCCGAGCACCTCCAGGAGTAATTCCTGAGTGCATGAGCCAGGAGTAACCCCTGAGCATTGCTGGGTATGACCCAAAAAGCAAAAAAAAAAAAAAAAAAAACAACAACAGAAGACCATCCCGGCCTACCAGATAGAGCAAGGGGGCTGAAGCCTGCCCTGACTCCCATCCCCCACATGCATGAGAAGAAGCTGTCCCCAGCCCTGGGCTGGAGGTGCGCCCCATTCTCCAGGATTAGGCACCTATGGGAATGTGTGTGGGGCAGGGGCTGAGGAATAGAGCTCTGCCTCCCCGGCCCCACACACACACTCACCGTGTCCACCCCGGCCAGGAGCAGCTCCGGCAGGCTGCCCATGGCCTCCCGGGGGCTGAGGAGGCTGCTACTCAGCAGGAAGTGCAGGTACCCGGATATCTGCACCCCGTCCGGCCCCTTGGCCTGCAGCTCGGCCGCTATCTCCTTGATTTTCTCATCAATCAGCTTCTTCCCTGCAGAGACCACAAGGCAAGGTCCAAAGTCAAGGTCATCCAGAAGCAACGGAAATGGTCTGGCATCAGCCCCACCAGGAGCTGCTCAGCCCCCGGGAGACCGGAGATCGTTCGAGCAAATGGTCAGTTCTGCCACTCAGGTTCTAGAACTGGCCCTGCCTCTCTCTTCCCAGGGTTGGCTGAAATATTTCACATACACAGGGGCCAGAGCTATAGTGCAGTGGGGAGGGCGCTTGCCTTGCACGCGTCTGCCTGGGGTTTGATCCCAGGAACCCCATATGATCGCCTGAGCCCCTGCCAGGAGTAATTCCTGAGCACAGAGCCAGGACTAAGCCCTGAGCACCTCAGGGTGCGCCCTCCCCCGCAAATAAAAACATTTATATACATCTTAGTCCCCTCTCGGAGAGCCTGGCAAGCTACCGAGTGTATCTTGCCCGCATGGCAGAGACTGGCAAGCTACCCGTGACGTACTCAATATGCCAAACACAGTAATGACAAGTCTCACAAAGGAGATGTTACTGGGCCCGCTCGAGTAAATCGATGAACAATGGGAGGACCGTGACCGTTAGTTCCTTCTCATGATTGGCTCAGAACATTTTATAGACATCTCTTCACATGACTGTCTAAGAACATTTT
Source organism: Sorex fumeus (assembly GCF_029834395.1). Lineage (NCBI taxonomy): Eukaryota > Metazoa > Chordata > Mammalia > Eulipotyphla > Soricidae > Sorex > Sorex fumeus. The sequence continues at coordinate 37,179,385 of NW_026606071.1, read as the reverse complement.
ATTTTATTTCATTTGGTTTTTCAGGACACACCTGGCAGTGCTCAGGGGTTACTCCTGGCTCTAAACTCAGGAATTAGTCCTGGCGGTGCTTGCAGGACAAAATGGGAAGTCAGGGATTAAATCCAATTTGACTGCATGCAAGGCAAGTGCCCTACCTGCTGTACTATCTCCAGCCCCTCCCATATGGTGTGTGTGTGTATGTGTGTGTGTGTGTATACACACACACACATACACACACACACACACACACACACACACACATATATATATATATATATATATATATATATATATATATATATCACATCACTCTTTTCACCTGATTGGCCCAAAACATTTTTATAAACGATTCAGTCTTTGAGTCTTTGTGTAATTTCCTCAAAAGATTTGTTTTCTTATTGGACTATTCCAGTGATGCTCAGGGGTTATTCCTGGCTCTGCATTTAGGAATCACTTCTAGTGGTGCTTAGGGGACTGTACAGGATGACAGGGATTGAGCCCGAGTCAGCCACATGCCAGGCTTGCCGTGTACACACACACACACACACACACACACACACACACACACACACACACTCCCTTCTGTAACTGACTCAGAACATTACATACATCTCACTCCCTTTCCAGAACAGGCTATACACCTCCTGCTGGCCCATCTCCCTGAATTAACTCACCTACCACACAAACTTGCTGTCTAAGCAGCCCAGACACATATAGTAAAGAGCTTTCCCCCAGATGCTCTGGAGGCCTCCACAGCGTCAACCCCTACGGTTTGCTGTTTTGCCTTTAATAACCGTGATCTGAGCCGGAGAACAGTTCAGCAGAGAGGGAGCTTGCCTTGCATGCAGCCGGCCCAGGTTTGATCCCCGACATCCCATATGATCCCCCAAACACCGCTAGGAGTTATCCCTGGGTATAGAGCCAGGAGTGGCCTCTGAGCACTGCCAGGTGTGCCCCACCCAAAATAAATAAATAAAATAGATCTCCTTTGCTCTAGCCTAATCCTCTGGTAAACTCGCTCAGACCCAGCAAGGTCCAGGTTCAAGTTTCTCCTCTCCAAGGTCAGAGCAAAGAATCTGAGGGCCAGAAAGGTTCTGGGAAGAAGGCAAGTCACAGACTCTGAGATATACATCCCCACATGCCCGTGCCCTAACACTTTCGGTCCGGACCCACTCACCAAAAGCAAAGATGTTATTCCAGCCTTCTATGTACCAGTCCCAGAAGGGCAGCACGGAGCGGGTCCACTTGGGGAGGAAGGTGGAATAGACAGAGTAGCGGAACATCTGCTGTACCGAGTCGATGAAGGTCGCCGTGTCCTGGGGGATGGACGGCTGCAGACAGCCCATGCGTTTCTCAAACAGGATGTAGCAAATGGCTGGTAGTGCACACAGAGCATTACAGGGAGGGCCAGCGGGGGGCTCTGAGCAGGGGAAGCCCAAGCCGGGTGCCTCCCCCCACCTCCACCCCACCCATCCCCCCCCCCCATTTCTCTCATCACGGACCTTCCAGGGCAAAATAGTAGAGCTGGTGTGCTACGTCGGACACCTGGTCCCCCGTGGCGCTGTCCACCCGCAACTGGCCCAGCCGCACCATGAAGTCGTCGATGACCTCGTTCAGTGCGTCCGTGTAGAGCGCGGCCTCTCCGGGCTTCAGGAGCCGCTGGTTCAGGGCTTGCCGCAGCTGGTGCCACTCGTGGCCCTCCCTGAGTCACACAGATGGAAGGATGCAAGGGGGTGGGAGTGGGAGGGGTCAAGCCAAACTCCAGAGCCACCATCCTGACGAGGCCACAGGACCCAGAATCAGTCTAATGCTGTTCCCCTCAAGGACAGCTTATCGGAAAGTAAATGAGTAAATGAAGCCGTGATTGAGACTTGTCTTTTGTGTGTGTGTGTGGGGGGGACTCTCCTAGGAGTGCTCAGGGCTTACTCCCAGCTCTGTGCCTAGGGAGCACTCCTGGCTGGTCCAGGAGACCACGGATGCAAAGGTTCGAACCCAGGTCAGTCAGTCATATGCAAGGCCAGCACCCTACCAAATTGTTCTATTGCTCTGCCCCCTCCCCCAAGTCTTTTTTTTTTTTTTTGCTTTTGGGTCACACCCCGCGATGCACAGGGGTTACTCCTGGCTCATGCACTCAGCAATTACTCCTGGCAGTGCTCGGGGAGACCATATGGGATGCTGGGAATCAAACTCGGGTCGGCTTTGTGCAAGGCAAATGCCCTGCCCGCTGTGCTATCGCTACAGCCCCGCCATCCAAGTCTTGAGATTTTTTCAAAAAGAAATCAATGGGAGAGATCAGCCTGACCCCTAGCAGCTCCTAAAGACAGAGTTGTCATTGTTAAATGCCTGACCCGCTACTTGGTGGCCCAGGACCAATATTACTGCCTCCCCGCCTCCCCCCCACCACCACCAAAAAGTGACCAAAATACAGATTCTAAATAAGGAAGAAAAAAACAAAGCCACTCATTGTTTGGGGGATTCAGTCACATGCTACAGCAAAAGAGACCAGAGCCAGACCCCCTGGGGAGAGCATGCCCAGGAGCTGGGGTTAATTCCCTCTGCTTGTGTGTTGACGGGCTTGAGCGATAGCACAGCGGGTAGGGCATTTGCCTTTCATGCAGCCAACATGGCCAACCTGAGTTCGATTCCTCTGCCCCTCTCGGAGAGCCTGGCAAGCTACTGAGAGTATCTCGCCCGCACGGCAAAGTCTGGCAAGCTCCCAGTGATGTATTCGATATGCCAAAAAACAGTAACAACAAGTCTCACAATTTGTTGTGAGATGTTACTAGTGCCTGCTCAAGCAAATCAATGAACAACAGGAGGACAGTGTGTGTGTTGACATACTCAACTGTGTGTGTGTGATATACTCAGCCCATCCTTCAATTCGCACAATATCACCTTGGTCTCGAGGCCAGCCTTCGGGGCTGAAGCCTCCACGTGTCTCTGGCCACAGCACATACATGAGAGTCCTATGGGACAACATGTGCTCAACAAAGAATCTGAGAGAGATTTTTTTTTCCCAGCACGGTGGCAATGTTGCTTCCATCAGAAATAGGTATGTCCCCTTATGATTCAAGTTGGGATCTTTGCAACCAGGATGTAGAAAAATGGACTTGGAAAGATCCTAGAGGAAGCCTTGGAGATACTCCAGTCTAAACTTTCTGTCTCCCATGTGATAGACACAAGGCGCAGAGGGTAAATATTCTTTTGTCTGAAGCTGTACAGTCTAGGGACTGGAGTGCTAGCACAGCAGGTAGGGAATTTGCCTTGCACGCAGCCGACCCCGGGTTCGATTCCCAGCATCCCCTATGGTCCCCGGAGCAACGCCGGGAATAATTCCTGAGTGCAGAGCCACGAGTAACCCCTGAGCATCGTTGGGTGTGACCCCCCACCAAAAAAAAGAAAAAAAAAGCTGTACAGTCTATGCTGGGGAAAGTCCATGAACAGACTCTGGGCTTCCCCCCAGCCCCACCTTCATCGTCTAGACTGAAAATCAGGCTCGGGGCTGGAGTGATAGCACAGCAGGTAGGGCGTTTGCCTTGCATGGGGCCGACCCAGGTTTGATTCCCAGCATCCCATATGGTTCCCTGACACTGCCAGGGATAATTCCTGAGTGCAGAGCCAGGAGTGACCCCTGTGCATCGCCGGGTGTGACCCAAAAAGCAAATAAGTAAATAAATAAATAAATAAATGCCTGATATTAAAAAAGAAAGAAAGAAAGAAAGAAAGAAAAGAAAATCAGGCTCAGAGGAAATCTAAGAGATTTTTCTCTACCATGACCCCCAGGAGGCACCACCCCTCCCCCCCCGGCTGATCTCTGGGGGTCCCTGGTCCTGACCATCCACGCCCAGCTCACGTGGTGAAAGGCCCGTAGGCCAGGCCATTCAGGTTGCGATGTTCCTTCCACAGCTCCATGTCATTTCGCACTGGGTACTTGCCCTCCTGCCGCATCACCTGCTCCACGAGCGGAGCGCTGGCCAGGTTCACGTGGACCTGAGGGCCGACCTGAGTCAGCCACATTGGGCCATACTCAGCCTTGTTCAGCACCTGTGAAGTTCAACCAAAGGAGAATGATTAAGGCCCAGCCAGGCCAGCAACTTCCGGGGAGGAGGTGGGAGCAAGTGGGATCTGCTTGGCCATATTCTTGTAGGTGGGATGTGTGGGAGGGTGTTGACAGGGTGGTCCTGTGTTCACAAAGGAGAACAGACTCAAAATGACACAAGGAGCGAGACTTCTGAGAGCAAAGGGGAAACTGAAGCTGGGAGGAAATGCGTTTGTGGAAAGATGAGATGTGTGGCTGGTTGAGATAAAGCTTTCTGGGGTCCAGGGGGTTCTTTTAATTTTTTTGGAGAAATCATGGTTTAGCAGAGCCCTGGAAACTGAAGACCTCTGGTTCCAGCCACAACCATGCTTAAGACCACTCTCCACACGTTTGGACAAGTCCCACGCATGAAGGAACCGGCAGAGGAACTCAGGTGTGCGGGACCCGGGGCATAGATCTCCAAGCCTGCTCGGATTGGGACTGGGCCTCCTCCACTCAGATCCCCCATCTTCCAGTATGTAGGCGTTACACCCACCAACTGCCCCCGGCGCCGTGTAATCCCATCAATGGCCAAGACCCAGAGACTATGAAACCCAGCTCCTGGAAGGGCGCTAGTTCTTACTCTGGAGAACTTGGCAGGCTACCAAAAGTATCCTGCCCACATGGCAGAGTCTGGCAAACTCCCTGTGGCGTATTCAATATGCCAAAAACCAGTAACAATGATGGGTCTCATTCTCCTGACCCTGAAAGAGACTCGAATGTAGCACTTTCTAAAGTCTCAGGGCTAGGACGAAGGTTACTGGTGCCTGCTCAAGGAAACTGATGAACAGGATGACAGTGACAGTGATACAGAGATACATAGTTTAGAACAGTACTGATACTATTGTTTTACACACACACACACACACACACACACACACACACACACACACACACTATAGCAATGATCTATGCCCTACCCAATGCCAGAGTGCCAAGATCCCTCTGCATTACCTGCATTTCTTTCCCGGAAGTCTCTTAGCATTCTCAGATCAAAGTTCTATTTGTTTTGTACCCAGCAGGACTCAAGGCTTGCTCCTGGCTCTGCATTCAGGAATCACTCCTGGTGGTACTCAGATGACCATGTGGGATGCCTGGCATTGAATGCAGGTGAGCTGCATGCAAGGCAAGTGTACTACCCGCTATACTATCTCTTCGGCCCCCGGATCATGGTTCTTTTGACCGCATCTCAGAGTCGTTTCCACTGAGCATGGTCTAATCTCTTGCTTGGTTTCTGTACATTCCCCAAACAAGCGAGATCATCTGGTGTCCGTCTTTCTCTTTCTGACTCACTCTACTCAGCATGACACCCTCCCAATCCGCTCAAGTTGTAACGCAGAACAAGATTTCATCTTTTCTACAGATGAGTAGTATGGCATAGTACAGTGCGTAAGGAACTTTGCTTGTATGTGATCAGCCTGGGTTTGATCTCCGGCACCCTATAGGGTCCCCTGAGTCCACCAGGAGTGATCCCAGAGCGCAGAACCAGGAGTAAGTCCTGAACACCACTGTGTGTGGCAAGGTAAGGCAGAAGAAAAGAAAAACATCTGTATCACTTTGCGGGGGAGAAAGATGTAGAGAAACAGAAGAGTGGGTTTGCCTTGCTTATGGCTGACCCAGTTTCAATCCCTGACACGCCATACAGTTCCTCACCGGGTGTGATCCCAGAGAACTGGTGGTTGTGGCCCAAAAACAAAACAAAACAAGACAAAAAAAAAAAAACCCTCATAACTCCTAGGAGAATACAACAAAACTGCCTCAATATATTACCCACTGTCACAGTCTCTGTCCTCCTGTTGTTCATTGATTTGTTCGAGCGGGCTCAGTAATATTGTTACTGTGTTTGGCATATCGAATACGCCATGGGGAGCTTGCCAGGCTTTGCCGTGTGGGCGAGATACTCTCAGTAGCTTGCCGGGCTCTCCGAGAGGGGTGAAGGAATTGAACCCGGGTCAGCCATGTTGGCTGCGCGCAAGGCAAATGCTTTACCCGCTGTGCTATCATATTACCCAAATGCTTAGAATCCACCTTGAGTGAATTCTACCTCTTCCTAAAAGACAGCCTGGAAGCCCATTTCCACAGGATCTGCACTTTGACCTGCAGAAAATGAAAACTGAGGGTGTGGAGTGATAGGACAGTGAGTAGAGCACTTACCTTGCAGGCAGCCTACCTGGGTTCAATTCCGGCACCCCATCTGATTCCCCCAGGCACCATCAGGAGTGATGCCTGAGTGCCTCTACTCAGGCATCATTCCTGACAGGGCTCAGGGGACCATCTGGGGTACCAGGGATCAAACCTAGGACGGCCGTGTGCAAGGCAAGTGCCCTGCCCTATTTCCTGATGCTTCTAAGAAGATAAGTGTAGACTTTGGTAATGGTTTGGGGATCAGGACGCGCACCTTGCAGTCACAAGGACCCTGGTTCCAACCCCAGTGCCACATGACCCTCCAAATACCACTCAGGGGGCTGAGTTTTGCTGGGCATGATCCCCCAGCCCCCTGAGACTTACTTGAGAGCCCCCATCTCCCCTCCAGGTATATCAGCATTTGCCATTTGCTTTCCTAGAGAACTGCTGATCAGATACTCCTGCGAGTTCCCTGTGAGCTGGTGACCAAGACGGATGGCGGGGCGGGGGGGGGGGGGGACGATACCACAGGACAATCCTGCCCCAATGTGCTGAGGTTTAACTGAGAGGATGCAGTAAGTGGTTTCTGTCTGAAGGCAGGGAGAGATGGGGCCAGAGAGAGAGTCCAGTGGGTAGGTCGCTTGCCTTGCACATGGCTAACCATGCACGGGTTTGATCTCCAGTACCCCAGATGGTCCCCTGAGCCCTGTCAGGAGTGATGTGTGAGTACAGTGTAGAGCCAGGAGTAAAGTATCAGGAAAGAAAGAAAGAAAGAAATAAAGAAAGAAAGAAAGAAAGAAAGAAGAAAGAAAGAAGAAAGAAGAAAAGAAAGGAAGGAAGAAGAAAAAGAAGGAAGAAAGGAAGGAAGAAAGGAGGGAGGGAGGGAGGGAGGAAGGAAGGAAGGAAGGAAGGATGGAAGGAAGGACGGACCTGAGGGAAGGAGGGAAGGGATGGGAAGGGAAGGGAAAGAGGGAGGGAGAAAAAAAGGAAGGAAGGCAAGCAGGAAGGAAGGAAAGAAGGAAGAAAAGAAGGAAGGAAGAAGGAAGGAAACAGGCAGGTAGAGGAAAGTTATTCTGAAACACAAGCCATCTGCCGCTGCTCAGGAGCGTTGGGACGGCGGGTGAGCCTTCCCGAATGTCAGGGTTCATGCACACTCACATCAGTGGTCCCTTGCCATCTGATTTCATTGTTCCTAAAACTTCCATGAAGGAAGGAAGACTAGAGAGAAATAAGGCACTCGGCTTGCATGCGGCCCACCCAGTTCAAACCTACCCACCAAACGGTTCCCCAAGCTTTAAATAGTGAATATTTTACTGGGCGTGTATTATGTTACCTTCACTTTTTTCAGGACTGGGGGTGGCCGGGGGGGGGGGGGGGGGAGGCTCTCATCAGCAATTCTCCACCAACCAGGTCAGCAGTTCAATACAAGGGTCCGAGGATGCTGCATTGTCACCAATGGTGCCCCCCCCCCCGGGGCCTTGCTGATGCTCTGGGCTCCCTGTGGTGTGGGGACTGCACCCGGGCGAGGCGTATAACCACTCTCCTCTCCTTCTGAGAACAGACTCAGAAGGGACCAAGCAGCTAGACTCCTGAGTGCAAGGAGTATCTGGAGGAAACTGAGGCTGCAGGAATGCGTTTGTGGAAAGATGGGTGTATAACTGGCTGAGATATAGCTACTTGGGGTCCAGGGGGGTTCTTTTTGAGGGATTATAGCTTAGAACAGTACTGATATTATTGTTTTACACACATACATACACACATACACACACACAAGTGATTTTTGAAACATAGAACCACCACTGAGCACTGCCAGGTGTGGACACCCCAAAATTTTTCATTAACAGGCCTTACTTACTTAAGGGCTGGAGTGATAGTACAGAGGATAAGGGCATCTACTCTACATGCCGCCAATGTGGGTTGGATCCCCAATATTTTACATGGTCCCCGAGTACCATCAGGAGTGATCCGAGTGGGATCCGGGGTGGGTCGGGTGTAAGCTTGGGGGTGGCCCCCACAAAAGGCTCTCCTCCAATGTCTGACTTCTCTGCTGTGTCCGACGGGCTTCAGGAGCCCCGAGACCTGGCAGAAACCAGAGGCTGGTTCTTCCCTCATTCAGTCCTCACTGCTGTTGCCGGAGGTATTTTGAGGGTCCCCCTGGGCCCCCCGGTATTTCAGGCAGTACAGCATCCTCAGACTCTCGTATTGAACTTCTGGCCTGCTTGGCGAAAAATCACTGGTGAGAGACACCGCCCTCCCCCCTCTAAAAACAACAACAACAACAACAAAGGTAACACACACATGCCCAGTAAAACATTCACTATTTAAAGCTGCCACTGCCATGCAGTTGGCCAGGACTACTCCCAGCTCTGCTGACATTGGGGGCTGGATAATTCTTTGTTGTGATAACTGCTCCGTGCACTGTTGGCTCTTTCTCAGCAGCCCTGGACTCTCCCCATGGGCACCTTCTCTGAATTGTGACAATGAAACTTTAAAAAAAAAAAATCTTTAGGGGCCAGAGCGATAGTACAGCAGGTAGGGCACCTGCCCTATACAGCAGGTAGGGCACCTGACCTGGGTTTGATCCCAGGCATCCCATAGGGTCCTCAGAGCACCATCAAGAGTGATTCCTGAGTGCAGAGCCAGGAGTAATCCTGAATAGCACCGGGTGTGGTTCAAGAAACCAAAAGTAAATAGTTAAATTATAACTCACTGGACACACAAACGAATCTCAGACCCAAGCAACTTGCTGCAGAGACGAACCGGGACTTTGCAATAGGCCTTTTCTGCTGGCTGCTCCGGACGGGGCAGGTGTTGTCCCTCCACCTTCCCTCTAGGGGCTCCAGATCCCACACAGCCATGATCCAGAGACACACAAACGAATCTCAGACCTGAGCAACTTGCTGCAGCGATTCCTTCAGACCCTAATTATGAAAATCTTAGAATTCCTAGAGTGCGGCCGCAATAGCACAGCGGTAGGGCGTTTGCCTTGCGCGCAGCCAGCCCGGCCGATCTGGGTTCGATTCCTCTGCCCCTCTTGGAGAGCCCAGCAAGCTACCGAGAGTATCTCGCCCACACGGCAAAGCCTGGCAAGCTACCTGTGACGTATTCGATATGCCAAACACAGTAACAAGAAGTCTCACAATGAAGACGTTACTGGGCCCGCTCAAGCAAATATTATATCCACACAGCGGTAGGGCGTTTGCCTTGCGTGCAGCCATCCCGGCTGAGCCGGGTTCGATTCCTCCACCCTTCTCGGAGAGCCCGGCAAGCTACTGAGAGTATCTCACCCATATGGCCATACCTGTGACCTATTCAATATGCCAAACATAGTAACAACAAGTCTCAAAATGGAGATGTTACTGGGCCTGCTCGAGCAAAAAATCGATGAACAACGGGAGGGCAGTGCCAGAGGACAACAAGCAATACAAAACACATTGTCTAGCATTGCATTTTCGGCAGGTATGAGGGGTGGTAGGACTGGTTTCGAAATATTGAAGATAACTAAAGCAGGAAAGAGTGTTTTGCAAATTCTCACACAGGCAGGGGGAGGCGTGGAATGGGGCGGGGCGGGGGGAGATACTGGGGATTTCGGTGGTGGCAAATGTGCACTGGTGAAGGGATGGGTGTTTAATGACCATATGATCGAAGCTCAAATATGAAAGTTTTGTTACCGGGCTGAAGAGACAGCACAGAGGGTAGGGCATTTGCCTTGCACGCGGATGACCCGGATTTGATTTCCAGCATCCCATATGGTCCCCTGAGCATCGCCACGAGTAACTCCTGAGTGCAGAGCCAGGAGTAACCCCTGTGCATTGCCAGGTGTGACCCAAAAAGCAAAAAAAAAAAAAGTTTTGTTACTGTACCTCATGGTGAATTAATTAAAAAATAAATAAATTTAAAAAATTATAACTCACAAAGGTGAGTCACTAAAAAGAAAAGGAAGGGGGCTGGAGAGATAGCATAGCGGGTAGGGCGTTTGCCTTGCATGCGGCCAACCCGGGTTCAATTCCCAGCATCCCATATGGTTCCCTGAGCACCGCCAGGAGTAACTCCTGAGTGCAGAGCCAGGAGTAACCCCTGTGCATCGCCAGGTGTGACCCAAAAAGCAAAAAAATTAAAAAAATTAAAAATAAAATAAAAAGAAAAGGAAGGAAGGAAGGAAGGAAGGAAGGAAAGAAGGAGGAAGGAAGGAGAGAAAGAAAGGAAGAATACAGACAGACAGACAGACAGAAAGAAAGAAAGAAAGAAAGAAGACAGGAAGGAAGGAAGGAAGGAAGGAAGGAAGGAAGGAAGGAAGGAAGGAAGAGCCCTTAGGCATTTCCAAAAGGCACCCTGGGGGGTGGGGGGGACCCAACTCACCCCAAGTTGAGAAACTTGGCTATAACCCCACTCTTTTTTTTCCTAATTGTGTTTTATTGACTCACCTTGAGATACAGTTACAAAGTTGTTCATGATTGGGTTTCAGTTTATACAATGTTCCAGCCCCGGCCCTTCACCAGATACATTTCCTGCCACCAATGTCCCAAGTTTCCCTCCTGCCCCCATCAGTCTTCCTCTGTGGCAGCTACTTTTCTCTTTTCGTCTCTCTCTCATTTTCTTTCTACCTTATTTTCCTTTCAGGTACTGTGATAACAACAGCCTCTCAGTTTATGTCTTAATTCTTTCATTTTAAAGAATTCTTTATAAGAAATTATACCTTACTTCAGAGTTTGGTTTAATTTCTCCCTCATTAAGTTCAAATTCCTTTGTAATGTGACCTAAAAAAAAAAAACCCACAAAACTGCAAAGTCATAGTTTATAGAGTTCACTTTCTTCTTTACACAGAAATCGGCTTGTTAGATGTTCCAGGGAACAGAAAAACAGTGTCACACTGTAGCATTCCTGGAATCTGGGACTTCTTGGAACCTGAAAGAAAATTCAGACTCCAGCCAAGCTGGTGCTGGTGGGAGCCCCTGGGGTGGGTCCTTGGGGCGACCCTCACTTCAGCCCTCTCCTCCCATTCCCCATCTCCGTCCGTTCTCTTGGTGGGACTTACCAGGCATCTATTTATGTCAGAACTTATTTTAGAAGGACACCAGAACCCTCGCTGGGAAATGTATAGCGTCTCCGAGCCGCCCATTGAGGCTGTAACCTGAGTTGCACGGAGAGCCCCAGGTTCCTGGCTGAGGTTCCTGGGTGTCACAGCAGAACCGAGCCTGCTGGAGGATGGAGGGGACAGTGGCCTCCGCCAGCTGACTCTGTCCTGAGGAGACATGGCACTGCATTCATTCACCTGCCACCCAAGAGCACTCCTATTGTGTTCTTCCCCACCCCCCGAGGGCCCCCTCCCCACCCCCCCAGGATTAATCTAGGATTGGGGAGTATCTCCCAGAGCACAGCAGGAAAGATCTTTCTGGGAGACTTCTTGGGTTCAGAGACACCGGAGAGAATTTATAACACAGGCTCTAAGTCACTGCGGCATTGTTGGGTGAACGGACATGTCCTCCCCGCTCTGGTGGGCTCCTCATCACCTCCGCCAGGGATCGGATGCACGCCTGAGTGACACAGAGCAGCTCTCAGTCACTGTGAGGGTTGGGGGGCGGGTGGTAAAGGATCGGAGAGCCAGGGACACAACCGACTCTCAAAACTGGGCAGCGTGCAGCCACCGGCACAGACAACAGTCTTCACAAGCCTAGATTAAAGGGCTGGGAAACAACTCCGCGGCCAAGACGTGTGAGGCTTGGTAAGTTCGATCCCCCCCGCCCCATTTCCATGGCAAGCACCAACTAAATAAGAGTCTGGTAACTCTGCTGTGTGTGGTCCCCAGGGCTGCCAACCGTGTCCGGTCACACTGCAGCTACGGGTGCATGAGCTGCACAGCTAAAGGCTGCCACCCCCCGGTGCTCACTGACATTTGCAAAAAAAAAAAAAAATGCAAGCACGGAAGTCGGGGCTGACGCTCAGCAAACACAAGGGCGTGAGTTTGTGGGTGTAGGCTTTGGCGAGCACTGAGTTACGAGCACCACCAGCAGCCCTGTGTGTGACCCTGGTCATCAAAACAACATCGAGAGAAGGAGAGATATGGAGGAATAAAAAATAACCCCTTAAAAAATAATAAGGGCGGGGCGCTGGAGTGATAGCACAGCGGGTAGGGTGTTTGCCTTGCAGGCGGCCCGATCCGGGTTCGATTCCCAGCATCCCATATGGTTCCCCAAACAAGGCCAGGAGTAATTCCTGAGTGCATGAACCAGGAGTAATCCCTGTGCATCGCTGGGTGTGACCCAAAAAGCAAAAAAAAAAATAAATAAAATAAAATAAGGGCATGGGCCGGAGTGATGGTACAACGGGTAGGGTGTTTGCCTTGCACATGACTGATGCAGGTTCGATCCCCAGCATCCCATATGGTCCCCAAGCACTGCCAGGAGTAATTGCTGAATGCAGAGCCAGCAGTAACACCTGTGCATCGCCAGGTGTGACCCAAAAAGCAAAATAAATAAATAATAAAAATCTGGGAAATCTGTTTCACAAATGAAAGTAAGGAGCAGGCTCATTCACAGCAGCATCTGTAGTGAGCTGGCCGTTTGTGCTAGCCAGCGTGTCTAAACGCAAGCCTCTGGGATAGCCGTTAAGATGAAAGGAGTGATTAAGAGGGACTCAGAGTGGAACCCTGATCTGATAGGATGAGTGTCCTTACATGGGCATGTGCAGCCATGTGGTGGCTGTGACGAAGAATCCCATCCAAAACCCAGAAAATCACGAGCTGCAGGAGAGCAGGAGAAGACACTGATTTGGTCATTGCTGGGGATGTGTGGACAGCAGCTGCAGTGGACATTCAGGAGAGTTCCCCAAGGAATGAGACAGAGAATCCCCAGGGACACACCATCGCCACTCCCACGGAGCGATCCCAGAGAGATGGAAGTGTGGGCCACACTGAGAAGGCTCAGGTGTGATGAACAAGACTCCCCCTAACAGGCAGAAGTGGAAACAGCCCAAATGTTCCCAGACGATGAATGGGCAGAGGTAGGGTTAGTATGTACAATAACAGGATAGTATTCAGCCAGGAAAAGGCACAAAGGGAGTGCAGGAGTGACAGCACAGCGGGTAGGGTGTTTGCCTTGCATGCAGCCCACCAGGGTTCAATCCCCATCATCCCATCTGGTCCCCCGAGCACCGCCAGGAGTAATTCCTGAGTGCAGAGCCAGAACTAACCCCTGAGTATCGCCAATGTAACCCAAAAAGCCAAAAAATTGGAGGATATATAAAATAAAAATTATCCTCTCTTGAAAACAAAAAGGCACAAAGGGGACTCGAAAGAGGATAGCAGGTAAGAGACTTGCCTTGCACACGTCTGACCCAAGTTCCATCCCCAGCATCCCGTAGGGTCCCTTGAGACCACCAGGAGTGATCCCTGAGCATAGAGCCAGGAGTAAGCTCTGAGTATCGACAGATGTAGCCCCAAAACAAAAATAAGCAAAGGAAAGGAAAGAATCGTAAGGCAGGACCTTTTGTGTCTGGTCTCCATGTATTTTCAAATCATCCAATTGGGGGGGTTAGAGTGATAGCACAGAGGTAAGGAACAGGGTAACCCTGATTCTATGCCTGGCAGAGTCCCCCAAGCACCACCAGATGATTCTAGAGCACTGAGTAAGGAGTAAGTCCTGAGTGCCACTGGGAGTGTCCCCCCCCCCAACCCAAGACAAAGAAGAAAAGAAAATCTAAAAGAAAAAAGGCACTACACCATGCTCACGTCTGCTGTTCACATGCTTGAATGAGCCTCATCAACCACAAGTGAATCTGCAGGAAAAACCCAGGTATGCGGGACTGGTGACTGAAAACTCCAGGCTCAATGGAACCAGGAATGGGTGACCTCTCCCCCATCTCTCACTATTTCCACTAGCTTGGCAGTCAGGCCCACAAGCTGCCACTGGCACCAGAAAATCTCATTAACAGCCATGATCCAGAGACTCAATATAAATCCCTTGGAAGAGAGCATAGAACGATATGCTATAGCCATGCTGCTGGACCCTGTGCCAGGCGGTTTCATTCTGGGAAACCCGGAGGGGGGCGGGTGAGACCTCTCCTGCCCCAACGGACCCAACCCCAGCAGCCGAAACCTCCAGAACTCAACCGCTGCCCTGCTCACAGCCGCTCTCCACACGCCTCACCCACGAATGAATCTATTCCTGGACAGCTCATACTTGAGTAAAGTAAAAGTAAAGGCCCTCCCGTTGATCATCGATTTGCTCGAGCGGGCCCAGTAACGTCTCCATTGGAGACTTTGTTGTTACTGTGTCTGGCATATCGAATACTCTCGGTAGCTTGCCGGGCTCTCCGAGAGGGGTGGAGGAATCGAACTCGGGTCGGCCATGTTGGCTGCGTGCAAGGCAAACGCCCTACCCGCTGTGCTATCGATACCAAGAGTAGCGCACCACATTTGAGGGTTTTAAAGTAGAAAGCAACCAATCTTAGGAGGAAGTATATTTATACAGATACAGATAAAAATATAGAGATAAGCACACAGGCTCAACCTTTAACAACAAGCTGCTAATCTCTTATCGCACTGTCTTCCCATTGTTCATTGATTTGCTCGAGCGGGCACCAGTAACGTCTCCATTGTGAGACTTGTTGTTGCTGTTCTTGGCATATCGAATACGTCGCGGGTAGCTTGCCAGGCTTTGCCGTGGGGGGCAAATACTCTTGGTAGCTTGCTGGGCTCTCCGAGAGGGCGGAGAAATCAAACCTCAGTCGGCTGTGTTAAGGCAAACGCCCTACCCGTTGTGCGATTGCTCCAGCCAAACCATCATTTATATACATATAAATGTGTATAAATGAATATTAAAAGAAAGAGCTTCTATATTTCAATTATTAGCAATAGCACCTTTATTATTTGTTAGTGGTAAAGGGGGGGTTGGGCGAGCAGCATTCCTGGAGGTGCTGAAGAACTACTGCTGGTTCAGTGCTCAGGAGACCTCAGGGTGCTGGATTTTGAATCAAGGCATCCTGCCTGCATTGCATGTACTGAGTCAGCAATATGCATCCTTTCATTCTGTTTTTTTTTGGGGGGGGGGAGCAGGGCACACCAAAGTGATGCTAAGGGACTACCTAGGCTCTGTATTCCTGGCAGTGTTGGGACTTGAAGCAGGAATAAAAGGCAAGAGCCTTAACACCTCTACTACCTCTCGACTCCAGCAAGACATAGCTCTTAGCAAAAACAAATAAACAAAAAATTCTTGGAAACCAAGAAGCTCAAATGGTTTATGTGGGCCAGTGTGGGTAAGGTAGGACATCTGCCTTGCATGCAGCTGACTCAGGTTCAATCCCTGACCCAGGTTCAATCCCCGGCATCCCATGTGGTCCTCCAAGTACTGCTAGGAGTACTTCCTTAGAGCAGAGCCAGGAGTACTAATCTCTTATAGAAGGGCTTAGTGAGTCCTGCGTCAGGGCTGGAGCAATAGCACAGTGGGTAGGGCCTTTGCCTTGCACGTGGCCAACCCGGGTTCGATTCCCAGCATCCCATATGGTCCCCTAAGCACTTCCAGGGGTAATTCCTGAGCGCAGAGCCAGGAGTAACCCCTGTGCATCACACTCGATGATTGTGACCCAAAAAAAGCAAAAAAAAAAAAGGCTTCTGCGTGAAATACAATACTCTTCACATACTTAACTCTAAGAAACTTTTTTTTTTGGTCTCATTTTTAATGGATTATTCATAACAAGCAATACAAAATAAATTATTTAGGTTCTACTTTTGGGGCAGGGTTTGGGGTTTGGGATGGAAACATGCAAAATATGTACTGGTAGCATTGGTGTTTGAATATTTAATGTAATGTCATCAAAGATTGTGAGCAACTTTATAAAAATAAAACTTTAAAAAGAAAGGAAAAAAGGCACTCAAAATCTAGGAACAGCCCAAGTGTCCAAGAACAGATGGCTGGATAAAGAAATTATGGTGCAGGGTTAGAACAACAGTACAGCTGCCAGGGCTCTTGCCTTGCGTACGGCTGACTTGGGTTCGATCCCCCACATTCCCTATGGTTCCCCAAGCACCACAAACAGTGTTGATCCCGGGTGCAGAGCCAGGAGTAACCCTGGAGCACTGTTGGGTGTAGCCCAAAAACAAAAATTGAAAAACAGAAATGATGGCACATATACACAGTGGAATATTACTCAGCTATAAGAAAAGACAGAGTCGTGCAATTTGCAGCTGCCTGAGAGACTGGAGAGTATCCTGATGAGTGAAGTTAACTCAGAGGGAGACAGACTGACACTGGAGGAGTTCTCATCCACAGCATACAGAGAAACACAGCAGCGGAAGAACAGACACCCAAAGACAGGGGGAGCACAGGACAGGAGAAGTGGTCTTCAGTAGGAAACACACAGCTTGATGGGTTGGAGAAACAGGACGGGGGCAGGGGGGGCAACATCTATGGTGGAGGGATGCGTTCAGCTGGGCGTTGGTGGTGGTGGGTGCATGGTAAAATGTTATGTGTGAAAGCCCATCGGCAACAGTACTGCAAACCACAGTGCAAATGTCATAAAACAAACAACAAAAGCCCTTATCATAGGTAGGAGGCAAATGGCATGAACCCAAGCCACTGACCCAGGCTATGAACACCCACTTCTGGGAACCCACGGTCCAGCACCCAGGACATGCACAAATGCCTCCACTGACCACAGGACAGAGGGGAAGAGTGGGGATGATGCCCAAGGCAGCTGGCACAGGGGAGCTTGACATGGGCAAAGCAAGGGGGTGCCCTGAGGGGCTGGAGTGATAGCACAGTGGGTAGGTCACTTTCCTTGCATGCAGCCAACCTGGGTTCAATTCCTTCCCAGCATCCCATATGGTCCCCTGAGCACTGGCAGGAGTGATTCCTGAGTGCAAAGCCAGGAGTAACCCCTGAGCATCACCAGGTGTGACCCAAAAAGCAAAAAGAAAAAAAAAAACAAAAGGGGGGGAGTGCCCTGAAAGGAGGTGCCCCCTGCTGAGAAACACCCCCCCACACACACACACACACACATGCCAGGAGGGGAAACTGTCCTCCCTGTGAGGTCACTGCATCCAGGCTGGGGCTGTCTGGGGGACCGGACGGCCCAGCGTGGGTGACACAGAGGTCAGCGCGGCCAATGCATTGCCCCAGGTTCTGCGGGGCACTCCAGGCCTCTCCTGCACTGGGCGACTCCAGGAGACCTTTTAGCTCTGGGCCGCAAACACCCCCCAGTGGAAAACCGGACACCAGGCAAGATAAACCCGATGGGCAAAAGGGCATGTCAGAGGCCCAGGGATGGCTCTCCAAATCCAGCAACTGAGCCCCAGAACCCCAGAGCGGGATCTTAGAGACTTATTCATTTGTTTTGTTCGGGGGGGTTGCTCACACCGGCAGTGCTCAGGGGCTACTTCTCACTCTTGGTGGTCCTCGGGGTACCATATGGGATTTCCGGGGATGGAACCCAGGTGTGTTGTGTGAAAGGCAAGTGCTCTCCCCATTGTCCTATTGTTCTGGTCCCTTATTAATTATTGCTCAAAAGGCTCAAAGCCATGCTCATCAAGACCCGGCTTAAGCAGACTGACTCCTGGTTCTGTGCTCAGGGATCCTTGGCCCTCTCTGAAGAATACAGGGACCCTATTTGGTGTTGGAGGTTGGGTCTGTTTTTTTTTAATTTTGTTGAAAAAATAGTAGGTAGGGCATTTGCCTTGCATGCAGCTGACCCAGGTTTGATCCCTGGCATCCCATATTACCCCTCCCCCACCCCACCAGCAGGGATCCCTGAGTGCAGAACCAGAAGTAACCCCTGAGCATCACCAGATATAGCCCCAAACCCTCTGCCTCCCCCCAAAAAAACCCTGTCTTCTGGGACAATGGAGGAGGGAAGTGGACCCTCTTGTGGAGGGTAGGGGACTGGAATGTTTTACGCATTAACAACCCTGACATTAATAGCATTGGAAAACATGAGACCTAAAATAATTTTTTTTTTTACTTTTTCAGGTCACACCCGGTGATGCACAGGGGTTATTCCTGGTTCTGCACTCAGGAATTACTCTTGGCGGTACTTGAGGGACCATATGGGATGCTGAGAATTGAACCTGGGTGGGCTGCGTGCAAGGCAAACACCCTGCCCGCTGTGCTATCGCTCCAGCCCCTAAAATAATTTTTGGGGGTCACACCTGGCAATACACAGGGGTTACTCCTGGCTCTGCACTCAGGAGTTACTCCTGGTGGTGCTCAGGGGACCATATGGGATGCTGGGAATCGAACCCTGGTCAGCCGCGTGCAAGGCAAACGCCCTACCCGCTGTGCTATCTCTCCAGTCCCCCTAAAATAAATTTCTTAAAAAAACTTTTTGTCTTCCATCATGAGCATATCCAGTGGTGCTGGGAGCCTGTTAGGTTTTTAAAATGAACTTGGTCAAGTGTTTGTTTATTGAATAGATCTTGATACCTAGGCTCAAATGTCTCATCCATGTGGCATACAGGCAAGTACGCCCAGTTCTGTCTCGGACAGTGGACAATCTGTACATGCCCACTGACAGAGACTGAGAAAGCTCCAGGCCAGCCCGGTAATGGGAGGCTAAGCTCTAGAAGGCTTTATGGTAACATGAGCACTGCGGATGCAGAATCTACTTCTCAGTGGTATTAGTTAAACTGAAGGAAGAATGTGTTGACAAGAACGAGAGTGGCCCAATGCCTCTTTTGCAGACCGCAACACCCAAAAGGAGAGAGAAAACAAAAGGGAATGCCCTACCACAGAGGCAGGGTGGAATGGGGGGGGGGGGGCGGGAGGGATACTGGGACCCATGGTGGTGGAAAATGGGCACTGGTGGAGGGATGGGTACTTGATCATTGTATAACTGAAACCCAAGCACAAAAATTTGTAAGTCTACAACTGTACCTCATGGTGTCTCACTAATAAAAATAAAAAAATAAAAAATAAAAAGAACGAGAGTGGCTGTTACAAAACACAGGAGGACGTTTTGTTTGTTTTGGTTTTGGTATTTGTTTTGTTTTGGAACCACACCTGACAGTGCTCAGGGGTTAGTCCTGATTCTGCACTCAGGGATCACTCCTGGCAGGGTTTGGGGGGAGGGGATCCTAGGGGGTACCAGGAATTGAACCCAGGTCGGCTACAGGCAAGGAAAGTGTCCTACTTGCTGTTTCCTCTCCCTGGCTCTGAAAGAAGTTAATGAAAAGACAGCTCCTGTTCATGGCTTCGGAAGAATTGTTATCGGTTCCATCACCATACTGCCCCAAGTGACGCACAGTTCAGGGCAATCCCTACCAATATTCCAACAGCAAGGAAAACACAAGTTTAAAAAAAAAAAGGAGACATCCAATGAAAAAGCAACTGTACTGTGAAAGAACCCCCAGTCCACACCCACACTTGTGTCACCCCGACAACATAAAGGCAGCCTGGGGACTGGAAGAGGTACCCGAACATCCAAATCTGACCAGGTTACTATCCCAAATACATCAAGAAGGGCCAGCAACAAAGTAGGTAAAGGGATATTCCTGATAACCTTCCAGAATCTGTACTGCAAACCACAATGCCCAAACGGAGAGAGGAAGGAGAAAGGGAGGGAGGGGGAGAGAGAGAGAGAGAGAGAGAGAAGAAAATCATCTGCCATAGAGGCAGGGGTGGGGGGTGGGGGGTCATGGAGGGAACCTGGGGACACCAGTGCTGGGAAATGTACACTGGTGGAGGGATGGGTGTTGGAACACTATGTGACTGAAACCCAATCATGAACTGCTTTATAAGGGTCTATCGCACAGTGATTCAATTTAAAAAAAAATTAACAACAACAACAAAAAAGAGGGGCTGGAGAGATAGGACAGTGGGTAAGGTTGAGAGTGCTTGCCTTGTAGGCAGCAGACCAAGGTCCGAACCCCAGGATCCCACATGGTCACCAGAGAAACACCAGGAGTGGCCCTGGACCATCTTCAGGTATGGGACACTTACCCAAAATTAATTCTTCTCTTTAAGAATAAATTCAGGTTTTGTCCGGAGCAATAGTACAATAGGTAGGGTTTTTGCTTTGCACACAGCCAACCCAGGTTCGATCCCTGACATCTCATATCGTCTCCCCAATCCTGCCAGGAGTAAGCCCTGAGCATCACCATGTGTGGCCAAGGAAGGAAGGAAGAAATGAAAGGAAGGAGGAAGAAAGGGAGGGAGGGAGGGAGGGAGGGAGGGAGGGACGGATGGACGGAGGGAGGGAGGGAAGGAAGGAAGGAAGGAAGGAAGGAAGGAAGGAAGGGAGGGAGGGAGGGAGGGACGGAGGAAGAATGGGAGGGAGGGAAGAAGGGATGGAGGAAGGAAGGGAGGAAGGAAGGAGGGAAGGAAGGGAGGAAGGAAGGAAGGAAGGAAGAAAGGCAGGCAGAGAAGTGCTTTGAAAAATTAAGAATATGTCCTCTAGCACCACCAGGGGTCACTCCTGAGCACTGAGCCAGGAATAAGGCCAGAGCACCGCTGGGTGTGCTGAAAAAAAAAAAAAAAAAGAAAAAGTTCTGGGAATGCAATTAATAGCAAAGATGACTGCGATTCACAACACTGTGCTGTTTATGTCAAAGTTACTAAAGAGCAGGTAGGGTGTTTGCATTGCACACGACCAACCCGGGTTCGATACTCGGCATCCTACAGGGTCCCCCAAGCACCACCAGGTGTTAATTCCTGAGTGCAGAGCCAAGAGTAACCCCTGAGAGGGTTTTAAAAGTTCTCATCCCAGGGTGGGGGGTGGGGGTGGGGGGCTGGAGTGATAGTAGAGCAGGTAGGGTGTTTGCATTGCACACGACCAACCCGGGTTCGATACTCGGCATCCTACAGGGTCCCCCAAGCACCACCAGGTGTTAATTCCTGAGTGCAGAGCCAAGAGTAACCCCTGAGGTGTGACCCAAAAAAGCAAAGCAAAAAAAAAAAAAAACTTCTCATCCAGGGGTGGAGAGAGTTGAATGCAAGTACAGGCTTTGCACACAGGCGGTCCCTGGCTCGACCCTCCCTGCCCCTCTCAGCACTGCATGGTTTCCTGAGGACCACTCGGAGCAACCCCTGAACACCACCAGGTGTGGCCCCTCCCTCTCAAAATAAGATCTCACCCCACAAAAAGCAGCTGGCCTGAGGAAAGTCACAGGTGACTCAGAAGGTCTCAGCGACCCCAGGATACCCCACCTCCATCCCTGTCAGCGTGAGAGCCCGACCACCCAGCACCTGCACAGGAAACGTCCCAACTTGGCTCCCCCGGGCACAAGGCAGTCTCCGCCGTGCAGAAGAGAGCCTGCCCGAGCAACGCGCTGGCAGACACTAACCCACTAACCTGGTTTGCCTTGGCCAGCAAACCAGGAATTAAGTCCGTGACTCCATAAACGCTTGCGGAGGGAGGCCTTGAACTCCATCCCCAGCACCTCAAATAAACCATCCCAAACAAAACCAATCCCAAATTTGTGAAGATGCACCTATGGCTCAGTCTCCATTGGGAGTAATATTGGGAGTAACGGCTCCCTCTCTGTGATGTTTCTTTGTTTTGGGGTTTTTTTGTTTGTTTGTTTGTTTGTTTGCTTTTGGGTCACACTCAGCGATGCACAGGGGTTACTCCTGACTATGCACTCAGGAATTACTCCTGGCAGTGCTCAGGGGACCACATGGGATCTGGGGATCAAATCCGGGTCAGCTGCGTGCAAGGCAAACGCCCTACCCGCTGTGGTATCGCTCCAGCCACCCATGTTGCTTTCTTAAGGTTAGAGTCTACACCTATCCAAATGAGTGAATATTCTCTATTCTCGCTACGCTTAGCACAGCGCTCTCTCTCTCTCTCTCTCTCTCTCTCTCTCTCTCTCTCTCTCTCTCTCTCTCTCTCTCTCTCTTCCCCTCCCCCCCATTTCTGGTATTTCTCAGTGCCCACATCTGGCGCTGTTCAGGGGCTACTCCCATGTCCATGCAGTGCCAGGGATTGAATCTGGGGCCTCTTGCCTGTAAAGCCGGCGCTCAGCCCTTGGCGCCTCTGCTCCTTGCTTCAGGCTGCAGCAGACTCCTCCTTCTCTCCTTCCCGTGCTTCCTTGTTGTCAAGGCTTTCATCCACAGCCACTCTCTGACCCTTACAAACACTTGAGAGGTGATTTCTCAAGGGGGAAGAGAATCCACTTGTAAAAGAAGAAAAAAAAACCCTCAGAGGGCTGGAGTGATAGCGATAGATAGTACAGCAGGTAAGGCGTTTGCCTTGCACACGGCCAAGCCATGTTCAATCCCCGGCATCCCATATAGTCCCCCGAGCACTGCCAGGAGTAATTCCTGAGTGCAGAGCCAGGAGGAACCCCTGAGCATAGCCAGGTGTAACCAGAAAAAGCAAAACAAAAACAAAAACAAAAAAGCAACATGGGGCTGGAGCGATAGCACAGTGGGTAGGGCATTTGCCTTGCATAGGGCTGACCCGGGTTCAATTTCTGGCATCCCATATGGTCCCCCCAAGCACCGCCAGGAGTAATTCCTGAGTGCAAAGCCAGGAGTAAGCCCTGTGCATCGCCGGGTGTGACCCAAAAAGAAAAAAAAAAAGAAAGAAAGAAAGCAACATGGGGAGAGACACACAAATGAATAATGAATCTCTCGAAACAGAGTGGCAGAAATGCCTCTGGGCTTTGCATTAGGGCCCCTTCACTGGGCCACACCAGAGGGGAGCAGGAGCCATCCCACCACCTGTTCCCTGGGAATCCCAGCAGCTGCCATCTTCCAAAACCCATTGGAAAACCCAGGTACGGACCAGCAGTGATGGCACAAGCCAGGCCTCACGGGGATAGGGGAGGAGCCGTCCTTCTCCTCCCTCGCACCGAAGGGACCCTGAGATGATGCCCATGAATGGCCTCTGGCTACTTATTAAGCACCAGAGCAGCTCTTGATAAAAATCTCTCCAGACCATATTTTTTTTTCTTTTTTGGGTCACACCCACAGACCCTAATTATTAAAATTTTAGTATTTTAGTATTCCAAGACCACACATCCACTCTCTCGACCATGGGATATCATATGCTATTCATAACCAGCAATATAAAATAAATTGTCAAACGTTGCCTCTTTGGCTGGTCTGAGTGTAGGGGGGAAATTCCAAATAATAATGGTGGGACTGGTGTCAAAATATTGAACGTAATCAAAGTAGAGAGAGAGTAATGTGGAAATTATCTGCCACACAGGGTTGGGATGGGGTGTATACTGGGGTTTTTGGCGGTGGAAAATGTGCACTGGTGAAGGGATGGGTGTTTGATCATTGTATGACCGAGACTCAAGCATGAAAGCTTTGTAACTGTTCTACGGTGATTCAACAAATAAATTTAAAAAGAAAGAAAGAAAGAAAGAAAGAAAGAAAGAAAGAAAGAAAGAAAGAAAAAAAAACATGGGGGGTGGGAGGCGGTCCAGAGAGACAGCACAGCAGGTGAGACCCTTGGCCTGCACCCGCCAACCTGAGTTCGACTCCCCAGCCCTGCCAGGAATGATCCCTGAGCACAGAGCCAGCCCTGAGCACTGCTAGGGGTATGGCCCACAAACAAATAAACAAACAAAAAGTAATTGCTTTGTTAGTCTCATTGTGGATTTCAGGATCCAAAACTCAAAAGGATTTGGGGATCTAAACTCAGGGATCACTCCTGGAAGGGGGTCCTAAGTGGATTGAACTCGGGTAGGCCCAGGGTAAGGCAAGCACCTTAGCTTGTTCTGTCTCTCCAGCCCTACAATGCAATAGGGTGCTTTTTTTAAAAAAAGTTTTTAAAATACTGATTGCAGGGGGTTGGAGCAATAGTACAGAAGGCAGGGCATTTGCCTTGCATGCAGCCGACCCGGGTTTGATTCCCAGCATCCCACATGGTCCCCCAAGCACCACTAGGAGTAATTCCTGGGTGCAGAGCCAGGAGCAACCCCTGTGCATTGCCAGGTGTGACCCCAAAAAGCAAAAGAACATATATACTGATTGCAGTTCTGTGATTTCTATTACTGTTGATGATGCAGGGCTGGAGTGATAGCACAGCGGTAGGGCGTTTGCCTTGCACGCAGCCAACATGGCCGACCCGAGTTCGATTCCTCCGCCCCTCTCGGAGAGCCCGGCAAGCTACCGAGAGTATCTCGCCCACATGGCAGAGCCTGGCAAGCTGCCCGTGACGTATTCGATATGCCAAACACAGTAACAACAAGTCTCACGATGGAGACGTTACTGGGCCCACTCGAGCAAATCGATGAACAACAGGAGGACCATGACCATGACCGTGATGCTTCCCCATGCACATAATTCAACACCACACCATTACCAGTGTACCCATCTACCTCCCCCACAGGCACTCCCTTTCAAACACACACACACACACACACACACATACACACACACACACACACACACATACACAGAGAAATTCATTCCTGCAGATTATTTCATCCATCGTGTCACCTCTGACCCTTTGTACAGTGCAACAGTTTTAAGCATGAGGGGAGTCAGAGTAACCTAGCCAGAAAGAAAGTGGATTGTAGGATAACACTGTTTTGTCCTTCCTGCATAGCCCCAGGTAGGTTAGGTATGTTGGGTTGCTCCCATCACAGTGCTCCCATTCCTCTGTATTTATTTGTAACTTCTTTCTTTGTGCTCTGTTGACTTGTAAAAATTGTTTTTCTCTTCTCCCTAAATCCTTTGCATAGTTTATTCAGAGCAATGTCCTTTCTGTATGGACACAAGAAGACAGCATGTGCTATGTTTTGTAATGTAACTCTCAGTGATATTTTCCTCCTGGGCATCTGTTCTCTCACCTAAGCCTCAGCTGCCCTTACTTCCTAGCACCCCCACAAAAGCAGGGTCCCGACAACGGACTGGTCCTGACAACGGACTGGATGGAACCAGGGCAAGCGGTAAACTATGTGCTACCCTGGCATCGAGATGGGCCTGACCAAAGTGCCATAATGCTTAACTGTAAGTTAAGAGCTTGGTCATGGACAAATACTGTCATGATCCAAAAAGTAATAACCAGATTTGGACCCTGCTAGGGTTAGGAATGATTAATCTGGCCTGAGAGCTGTAGTCTGAGTCTGTGGCAAGATGTTCCCAGGAGAGCTTCTCTACAAGCCTCAATGTTACCTCTTACTGTACTGATAAGTCATTAGACTACGGAAAAGAGAAAAATACCTTAAGGGGTATTTTGCCCTTGGGCAGTAAGGAAGGGCTTTGGAACACCTCTTAAGTGGTGTTCCCTTTGAATCTGGTGG
The DNA here is from genome assembly GCF_029834395.1 of Sorex fumeus. Lineage (NCBI taxonomy): Eukaryota > Metazoa > Chordata > Mammalia > Eulipotyphla > Soricidae > Sorex > Sorex fumeus. The sequence goes on along the minus strand of NW_026606071.1, from coordinate 37,153,994 downwards.
GCCCTCAGAAAGGGCTTTCTTTCTTTTTTTTTTTTTTTTAATTTTTATTAGTGAGACACCATGAGGTACAGTTGTAGACTTACAAATTTTTGTGCTTGGGTTTCAGTTATACAATGATCAAATACCCACCCCTCCACCAGTGCCCATTTTCCACCACCACAGATCCCAGTATCCCTCCCACCCACCCATCCCCCCATTCCACCCTGCCTCTGTGGCAGGGCATTCAGGAAGGGCTTTCTTTTTTTTTTTTTTAATTTTCATTTTTTTAATTAAATTATTATTTTTTTTAATTTCGAATACCCATCCCTCCACCAAGGCCCATTTCCCATCACCATGGATCCCAGTATCCCTCCCTCCCCCCATACTCCCCATCCCACCTTGCCTCTATGGCAGGGCATTCCCCTCTGTTCTCTCTCTCCTTTTGAGTATTGTGGTTTGCAAAAGAGTTAAGGTCCCAGATGGGGTAGGTGCTGCATCCCGCCTTCTCCAGATGGAACCCCGGTGACCATGAGTCTACAAGCATAGCTCGGGCATGTGGGAACCAGGACATTTTTTCCATCTCTTTATATATACAAAGTGATCAATGGAAAGTAAATCATCCAACGTTTCTCCCTGAAAATCAGGAAGGGCTTTCTTAAGTTGATTTTGCTACCTGGCTGGGTGCTGTGTCAGCCCAGAGAGAGGAGGACAGCAAGATGGACCACAGAGATACTAGCAAAGGGGGCAGAGAGAGAAGAATGTAGAAGAATACAGGAGCAGGCGCAAGGAGAGAGAAAGCCCAGGCTTCGAGATGGAGCAGAGAGATGAGCGGGAGAGACAGGAGGAGACGGGAATGAGGGGCAGTGTGAGACTAGAATGGGAGGCTCAGGGATACAAGGGCAGGCGCGTGGGGAGAATGGAATAAATGGCATCTGATCAATCAACCAGCTTGATTTCATCCACCGTCTGCCCCATGGCCCGGGCCGCCCTGGCTGCGGGAATGGGCCCATCCCAAACGCGGGCGTCTAGGGGAAGAGCTGTCAGGGGACCCCCTGGCCGCCCTCAAAGATTTTATACAGTGGACCATGTGCTTCCGGGGTAGGGAGGATGTGGAAGGGCTTGTGGAGGCTTCACAGCTGCATAGCATCCTACAAACTGTAGCGAAGAGCAGGAGAGAGCAAAGATATTTTCACAGGCCAAGCAGGTTCATGTCACCTCATGTATTTGCCAGGCAAGGACCAGGGAGATAGTTCAAAGGTCTGGGACACAGGCTTTGGGGGACGCCAGACACGGGCTTTGGGGGACCCCAGCATTTCCAGGAGTAATCTCCATGCACTGAGCTCACCCCTCAAGCCCCCATGCCCCCCCACCACTGCTGGGTGTGACCTCAATCAAACACAATTTAAGGACTGGAGCTAGGGGGACGCCCCTAAATCCTAAAGTTTGAGCGCCCCTTTCAAAGGTCTGCAGTTGGGGCTGGAGCGATAGTACAGTGGGGAGGGTGTTTGCCTTGCGTGCATGGGCGTCCCATATAGTCCCCCAAGCACCACCAGAAGTAATCCTGAGTGCAGAGCCAGGAGGAACCCCTGAGCATCACCAGGTGTAAGCAAAAAAGAAGCAATAAATAAATAAAAATAAATAAAAATAAGAACAATCAAAGGTCTGCGGTTGGAAACTGCAATGAAACTGGGTTTAGGAGACTGACTTGAACAGGAGTTAAAGATTTCCTGGCTGCCACGGCCTAATAATGCTGAACAATTGTACAGCAGGTAGGACTTTTGCCTGAACTGAAAATCTGCAATTCCAGATAATCAATCTATTTTAAACATGCTTAAAGTAGGTTTTGCCGACCTTTTGCAGACTTATTTCTACCTGGTTTAAAGACTGATGTTTTTAAATGGCCAATTAAAAGTTATAAGAAACTACTAAATTCCCCTCTCCCCCCCAAAAAAAATAATATGGGGATTAAGTTTCTTGCTTGACATCGGGCCAACCCAGGTTTGATTCCCAGCACTGGCACAAGGTCCCCTGAGTGCCTTCAGCAGTGACCCATGAGCATTAATGACCCCAAACCAAAACCACCCCCCCCCCAAAAAAGCAAAGCAGTCAGGCCCCCAATGCTCTCGAGTGTGTTCTCTGTCCCAGCTGGGCTGTCTCTGCAGGGAACTGAGAGACTGATGCATTGGAGTCTTTATTCCCGGAGTCCAGTTCCTGGCCCCGAGCTTGCATTCAAAGGCAAGATACCCTGAGCAGTGCCCCTTGGAATTGGCTTCTCAATCAAGCCGGCTCAGAAGCGCCCCCAAGTGGGGCTGGAAAAGTAGTCCAGCAGATAAGGGAACTAGCCTTGCATGTTGCCACTGGGGTTGGATCCCCAGCACCACTCCAGGAGTGACCCCTGAGCACAGGGCCAGGGGTGGTCTCCAAACCCAAACCCAAAACAACAGCAACAAAAAATACACCCCTCCCCCACCCCTGAGCTCTCACAGGAACCAAGTGCTTCCTCTGGCCTTCCAGAACCTTCTCCATGCCCTGTCCCTCACCCAGGGTCAAAGGTCTCCCCCCTCCCTATCTCTGCTCCCAGGATTCCAAGTAGCATTTTCTGAGATTGGCTGCCACACTTCTGTTTGTTTTCTCTCTTGCCCTCCAGTTTTTCCCCAAAAGCTGAAGTTCCAAGGCTGTTATCTCACCGGATAAGCCCTTTTCAAAGAGCTTTCTTTTTCTCTCTTTTTTTTTTCTGCAAGGGTTGTGGGGGAGACCATACCTGGCAATGTTCTGTGGTCAGGGATCATTCCTGATGGAACTCAGGGGACCATACGGGGTGCCATGGATCAAAGCCGGGTCAGCCCATGCAAGGCAAGTGCCTTACTATCTCTCCAGCCCCTTTTTCTTCCTGTCTTTGCTTTTTTCCCCCCTTGGACCTCCGGGGCAGTGCTGGGCTGGGACTATTCCTGCAGTTACTCAACCAGCTGAGTTGAACAATTCAGTGCCCAGGGAAAACTCCACAGTGGATCACTGCCTCTCCAAGTGTGAGTCACTGAGTTTTATCTTTGGCATCATCCTCCCCGCATATCTCAAAAAAAAAAAAAATACTCAGGCAAGAGCTGGAACAATTGTACAGCAGGTAGGACTTTTGCCTGAACATCACAGGGTGTGGCCCCAAAGGAAAAGAAAACAAAAACAAACCAAAACTGGCAACCACCAGTCACGCAGCAGGGCCTCCTGGCCCCTGGCAGAGATGCTTGGGGGGTCTCCCACACTGTATCCTGAGAAGGGGGGGAATGTTGGGATGAGGTCCTGGGTCCCCATGCGCCCCTGACAGTTTAGCTGTCTCCCTCAACTCAGGGACACTGATTTATTCCTAACAAACACGTGGCCTTTCCGAAAAGTCCCTGATCTGGCTTTCAACTCCAGAGACAGAACATCTCCCCCTCCCCCTCCCGAACCCCCCACTTCCCGCGGGGAAATTCACCTGGAAATGAAAGGGGCTCCTTCATCTTCCTTAGAGTGAAGTCTGAGGCTGTGGCCGCTGGTTACGGGATGCCTGAGCATCCCCGGAGAGTCCCAGCTCCCTCCCGCCGCTTCAAGACTCTGCTGGATTTCCCTTCCAAAGGGCTCCGCGTCAGGACTCCCGCGCGCGCCTCTCTCTCTTTCTCCCGAGTTCCAGAGTTCCAGTCCCGTGTCCGTGACTTTGCCCCCTCGGACCCCCCCCCCCCCCACACACACACACCCGCTTGCCCCCCCAGTGCCCGGCTCACCTGGAGTTTGGGCAGGTTCAGCACGTAGCCGCGCACGAAGAGCTGATAGAGGAAGCGCAGCGGTCCCGGGCCGGGCAGCTCCCGCAGGCTCCGCAGTTTGGGGGTGCCGGAGTCTCCCGGGGGCGGCTCGGCCGCCTCGGCCTGCGAGAGGGCAGCGGGCATCGCGGCCTTGGCCCTGGCCCCTGCCGGGCCGAGGCCGGCGCCGGCCCCCCGCGTGCCCAGCAGCAGCGGGCGCAGCCTGGACCAGCCCAGCGCGGCCATGGCTCTGTGCAGGGCGCGCGCGGGCGGGCGCAGCGCTGCCGGGGACGGGGACGGGGACCGGGGGGCGGGCACGGGAGGGCAGGGCGGGCGCCACCTGGCCGCCTCTCCGCTGCGTCCTGGCCGTGCCCGCTGCAGCGTCCAGTCCCGGGGAGGGAGGGAGGGACACGAGGGCGGGGGAGGGGGGTGACCCCGAGCTCGGGCGTGGGCGCGGGAGAGTCCGGCGCAGGCCCACGGGAACCCACGGGGCGGGGGGCTCTAAAGGGGCCACGACACTTCCGCGAACGCTGGAGGAACTGAAGTTGGTTGGCTGGGATCACGGGTACAGAAAGTCAGAGAACTTTCTGGAAGTTTTCCAGGAGGCTTTCCAACGACCCGGGTGACATTGGGCCGGCCCCGGGTGGCCGTGGATCTTCCGCTTGTCCTCACCCCCCATGCCCTCATCCCAGCTGACCTGGAGGCTGTAAATTATAACACCAGGTTTTCCCCCCCAAGGCTCCAGGATTGAGACAGGAGGATCTGATTCGGCAGAGAGAGGTTGAGGGGGAAAAAAAAATTAGACTCAAAAAAAAAAAAACTGTTTAGGGGGCTGGAGACACAGTACAGGGGTTAAAGAGCCTTGCAGGGTCCTACCCAGGTTCAATTCCCAGCACCACATGTGGTCCCTGGGCTCAGAGCCAGACATAAAAAGTGCACAACCGGTGTGGGCTGAAAAAAACAAAAACAAAAACAAAAACAGCTGCCTAGTATCCAAAGTTGTCTCATCAAAACAAAACAAAAAAAGCTGCCTAGTATCCAAAGTTGTCTCATCTCTGGAGTGGAGAAGTCAAGCGAACAAATTCAGATATTAGGGTTTTTTTTTTTTAATGCGATTTTATGTAACACACTCTCTCTCTCTCTCTCTCTCTCTCTCTCTCTCTCTCTCTCTCTCTCACACACACACACACACACACACACATACACACACACACACACACTCCCAAAATCTGAAAATGCTGGTTGTGACTTCTAGTGAGAGTGTCCAGAATTATACTTTAATGAAATAGAAAGGAATAAAATGGTACTTAAAAACATCACAGGAAGTAAAGTTAAAGGGAATATTCCATGAATAATCTGGAATCATCTTTCATGTGGGTTCAAAGTACACCTAGATTAGGAGTGAATTTCTTGTACACATAAATTGAGATCTTATAGTCATAAATATTCCAGGGAGAGAGAAAGGGAGAGAGGGAGAGAGGGAGGGAGAGAGAGAGAGAGAGAGAGAGAGAGAGAGAGAGAGAGAGAGAGAGAGAGAGTCTGCCATCGAAACAGAAATTGGGGACACTGGTGTTGGGAAATGTACAGATATTGGAATATTGCATGACTGAAACCCTATCGTGAACAACTTTGTAACTCTTTGTAACTGTGTACCTCATAAAAAAATAAAACAAACGTTCCAGGATATTTGCTGCAGCTGTTGTTTGTGCTGAGAGAGAAATTGTAGAAAAACTGGCTGGGGATGAATGAGATAAATAAGAGTTTATCATGCACTGCGACCAATGGCCGGCAACTCTTCTTTAAAGCTCAAGCAGTAAGAGTACATTTCACTTGCACTGCTGCGTATCTAACCAATACCCCTGCATACCACACGTGCTCCCACCAGATTTCAAGCTTCCATCCATCACGGAGCTGGACTCCTTCTACCAATCACCCACCCTTTCCTCCCATGGAGTTTGCTTTGGTCTTGTTTCCCTTGTTTTGCTTCCTTCCCTACCAGATCTAATACCATCTAGTCGACACCTCTCACTTATTTCAAGAACAAGAACAGAGCTCTGTGCCCACGAATACATAACCATCTCTAGTGGACTGTGTTTTGATGAAGAGAGGCAGGGCAGGGGCTGAAGAGAGTGTACAGCAGGTAGGGTGCTTGCTTTGTATGGCGTCGACCTGGATTCAGTCGTTGGCACTGCATGTGGTGCCCTGAACCCTGCCAGGAGTAAACTCACAGAACCAGGAGGAAACTCTGAGCACTGCTGAATGTATCCCCCCAAACCAAGAAGGCCAAAAATAAAAAGGGACGGGGGGGGGGGGGGCAGGACATGGGGATATGGGGACAGGGGAGATGGGTCAAAGGGCTGGAGGCAGGTTTTGCAAGCAAATGCCTGTGGTTCCATTCCACATATTTCCCCCAAGTACAGAGTTGGAAATATTCCTTGAACAACATCAGGTATGACCCCAAAGCAAAATTGAATTTGTGGTGTCAGAATCGGTTCAAATGATTAGATTCTTTTAAATCTGATCTAAATGTTTTGGGGCCATGCCTGGTGTTGCTCAGCAGCTCTGCACTCAGGGATCACTCCAAGCAGTGCTTGTAGGACCACATGGGATGCCGGGGATCAAACTAGAAATCAACCCCATGAAAGGCAAGTGATCTCTCTCTCCCTGTACTCTCTCTCTCTCTCTCTCTGGCCCTCAGCATCTTTATTTTTAATTAGCTCATTTTTGTGATGCTGAAAATGAAAATAGGGGTTGGAGAGATAGTACGGCGGGCAGGAAGCTTGCTTTGCAGCTAGGGCTGACCTGGGTTCAATCACCAGCACCCCATATGGTCCCCTGAACCCTGCCAGGAGTGCGGAGCCAGGAGTAAGCCCTGAGCACTATCGGGTGTGTCCAAAATCCAAAACAGAAAATTCCAATGAAAAGTTTGAGACCTCCTGAATTTATGTTTTCATTGCTTTGAAAATTTAAGTTATTAAATTATATGGCAGAGCACATCAAAGTGAGATCACGCAGTCCCCAGTTGAAAAATTCACTGGGAGGGGGCCGGAGCGGGTAGGGCGTTTGCCTTGCGGCCGATTCGGGTTTGATCTCCGGCATCCCATATGGTCCCCGAGCACCAACAGCTGTGGTTCCCGAGTGCAGTGCCAGGAGTGACCCCTGAGCAGCGCTGGGTGTGAACCAAAAAGGAAAAAAAAATTCACAGGACGGTGCAGAGACAAAGGTACTAAGGGAGCATGAGTTGTGTGTGTGCCCAGATGCCTGGAACAGCCCCAGAGCATTCCAGCTGTGGCCACCGCTCCCCCAGCAAGAAAAAAAATGTGCAAGAAAATGACAGACCTTGTCCTGCAGTTCCCAGGCACAAAGGGGAAGGGACCCAGCTCCACGGTTCTCTGGGCCACACCTAGTGTGCTACGTGAACTACAGTGGCAGGAGGGAGACAGAGAGACAGGGGCTGGAGCAATAGCACAGCAGGTAGGGCTTTTGCCTTGCACACGGCCGACCCGGGTTCAATTCCCAGCATCCCATATGGTCCCCTGAGCACCGGCAGGAGTAATTCCTGAATGCAGAGCCAGGAGTAATCCCTATGCATCACCAGTGTGACCCAAAAAGAAAAAAAAAAAAAGGAGAGACAGATGTTTTTCTAAATCCCAGTGGAGGAGAGGAAGATTTAAAAAAAAAAGGGTTAAGGTGCTTGCGTTGCATGCAGCTGACTCCAGTTTGATCCAGGGTTCCCTGGGCCCTGGCAGGAGTAATCTCTGAGCACAGAGCGGGGAGTAAGCCCCGAGTACCAGAGTACCACCAGGTGTGACTCTCAAAGAGCAAACAAAAATAAAGTCAGACTTGGGTGGGGTCAGATTCATGGAGCAGGGTGCGTCCCTTGTGTGGCCAACCCAGATTCCATCCCCCAGGCCCCACATGGTCCCAATAGCCCTCCCAGGAGTGACCCCTGAGCATAGAGCCAGGAGGAAGTCTTGAGCACTGCTGGGTGTGCCCCCAAAACCAATAACAAAGTCAGATAAGGAAACATACATGGGAAACACTCAGCAGGCAATCTGTGGGGATTGTCATTTCTGCCGATTGTCAGCACAGGTATGTGCTTGTAGTCTAGCTTCTCTCTCAAACAAGCCTCAATTGGGTGCAGAGAGACTCAATCCTGAGCCCCAAGCGAATATGGACAGGATCCCTGCCAAGCGAGAGAAAACTCCCAGTTCCAAGATAAAGGGTGGAACCAGAGGAAGGAGGAAGCTCAGAACAGAGATCAGATTCCTGTGGGGGTGCTCCTCTTGGATAACCCCCACCTCTGCCCTAAGAGCAGTCGCTTTCACTTTCTCGGATACAGGCCTGATTCGCCTTCTGACAGTCTCAGAAATGCCAAGAACGCAGTGCTTCCTGCCGCCAGAGCCAGTTCTTGCTTCTAGCGTCCCGGTCCTCGACTCGAGCTCTTATCTCCTGCCCTGAGCCCAAGAATCAGGCCTCTGGCTTCTGGGAAGCCTCGGAGGAGGAGCCAGGCCTGTTCTCCAAGCAACTCCACTTGCAGGCTCGCCCGAGGCCACTTTCCCCTTCAAATCGGAGAGTTAGGCTCTGGGTACCTGTGTCCTCTTCCCAGGTGGCAGACCTCCAGGGGTGTGAGGGAAGCTGATCAGAGACCGGAGAAGTGGAGGGGTGGGAACTGGGTCAAGTGTATGAACGCATCCCCCACCCACCCACCCAGATGTCCAGCCTGGTGGGCAGGGCTGCCCCGTGGCAAGCACAGACCTGTCGCAGTTAAGAGTTTTGAGTTTTGGGGGCTGGAGCAGTAGCACAGCGGGTAGGGCGTTTGCCTTGCATGCGGCCAAACCGGGTTCGATTCCCAGCATCCCATAATTACCCCTGAGCACCACCAGGGGTAATTCCTGAGTGCAGAGCGAGGAGTAACCCCTGTGCATTGCCAGGTGTGACCCCCCCAAAAAAAAAAGTTTTGAGTTTTTGAAGGGAGGGAGGATCTAGATTTCTACAAGAAAACAGCTGTTCATCGTCTTTGGTTTTTCTGTTTTTGTTTTTGGGGCACATCTGTGCTTAGGACTCACTCTTGGCTCTGTGCTCAGGGATCACTCCTGGGGTCAGGGGAGGGGGGAACGGACACATCAGGGGACCATAGGTGGTGCCAGGGGTTGTACCCACGTTGCTCTTTATCTCCAGCCCCAAAGGTTGATCATCTTAAAGTCAGATTCCTAGCAAAGTCAGCTTACAAAGTGGGGGTCCCAGCGGTTATGAGTACCCAGGCCGCCTCTCCTCCCTCCCTCTGCAGTACCCCGCCCTCCCCACTTCACCAAGTAAAAGCTGTGTAAAGCAGAGAATTCCGGGCCTCTGGCATCGACATTTTCTCAAAATATCCTCTGAACTTCTTTGGCAAAGCACATGACTGACTCTTTTGTTCTCTGCTGTGTCTCCTTTCCCCAAAGGACTGGACATGAAGTGCGCTCCCCCCCACCCCCCCTCCCGCCCCCGCCCCGGTTCCTGGGGGAGGGGAGTCATTCCCTGGACACTCCAATGAGGTGTCCTGTCTTGAACTCCAAGGCCTTTATTGCACCCTGGCAGCAGGATATGTGAAAAGAACATGGGTTTTATGAAAATGCTTTCGTAATGAAATAAAAAAGCAGTTCTGTCCTTTTTGTTGTTGTTGTTTGTTTGGATTGAGTTTTGTTTTATAGGTTCCATCAGGCATTTCTTTTTTTATTTTTCTCTTTGGGTCACACCCAGCGATGCTCAGGGGTTACTCCTGGCTCTGCACTCAAGACTCACTCCTGGCAGTGCTCGGGGGACCCTATGAGATACCGGGTATTGAACCCGGGTTGGCCGTGTGCAAGGCAAACGCACTCCCCGATGTACTATCGCTCCAGCCCCAGTCAGGCATTTCTGAGAGTTTACTCCTGACTCTGTGCTCCAAGCACTGTTTGGAGGGGACCCTATGCAATGCCAGAAACTGACCTCTGGGATCAGCTGCCTGCAAAGCAAGAGACTTACCCATTGTACCATCTGGACACCCCAGCCCAGAAAGTAATTTCATTCAGGACAAACAAACACAGGGTCAAAGACGACGGTACAGGGGTTAGGGCACTTGCCCTGTACGTGGCCAACTCTGGTTCAATCCACATATGGTCTCCGGAGTCGCACCAACAGTGAGCCCCGTGCAGAGCTAGGAGAAGCCCCCGGTGCCCTGTGAGAAGCCTGAAAAAACCAAAACCTAAAAGAGATGCTCTTACGTGTTGTTTCCTTTGTTTAAGCAGTGCTGGCAAAAAAGCGCAAAGCACAACCTTACCTTTCTAGATTCTTTCGCGGGTGGGTGCTCCGGGAAGCAGCAATATTGTCTATATCAGTTTACTTCGATTGCATCTACGTACTATCAAACAGAGATCACAATGCTTATCATTCATTAGCTGTTAGTCATCTGGGTTGCGTCCAAATTTCTTCTCTTATTAAGAAAGATGCTGGGAATCTGGGGGCTGGAGCGATAGTACAGTGGGGAGGCGCTTGGCTTGCACTCAGCCAAGCTGGGTTCAATCCCCGACATCCCATATGGTCCCTGAGCATTGCCAGGAGTGATTTCTGAGTGCAGAGCCAGGAGGAACCCCTGAGCACTGCTGTGGCCCCCAAGCAAAAGCAAAAGAAGGTTGCTTGGAATCAAAACACTGTCACTGTCACTGTCCTCCCGTTGTTCATTGATTTTCTCGAGCAGGCCCAGTAATGTCTCCATTGTGAGACTTTGTTGTTACTGTGTTTGGCATATCGAATACGTCACGTGGAGCTTGCCAGACTTTGCTGTGTGGGCGAGATACTCTTGGTAGCTTGTCGGGCTCTCTGAAAGGGGCGGAGGAATTGAAATCGGGTTGGCTACCCGCTGTGCTATCAAAACAACAGTGAGACATTACCTAACCCAGAGAGCCTGGCACACATCAGAGAGAACAAGAACAACCAGTGCTGGCGAGGACTGGCAGGCTGGAGGGATGTAGGGGGACTCTCATCATTCACTGCTTGATGGAAACGTTGACTGGTCCAGCCTTTTTGGAAATTAAAAATGGACACTCTGGGCTGGAGTGATAGCACAGTGGGTAGAGCGTTTGCCTTGCACGCGGCCAACCCGGGTTCAATTCCCAGCATCCCAAAAAGAAAAAAAGGACACTCTTCAAAAAACTAAGAATCGAGTTTCCACCTGACCCAGCAAATCCGCTTCTCAGAGTATGCTCAAAGTGCCCAGAAAAACACAAAGCAGAAGAGATCTTTGCTCTCGGATGCTTTTTGTTGCACTATTCACAATAGTAAACATCTGGGAAAAACCCAAGTGCAAAAAACATGGAATGGATGGATGCAGAAACTCTGATACACATAGATGCACTTTTCTACAGCTGTAAGAAAAGATGGCAGCATGTGATTCGTGATGATGGATCTGGAGAAAATCATGCTGAATGAAGCTAGTCAGAGGGAAAAATCCACACAGAAAGATGGCTCTCACATGTGGGATACAAAAAAACATCTGTCACTGTCCTCCCATTGTTCATCAATTTGCTCTGAGTGGCCCAAAGGTAAAAGAAATGAAGGGGGGCTGGAGCGATAGCACAGCGGGTAGGGTGTTTGTCTTGCATGCGGCCGACCTGGGTTCGATTCCCAGCATCCCATAGGGTCCCCCAAGCACCACCAGGAGTAATTCCTGAGGCAAAGCCAGGAGTAACCCCTGAGCATTGCCGGGTGTGACCCAAAAAAGCAAAAAAAAAAAAAAAAAAAAAAAAGAAATGAAGACCATGGTAACTGGTCATCAGCAGGAAGGGGGACAGATAGGGGATACAGGACAGCGGGGACAATGATGGGGGGAAGGAAGAGAGTGGCCACTTGGGAAAGGAGCCCCGACAGGCAGTAAATGTGACATGCGTGAAACCCTCTCAATTTTAGAAAAATGCCTGAAAAAAATTTTTTTTTGTGTGTCACACCCGGCTGTAATCAGGGGTTACCCCTGGTGGTGCTCAGGGGACCAAATGGGATGCTGGGGATCGAACTCGGGTTAGCCAGATGCACAGGAAATGCCCTACCCGCTATACTATAGCTCCAGCCCCCTAAAAATATTTCAAAAAGTGCCTATCCTGGAGTGAGCCGAGGGATGGGAGGGAAACGGGGGATATTGGGGGAGGGAAGTTGGACACTGGTGAAGGGACTGGTGTTGGGACACTGTATGCCTGGGACCTATGCATGAAACATGTGAATTCACGGTGACTGAATAGGAAAGAAGAAAAAAGGGGTGAACTGCTGGACGCTGGAGGGCCGAGATGTCGCTGACCTTCGAGACTGCCCGGCTTTCACTGAGTCACTCTATGGAACTGGTGTCTCGAAAGCTTCTTGTGTTTTTTAGGTCTTTCTCTGCTCCGCAAACCATTGCGTCGGGGGCTGACCAGCAGGATGGCAGTGCAGGCGCTATTGAGCTACTGAGGCCGTGTCTAAGCACAGAACTTTGGCAGAAGCCGGCCAGGGAGACGGCTCAAAGGTCCGCAGTGCCTGCCTCTGTGTAAGAAACCCGATTTGATCCCCAATGCCACTGGGAGCCAAAGCCCTCTGCGCAGCACCAGAAGTCACCCCAACAACACTACACGTGAACCCCAACTAGGCCTGGAGACAGTACAGAGGGTGGGGCACTTGTCCTGCATATGGCTGACTGGGTTCGAGTCTTGGCACCCCAGTCTCCTGAGCTCTACCAGGAGAGAAGCCATGAGCTCTGCTGGGTGTGAACCAATCCCCCCCCCACACACACACATTCCCTCAACCCCGTTGGCTAATATTGGGTTGTCCTTGCTCCTCCCGCAGGGAGTTTAGGTTTACTGAGCTACTCCCACAACAGTGCCCCTGAGTTCCATCAATCACTTTTTTTTTTTAAAGGCCCTCCCGTTGATCATCGATTTGCTCGAGCGGGCCCAGTAATGTCTCCATTGGAGACTTTGTTGTTACTGTGTTTGGCATATCAAATACTCTCGGTAGCTTGCCGGGCTCTCCGAGAGGGGCGGAGGAATTGATCACTAATAATCCTGTATTGCTTTTCTCTTGCTTTTATGTCACTTGCATGGTTTAGCAACGACCTTTTTGTATAGACACAGGAAGACAGATGATGCTATGCTTTTGTAATAGGGGAATTAACTGATTCCAAATGACATTTACTCCTGGGCATCTGTCATATTTACCTAAGTCTCAGTTGCCCAACACCCTCAAAAGGAGGGTCCTGATGAAGGGACTGGATGGACCCAGGGCAAGCTGTGAGCTACCCTGGCATCGAAAGGGGACAAGCTAAGCACCATAAGTAGAGTAAGCTAAAAGCATGGTCATGGTACAAACTGTCATGACCCAGAAAGAAGTAACTGAATAAGGACCCTGCTGGGGTTAAGAAAGATTAACCTGGCTTGAGGACTGTGGTCTGGAATGTACAGCGAGATGTCCCCAGGAAGAGCCAACCTTTAAGCTTAATATATTTCTTACTGTGTTCATACAAAATGACCAGAAATATCAGTAAGAAGTAAATTTACTGTGCTTGTTTAAATGAATTACTTGCTGAGGAAAGGAGAAAGCAATGCGCCCTAGATGGAATCCTGCCCGTGAGCGGATCTCCTCGTAATCAAGAGTGCTGAACCCTCAGATGAGATTTTGTCCTTCAGTTAATCTCCTAGAACTTCCCCTGAAGGAGTGGCTTTACCTGTTTGTTGTTATGACAATGTTCAACCCCACCTATGTGTCCCCCGACCCTTCATGATTTCTAGGTAACTAGGGGAGAGTGGGGATTATGATGAAGATAAGGACTAGAGTAGGATTGGAAGCCCTCTCTGATCTCCTGCCCCTCTCCCAAATCCTTAGTCCACCCCCCAGAACCCCCGCACCCCCACTGTGTCCCCCACTTAACAGGGGCTCTCTTCTTACCAAGGAACTCCGCAGCCAAGTCCCAAACAAGCCACTTCCTGACTACCCGCAGATGGAAAGGTTCCCAGACCCCCATCAACGCTGCCAGGTGCCTTTTCCACCAGCCCCTGATCTGCAAAACCTGAAGGCTTTTGTAAGCAGGGGAGTGCCTTGTCCGGGGTGCAAGTGAAATGTGGGTTCTGAGCCCTTCTCCCACTTGCAAAGGTGACAGAGATGAAGCACAGGGCTGGGTCGGGGGTAGGGGGGATGGCGCCGAGGTTCAGACACTCGTCTCGCTCGTGGCCGACCCTGATTCGATCCCCCACACCACAGATGGTCCCCCGGGCAGGTGGAGTGAGCCCTGCACAGAGGCAGGTGTGGTCCCCGCTCCCGAGCAAGACACAGAAGGCGTTTCCAACCTGCTTCCAACCCCCGAGGAAGCTGTTCCCGTGACCCGCTTCATTTCAGAAGGCCTCCATAGCTCCTGCAAGGCTGGAAACGGACTGGCTGTGCAGTGTGTGTGTGTGTGTGTGTGTGTGTGTGTGTGTGTAGGGGCAGTTCTTGGCGGGGGGGGGGGGGGAGATGGGGAGAAGTGAGAAGTGGGGGCAAGTCCAGGGAACAGGGATGCGCGGCCTCCCGGGCTCAGGCCCACACCTCAGCCCGTTGGCTATATTGGGGGTGTCCACTGCCCCGGGTTCACGGGGGGCGCTGGGCTAGGAAACTGCGTCCGACTAGAGATGGGCAAGGTCTAGCAGCCCCTTCCCCCACGACAGGTTTCTGGAAATCCTGACCTTGTTTTGTTTTCGGGCTCAGAGTCACTCCGGGCTCTGTGCTCAGGAGCATTGGCGGTGGCCCCAGGACTTTGACACCAGCCTTCCCCCACAGCTGGTCAATATGGCCTTTGGACTGGCTGGGGCAGGCGGCGTGGCCCTGAACTCTCTTCCCTTGGGCCCGGAGATGGGGTCACCCAGGGCTGGGTGGGCAGTATGCGGGAAGTGGCCGGGCAGGACGGGGCAGGGCTCAAGATCGAGGGCGAGCACAAAGGCACCTGTCTAGCCTGCGGCTGCGACCCTCCCCCAGCTCAGATCCCAGCCCCGCAGGGTCTAACACTCCTTCCTACCTCCCCCCTACCCCCAACAAAGACACCCTCTGCTCTGGGAAACCCCTCCCCAATGCACATGCACTGCCAGAGCTTTTTCGCCTCTTTCCCTCGCGAGACCCCTCTTCACAGAGAACGGCCACCTGGGTGGCCACTGCCAGCAGCACCTTGGATTGGGGCAGGGGAAGGGGGAGTTGATTTGGGGTTTTTGTTTGGGGCCACACTGGGCAGCGCTCAGGGGTCCAACGTGGGTTGGACACATGCAAGGCAAGTGCCTTACCCACTGTACCATCTCTCGATTCTGAGTTAAGGATTTCTGGGGGTTCCGTGTTCGGCAGCTGTAATGGCTGCCCCAGCCCTTCAATTGATGCGGTTCCATGGCCCTGTGCGGGGGGGGGGGGGGGGGGGGGGGCGTGAACCCAGGCCGAGGTGGC
This sequence comes from Sorex fumeus, assembly GCF_029834395.1. NCBI lineage: Eukaryota > Metazoa > Chordata > Mammalia > Eulipotyphla > Soricidae > Sorex > Sorex fumeus. Next base: position 37,138,806 of record NW_026606071.1, on the reverse strand, counting down.
AGGCGCTGTTCCTGGCACCGCTCGCTAGGGAGATCCGCCCGCCAGGTCCCAGGCTGGCCGGGCGCCCCCTCAGCAGAGACCTGGGGCCGAGCCCAGAAGCCCAAAAGAGAGGAGGCAAGGAGCGTCAGCAGGCCAAAGGTGCTGAGGGAGCCCCCAATTCCCTCATCACCCCCCCACCTCCTTATCCCCTGGATGCCCTCACCCCGATTCCCTTTCCCTCGCCCCCTCCTCTGCCCACGTTCCCAGGTCTGAGGGCACAGCCAAGAGCAAAAGGGTAACGAGGGTTCCTCGGTGGGGTGAGAGGGTGGGCCCAGGAGGGGGTGGTCAGTCAGTGTCTCACAGAGAGGCAGGGGCTCCGCAGGGAGCACCAGAAGGGAGCAGCCCCGTGTCGCCGGGGGCTGCTATCTGGGATGGAGAAAGGAGCCGGGTCCCCCCTCCCCTCATCACATGGCCTCTCCCCGCCCGTCCCTTGTCTGTAGAAATCGGGGGGGGGGGGGGGGAAACGGACGGAGTCAGACTGACAGAACGGGGCTCTCCGGGGGGGGCCTTCTTGTCCCCGGGGACGCCCCACAAATCACACACAGCAATATAGAGGTAGAAACCGAATCCCGCTTTATAAGGCTGAGTGGGCCATCGCTGGCTTCTCTGCTCAAGCGTGAGGTGCAAGCTGGGCGGAGGTGGCGAGGGGGACCCCTTCCCCCCCTTCCTCACCTCCTCCCCGGCCCCGGCACCCCTCTGGCGACCCGCCTCTGCGCTTCCTCTGCTTCCAAAAAATACTCTTGCGGAGGGGCGGGCTGAGGGGCGAGGCTCTGGCTGGCTGGCCGGCCGGCCGGCCGCTCCCGTGAGGTAGCTAGCGCTGGGGCTCCCGGGCAGGGAGCGCGGCCGGGGGCCGGTCAGGGGCTGGCCGTGGCCAGGAGGCGGTCGCCGCCGGGCTGCGAGGCAGGGACGAACGCGAAGTGCGTGGCCTGCCTGGAGAAGCGGATGTCGGGCAGCAGGGGGCCGGCCTCTCTGCTGGCCTCCTCCGTCTTCCTGGGCTTGGGAGAGGCGCCCGCTTCGGCGGCGGGTGGCAGGAGTTCCCCGGAGGAGCTGTGTTTTCTGAGGAGGGGCCAGGGGCCGGGAGAGGAAGGGATGAATGAGACTCTGGGTGGCGGAGTCGCTGCCCTGTGATCCGCCTCCTGCCTCCGGACCCGGCCCTCTGAGCCCACTGTGACCCGAGGACCAAGTGGCCGCAAACGGTATCTGATGCTCTCCAGGGCAAGGGAGGAGGCGACGAAAGACGGCCGAGCCAGAGGGCAGGGCTGCCCGCTCTGCTTTCTGCCAGGCATCCCTGGCTAGGGTGCACGGCGAGGAGGAGGGGGAGGAAGAGGAGGAAAGGGAGGAAGAGGGAAAGATGGGGGAGAGGGAGAGAAGGAAGAGGAAGGGGAGAGGAGGATGAGGAGGGGGGAGGAGGATGAAGAGGAGGGGGAGGAAGAGGAAAAGGAGGCTGGAGGAAGAGGGAGAGGAGGGAGAAGGAGGGGCAGGGTGGGGGAGAGCAGGGGGCCCACTCTGCTATTCTCCCTGAGGAGCTGGTCGCCTCCCAAGGCCACCCCTGGCTCGGCGGCACTCACTCACCCTGGTCTGCCGGCCTCAGATCTGCATAAGAGACTGTACGTCAAGTCGCCTTTGGGGGCGGTCAGGATGGATGCCGGTAGGGACCACTAGGGGGCAAAGCAACCCATAAGCCCCAAGGGGCTCTAGCGAGGTTAGGTCGGGGGAGGGGGGCTTGGGCTGGAGGTCTCTTCCCTGGCCCCAGCTGAGCTCCCTAGCCTCATGGGCCCCTCCAGGGGCCATGCCCCAGGGGCCCCTCCACGCCCCCCTCCCCACCACCGCCACCATTTAGAACCGCATCCAGTACTTTTGATCCAGTACTTTTGATCACCGGGAGAAAGCACTCCAGGGAGCCTGCTGCAGTGACTCCCCGGGAGGGTCATGCTGCCCCCGCCCGCCCTTACCATGGGGGCAGAGTCCGAGATGGCGCCCGTGTGGTACCCTTTATAGCACCAACTGCGAAGCAGGTCTACGCCTGGAACACAAGATGGGGGTGGGACCTGCTTAAGAGAGGGGAGTCTGGGGCCGCCAGACAGGGGAGCGGGCGGCCAGCAAGTAGCAAGTGTGTCTGTCACCTTTGAGCTTGTTGCCATGGTACTTCTGCTCCCACTGGGTGGTGAGAATGTTGAAGTAGCGCGGCTGCTCGAAGAAGCGCAGATAGCGGGAGGAGATGCGGGAAGGGAAGATCCGCTCAAACTGCCCGCGCCGGGAAAACTCGTCCTCCATCTCCACCAGAACGCGGACGTCGTCCGGAGTCAGGACGTCCAGCACGGAGGCGTAGAAGTCCTGGGCCACAGAAGGCGGGGACAGACCGGCTGAGGGGAGGGGGCTGGCGGCAGAGGGGGGGGGGGGACAATCTGCGGCAACCTGGTAGCCCCCACCCCACTCGGGCCCTGCCGATGTTAAGTGGCTGGAAGGGCCCAGACCACAGCCCAGCAAACTCAGACTTGGCTTCCCAGCCCGGGAAAGGACACCCACCTCCGCCTCCTCCCAGGGGTAAGCGCAGCCCTGGGAGCAACGGGACGTGCCTGTCCCCACCCCTGCCCACCCGAGGGGCTTACAGAACCTGGGAAGCAGGGGACGGGGCTGAAGTGGGGACAAGTCACCCCGGAGAGGAAACGGAGGGGGACGGGGGTGGGGTTTTTAGGTCTCCTACCGGATCGGGAATTTTCTGGTTCAGGTAATACGCTTTCTTCAGCCTCTGTGCGGCGAACTGCTCGGGGGTCATTCGGCACTTCTCCCTGGAGCCCGGGAGGCTGAGGAGGTGGGGGCAGGAGGGGCGGCAGTGAGGTCTGAGCAGCCCATGTCGAGGACAGGTGCGGGCCCACCCAGGCAGTCGCCTTTCCCCAAGCATGGGGGAGGGGGCAGGGGACCAGAGGGGGATGGGGGGTACATGAAGGTCTGGTAGGCCCTGGGCAGTCAGAGATAGGGCACTTTGGCAGAGCAGCAGGGCATGGGACAGCACAGCATGGGAGGCCATGCAGGGCACCTGGACAGCTGGGAGACACTGTGGGCCCTCCCGGCAGCTAATAACCCACAGACTCCTCCCCAGCTGTCCCTCATCCAGGCAGGGTATCCCCCACCCCCCCCCCCAGCCCAGGGCATTTATGCCCTCCCGGCCCCTCAGTTTCTCTGGGACCAACAGAAAAACAGCTCCGAGGAGCTCCCGGTAGGGGGGAGGCGCTGCAAAGGCCAAACCCCGGAGTAGCGAGGCCTGAAGTGGAACACCTGGGTGGGCCACTGCCCAAAGGACCATCCCTTCTAATTCTGCTGGCTCGCAAAGACCTGGCCAGTTCCTGAAGCCCAGGGATTTTCCGTTTCCTCCTCTGCAAACTGAGGGTGCTCATCCCAACCTCTGGAGGCTGCAGGGAGAGGATGGGGACACACACACACACACAAACCCACACTCCACCACCACCACCACCACACGGCCACTGGTTCCCCCTCACACAGAGCGACTGAGTAACAACTAGTTTCCTCCTCTCTGAGTAGCTCTAAGACCCGGGGTGAGGGCTGGGCTCCGGGAGGTCACAGCGGAAAGGTCAGGCGAGGGGGCTCTCCAGGAGGAAGGAACCCCGAGAGCAGGGACAGGACGTCCCCGGTGCCACAGAGGGAGAGACGAGCCCCGTTCCCGAGAGCAAAGTGGGCAGCCGAGGTCGCAGCCGGAGTCCCAGTTGTCCCAGCTCAGGACACCTGGGAGAGGGCAGGCGGGGAAACCCGAAGCCCCAGGTCCTGAGCAGGGAGCCACGCCAAGCGGTGTGTGTGTCTGTGGGGGGGGGGGTGGGGGGGTGGTGCCGAACCTGAGGCCAGAGCTGCTGCTGGAGCCGCTGGAGCTGCTGGACAGAAGCTCCTCGGTGCTGGGCAGCACGAAGCCCGCCAGGTTGAGCAGGTCCCGGATCATCTGGCCCTTGATGCTGATGTCCAGGGGCGAGTTGGAGTGGAGGCTGCGGGAGGGGGCGCCAGGGTCAGGGTCCGGCTCCCAACAGGCCCCTAGACCCCAGAGCCAGGCAGGACGTGCTCCACGGGCTCCCTCGGCACGGGGGGTGTTGGGGGCCATCCCGCTGGATGCCGGGCCCGGGCGGCGTGAGTGACCTCGCTCTTGACCTGTCTCCTGGGGAATGGGAAGGCCCCAACACTCACCCGCACTTCCAAGGACACTTCCAGGAGTGTGTGTGTGTGTGTGTGTGTGTGTGTGTGTGTGTGTGTGTATGTGTGTGTACAGACAGACTGGCGAGAGGGGGGGACGCAAGAGGGCGAGGGGTTACGTGCTGCTGCCAAGGCAAGGAGAAGACCCCAACCTGGGGGAAATGTTGACTTCCAAGACCCAAGGCTTGAGGTTCTCGTCCAGCATGATGTCGAAGCCGAAGAGCTCGTGGCAGCTGTAGGGCCGCCGCACGTACATCTTCAGCAGGCTCGTCACATACGGCTCCGACCTGGCCCAGGCGAGAGGCAGCGCTCAGCACCCCGCCCCCTGCAGCAGCACACCCCCCTGCCCCCCACCCTAGAAAACCAAGGTGGTGGGGCCTGCTGGGCAAGTGTGAGGGAGGCAAAGTTCATGAATTCATCTCTCCTAACAGCTGTATAGTATTCCATTGTGTCATGTACCAAAGTTTCTTTAGCAAGTCATCTGTTCTAGGGCATTTGGGTTGTTTCCAGATTTTTGGCTACTGTGAACAGTGCTGCAACGAACATATAGGTACATGCATAGACATGAAGAGTATCATGCTAAGTGAAATGAGTCGGAAAGAGAGGAACAGACATAGAAGGACTGCACTCCTTTGTGGAGTATCAAACGACATAACATGAGGCTGACACCTAAGGATAGTAGACACACGGGACAGATAGATTGCTCCATAGCTGGAAGTCTGCCTCATGAGCGAAGGTGAGAAGGCAGCTGGAATAGAGAAGGGCTTGCTAAAAAAAAGATGGCTGGAGGAATTGGCCGGGATGGGAGATGTGTGCAGAAAGTGGATAAAGGATCAAACATGGTAACCTCTCAGGATCTGTATTGCAAACCATAATGCCCAAAAGAAGAGAGAGAGTATGGGGAATATTGTCTGCCATGGAGGCAGGGGGAGGGTGGGAAAGGGGGGGTATACCAGGAATATTGGTGTTGGGGACTGTGCACTGGTGGAGGGATGGGTGTGTGATCATTGTGTGATTGTAACCCAAGCATGAAAGCTTGTAACTATCTCATGGAAATTCAATAAAATTAAAAAAAAAAAAAGTGTGAGGGAGGCAGGGCCGCAGGACTCACGAGATGATGGTTTTGACGACGACATCCTTGATCTTCTCCCAGATGGCATCACTGTTGATGCCCTTCTGGCTCAGGTAGTTCCATAAGGCCTTGAGTGCCCTGTGGGGAGGGGCGAGGCGGGGAGGGCCAGGGCTGAGGCTGGGCGGGACCAAAGTGCTTCTCTTCCCAGCAACTCAGCTCCAAGGTATACAGACCAGAGTATGCTGGGGGGGAGAGGGGGGGTTCAGAGCTTCTCTGGGTCCTGGATCAATCCTCGCTGTGCTCCGCACCCCCCAACCACAACTGGCAGCTCTCAGGACAGGGACCCAGTCCAGAGGAACATCTGTGGTCCTGGCAGGGGTTCCCTGATACCCCCCAACAGCCCAGGTACCATTTGTGGCCCTGGCAGGCAGTCTCGTCCTCGTTGGACTGGTACTCGGCGTTCTTCTTATTGACGCTGTAGTTGGTCAGGTGCATGAACTTGTTGCCCAGGCTCTTCATGGAAGAGGAGTACCTGGAGCCACAGGGACAGGCAGGGGGGCGGTGGGTTGAGCAGACAGGACAGCAGACCTGGACGCCCTGTGCACGGGCACAGACCTTCCCAGTCGCGGAGCAGTTCCAGGACACCACCACCAGATTATTCTTTTTTTTGGGGGGGGAGGGCACACCCAGGGATGCTCAGCGGTTACTCCTGGCTCTGTGCTCAGGAATCACTCCTGGTGGTGCTCGGGGGACTCTTTGGGATGCCGGGGATGGAAAGCATGCAAGGCAAGTGCCCTCCCTGCTGTCCTGTTGCACCGGTCCCTGGCCTCTCTCTATCCCACGTCAGTCCTGCGGAGAGGCTCCCAGGACTCGGGGCCAGCGGGGAGCCTTACTCCACGCCCCCTGGCCACTGTCGCTTCCGCGCAGAAACATGCAGAGCGGAGGAGCATGAGGAGAGGCGCTGACTTGCATCCAGCCACCCCTGGGTCCCCTGAGCACCACCAGGGGTGACTCCCGAGCACAGAGCCAGGCACAGCAGGGTGTGGGGCTCCCCCACCTCTCCCCATAAAGAAAAACATATTGACCTATGGCCTCAGTCCCTGGCACAGAGCTACAAGGGGCATCCCTGTCAATTCCCAAGAATGACGGAGCAAAAGAGCCCCAGGAGGGCCACAGTGAGGGTACAGTAGGCAAGGCACTTCCCTTGCATGCCCAGCACCACACAGGGTGTGCCCCAAGCCCTGCCAGGGGTGAGCCCTGAGCACAGAGCCAAGAGTCTGCCCTAAGCACTGCCAGGTGTGTCCACCCTCCCCCAGAGCCCAAAGAGCACCTTTCACTATTTATTTTTGCTATTTTTTTTTGGGGGGGGGGGGTCATACCCAGCCATGCTCAAGGGTTACTCCTGGCTCTGTACTTAGGAATTACTTCTGGTGGTGCTCGGGAGACGATATAGGATGCTGGGAATCGAACCCAGGTTGGCCGCGTGCAAGCGTGCAAGGCAAACGCCCTACCTGCCGTACTACCACTCCGGCCCACCTTTCGCTCTTTACTTGCTCTCGGGCCCCAATTCCTCCCAGAGGACCCCCCGAAACCTAGGCCACCTCCTGGGTGAGGGGGTTGCTCGACAGAGAGGAGTCTGGTGGCTGCGGGTGGGGCTGGTCACAGGGCACACAGAGAAGCAGAGAGGAGTTCCGGCCCGGCCCCACCCACCCGTCCCACGTGACTAAGTCTCCGATCTCGGAGACGTCTGAGTGCTGGGCAGAGGGTCGGGCCTGGCCCCGGAAGTACCAGGGATGACGTGCGCCCTGGAGGAGTCCAGGAGATGGAGGAGGGCAGGAACAAGGGGGCTTCCCCAAACGCACCCCGCGTTCTACTCGGCTAACCAAACTCCCCCCAGCCTGGCCGTTCGGCTGTGTGGGGGTCCCGGGTTTGCCTGCCCCGGGGAGCCGAAGCCCCCTGAAAGTAGTGCATGCACCCCCCCTCCCCCCAGACACACACACACACGCAGACGCACACACACACACACAAACACACACGCAGACACACACACACACACATACTTGCAACTGGCGAAGCGGACGAGCCCATCAGAGAAGAGGTAAATGCGCAGAGGATCGTAGCAGGTGACGTACACGTAGATGCGCAGGTCGAACTTGCTGCCGCTGATGAGGTAGGGCTTGTGCAGATACCTGGGGGGGAGGGGGGTGGCTGGGTAAAGGCCGGCCCAGCTCAGGGCGGTTGTGCGGGGATGCTGGGAGTGGGGGGGTGGCTTGGCGCGGGCACTCACCTCTGCACCAGCAGGGGTCGACGCTTGGGGAGCTGGCTCCACTTGTGGATCACCTGGATGCCGATGCCCCGTGCCGACGCTGGCTGCAAGGGGAGGGCAGGGCAGGGCACATCGGGATGCGCCCTGGCCCCAGAGCCGGCCAGCGAGGGAGGGACCCCCACCCCGCCCCCCTCCACTGTCCCCGGCGCGCCGCCCAACTCACTGGCTTGACGATCCACTTCTGGCGGCTGCTGCTCTCCCAGGCCTTGCGCAGGAGTTTGGCGTCCTGCGGCAGGATGAAGGACTGCGGGAAGAAGCTGAACTCCTTCTTCCCGAAGCGGCTCTGCATGCGCGACAGGTTCCGCCACAGCCGGTCCTTCCGCCCGATCTGGAAGGAGCCTGGGAAGTGGTTGAGCTATGGAGAGGGAGAGGGAGAGGGAGAGGGAGAGGGAGAGGGAAGAAAGAGAAGGAGGAGAGAGAGCCGGAGGTAAGATGCTGGCCCCTGACGAAGCTGCCCCTGGCTGGGTCCCTGACACCGCAAGGACCCCAAGCACTGCAGGAATAGCCCCTGACCGCCGCCAAAAAAAACACCCTCCCCCCCTCAAAAAAAACTCAAAACAAAATCAGAAATAGAAACAAAGGGGGAGGGCAGTTAGGAAAGAGAAGGGACCACCGTGATCGTGAGAGTCAGAAATGATCCCTCTGGACAAGAACTGGGTGCAGAGAGGAAGGAAAAGGGAGATGCACCGTACCCAGTACTGCAAACACAGTGCTGAAAGGGGCGGGGGGTGGAGGGGAGAGGAGACAGACAGATGAGGGGGGGGGAGGGGGGAGAGAGAGGACAGAGGCAGAAGCCCGGAAGCGGGTGGCCACGCCGCCTCCCCCTGAGACCACCCAAGCTCTGGCTTCAGCCAATGTAAAGGGTCAGCTGCAGAGAGACTCCCCTGGAGATTAAGGCACAAACCCTGGCCCCCACAACAAGACCGAGTGTCCTCTAGGAGCTGGCAGCCTGGGAGCTTCGGGCGGACTAAGCTGTGGGTCACCTTAGGTGCGAAGGGGACGCAGTTCCGTCCCCTGCTTTGGGCCGCAGGCAGGAAGGGCGTGCTGGGCCGTGGCTGAGTTCAGAGCCCTCCCACACACATGCGCGGTTAGCACTGACCAAGTGTCAAGAAAGGCCGCAGCTGCCCTCCCCCTTTGCCCACCTCCCCGCCCAAGAGACCAGCCCGCTTTCTCAAGGTCAGCCCTACTCCCCACCCTTCCCGATGTCCATCTCCTCTGCCTGGCCGGGAGTCTGGGGAAGGGGGGGTGATGGAACCTGAGATAGGGGCTCCTGGGGCGTGGAGACAGCTCAAGAGGGGGAACACGTCACGCGCCTCAGCTGGGCAACCCACAGCCACGCCCAGCAGCACCCAGACCATTAGGCCTGGAGGGCGGGTCAAGCAGGGCTGGGTGCTGCCCCTTGAAGAAAGATAAGAGGGGGGGCAGGAACAGGGCTCGGTGGGTCTGATCCCCAACACCACCTGGGCCCTTAAGCACCACTGGGAGCAGCCCAAGTATGGCCGGGAGAGCCTGACCCTTCGATAAAAAGCAAAACCAGGGCATTTGCCTCGCATATGGCTGACCCGGGTTTGATACCCGGCATCCCATATGGTCCCCTGAGCACCGCCAGAGTAATCCCTGAGTGCACAGCCAGGAGGAACCCCTGAGCATCGCCGGGTGTGACCCAAAAAGCAAATAAATAAATACTTATGGGGTGGTGGAGGGGGGTTGCCCACCTTCTGGTACTCTCGGATGGTCCGGAAGCTGGGCGACTTCATATGGTGGCCCCAGCAGCCCAGCCAATCATCGCTCCCTAGGAGAGGCACAGCAGGGTGGGCGCCCGTCAGCCCTGGCGCAGGACGCGCCCGCCGAGGTCTCTCCCCCCGCCCCCCAGCGCTGGGCACACCGCCACCACTTACGCTTGCTGAGTTTGAAGTGGGACCGCCCGATGGTCTGCTTGACGATGTTGGGGGTCACCGTGCTCATCTTCCACCGCAGCAGCTTCCTCTGCTCCCAGGGAAGCTTCTCCACTGCGGGGAGGAGGACGGGAGAGGGGAGAGAGCAGGCTGTAACGTGAGGGCCCGTTTAAGGTGGGACGAGGACAGCCCCCCACTCCCATCCCACCCCGGCTCCAGCTGCCAGCTCCAGCTGCCGCCTTCCGGGGCTTGGATGCGGGCCGGGCTTACCTTTCTCGTCCCGGGTGCCAAAGTAGATGGTGGGGGGCACATTGGGGAAGAGACTGTAGACGAGAGCCGGCTGCACCACCTTCTCACCGGGAAAGGACTTGGCGAGAATCTCCGTGCAGTTCCTGCGGTCGGACGGACAGACAGACCCACACACCATCAGAGGAAGGACAGGACGCTCACTGGCGGGGGTTGTCTGCCCCTCCGGGGGTGTCTTCCCAGTTCGGATGGACAGAGACAAGTGCCCGGCCAGGACCACAGACAGTGACCCATGAGGTGCCAGGACACGACCACCGGCAGGTGCCACCTACAGGCCCGTGACCTGCCAGTGCTGCACTCTGGGATGGGGCGCCAGAATGCTCCACCCCCCGCGCAGGCTGGCAGACCGTGGCCGTCCAGGGGCTTTTGGGGTGGGGTGTGGTGGGGGGTTCAAGGAACTTGGGTGGAGGAAGAGGCTCCGTTACAGCCAAGGGAGAAATGCGGAGAAATCAAGTGTGAGTCACGAGAGAGCCGAAGCGGGAAAGCTCAGATCGGGTGTGGGACACTTCAGGGGGTTCTGCATGGGCTGCCGTCCCCCAACCCGGCTCCTTTTGGCGACTATCTTCTCCTTGGGGGAGGGATCAGTCAGTCAAGGCCCTGCAGCTGCCTGGATCCCTCCCTCCCCCCTGCCTGCCCCCGATCCCCAGCCGCAGGCCACTGGCCAACACTCACCGAGAGATCACCATGAGGGACTCGCCACGGGACGCGGTGGAGGAGGAGGAACAGTCCGAGTCTCCTGGGGGGGTTGGGGGAGGCGACAGAGAGAGTCCAGTGGGTGGTGACCCCCAGACACCAGCAGCGGGAAGAGGCAGGCTGAGGTGGAGGCGGAGGCCGGGGGGAGGAGAGACCCCAGCTCCCCACCCTGCCCCCAAGCTGAGAAGCCCGCTGTGGCCCGGGCAGAGCTGAGGGGCCCCATCGCCTCACCCTCCTCTTCATCCTCGTCATGGCTACAGGAATCCTCCAGGCCATCCACGAGCTCTTCCTCCAGGTCTTCCCCCTCCACCGGGGTGAGCTGGAGATCAGCGGCTGAGCTACGGGGCAAGGACAGACCCTCTGGCAGGGGCCATGGGGCTCCCGCCTCCTCGGCCCTCGGCCCTTGCCTTGTTCTCAAGAGTCCCGCAGCACTGCAAGGACAACTCCCGCCCCCAGGCACCGTGTCTGGGTGTCTGACCACGGGGGCCTCTCAGGAATTCAACCCCCCGCATCCCAAGAGGGAGCAGGAGGGAGATGGGGGGCTGGGCACGCGACCACCCCGAGTCTCCAACCACTGCAGGTGCAGGAGGGACCCAGGACGCCATCCTTTTTGGGAATTAAGTAGCCCAGGCACAGTGGCCCCAGAAACAGTGGCGTGGAGTGGGGGGTCTCTCTGGGGGTCTGGTTGGCTTGGTGCTTGGTTCTGGCTTCTGGGCCTCCCCAGGTAAGGCTCCGGTGCTACTCCCAGCGCAGTGCTCGGGGAAGTGTGTGGAGCCAGGGATGGGACCTGAGCCCCTGCAAGTCTTGAGTTTTGCCCCTGGCAAGCCCCCAAAGCAGGGGTGCGGTGGAGCCAAATGAGGAGAGGCCAGACAAGGGGTCTCACACAGGGTTTCTGGGAGCCATCCCGCAGACGCCCCCCCTGCCCAACCCGGCGTGAGGAGGAGAGAGGCTTTGGCAAGCAGCAAGGCCAGTCCAGGCCCCCTGGAGGAGGGGGGACACCTGGCAAATCCATCAGCGAGGGCACTGGGCCTGCAGGCTGGGGCACGCCCCCGCCCCCCTCCCAAGGGCGGTCCTCATTTCCGCAGCCCCCCAGGAAGGCCCCCACCCCCCTCACCCAGCAGGCGAGTCCAGCTCCCTGCCTTCCGCGGGCCCCGGATTCGCCGGCTGGTCCAGGTGGACCGAGGAGAGGTGCGCAGTCACGCCGGTGATGTCGGGCAGCAGCTGAGGTGGGGAAGGCAGGACCAGAGTTTGGTCTTCTCCGAGGGGCAGGGGTGGGGGACTGGCCCCAGCCCCACAGGACGGGCCAGGGCTGAGTCCGCTGGTGGCGGCGGCAGCAGCAGCAGAAGTGTGGGAGGCAAGGAGGTGGATGCTGATGCGCTTGGTGCAGAAGACCTGGGTGTCGCTGGCACCGTTGGCCGCGGCCGTCTCCTGCAACTCGCCGGGGGCCTTCCACGACGGGCTTCCGCCGCACAGCAGGCTCGGCGTCAGGAACCTGGGCTGCTCGGGTTCGCAGCTGCCCTCCCGGAGGCTCTGGTCAAAGCCCCCGGCGGTCAGCTTCCGCACGGCCTCGGTGAGCTGCACGTCCCTGGCCTGGGCCGGGGGAGTGGGGGCGCGGTCCTCGGGGGCTGGCAGGGTCTCGGGGAGCGGGCCAGAGCCGTCGTCGTCGTCGTCGTCATCATCGTCGCCGCCGCCGCTGCCGAGCAGCTTGGGCTCCAGGGGCTGGATGGCACAGTCGCCGGTGCCCCCGGGGGGATGCCAGGAGACCAGCTGGATCTTGGCGGGCACGAGCGGCTTCAGGGTCTCGGGGGCCGGCAGCAAAGGCACTTTGGTGCTGCTTGGTCGCAGGAAGGCGTTGTTGTTGAGCACGGGCTTGTAGGCGGGCGGCGGGGTGAGCGGCGCCGGGGTCTTGCCCGCGGTGGTGGGGGCCACCAGGCCCTTGGCCGCAGCGTGCTCCCCGGCCGCCCCCTGCAGGGAGAGGTAGGGCCCCGGGGGCGAGGGGGCCAGTGGCAGGGCCATGGTGGAGGCCGAGGCCGAGGAGGCCTGCCTGGCAGTGAGGCCGGCGGCAAGGCTACCGTGTGGGAAGGAGAAGGGTCTTCGCTCGGACGGGACGGAGCGCAGGCAGAAGGACTCCAGCTGCTGGTAGGGCCGGAGCCGCGTGCTGGAGCGCCGGTACAGCAGGCTGTTGCCGAAGAGGCCCGGCAGCGACTGCAGGGAGCACGAGCTGGCACGGCCGCCACCGCCACCGCCACCGTTGTTGCTGCTGCTGCCGCCGCCGCCGCTGCTGCCACCACTGATGACCGCAGCACTCCCTGCCCGGCACAGAGTCCGGGGGCAGAAGAAGTAGGCGGGCTGCGGTGTGACCCCCAGGAGGCCAGGGCCCGGCCCTGCCCACAGCGCCCCCACGTGCTTCTTCTCCAGCTTCCAGATCGGCTTCACCTGCTGGTGGGCCTGAACCCAGCCTGGGCCCTCAGCGGCTCTCTCGGGGGCCGTGGGGGGCCCGCCCTGCTGGAAGCCGCTCTGCCGGCGGAGGCCGATTCGGAAGTGCTCGGTTCCGGCGGAGGCCATGAGGGTCCCGCATCATGACCGCACGGCCGCACGGCCCGGCTGGGGGGAGGCGCCGCGCACCTCCAGCGGCAGCTCCTGCATCCTCACGTGCATCAGCCTGCAGGGGAGAGAGAGATGGGGGGCAGGGAGGTCACTAACCTGGGGGGGGGCCCGGGGGGTGGGGGACGCTGGGGAGCAGGAGGGCCGGGTCTTGAGGCAGCCGCTGGGGCCCCGTCCTCTCTCCTGAGACTCCATCCCCCATCAGACACTCTGTTTGTTTGGGGTTTGGGGGGCTTTTTGTGGGGACGGGGAAGCACGCCCGTGATGCTCAGGGATTACTCCTGGCTCTGGGCTCAGGATTCATTCCTGGTGGTGCTGAGGGGAGAGTGTGGGTCGGCCGTTAGGCGAGCTCCCAAGCCGCTGCCTATTGCTCTACAACTCTCAGTGGTGGGTTTCTGTGTGATTTTTTGATGCACAGGGGTTACTCCTGGCTTTGCACTCAAGAGTTACTCCCGGCTTTGCACAGGGGTTACTCCTGGCTCATGCACTCAGGAATTACTCCTGGCGGTGCTCGGGGGACCATATGGGATGCTGGGGATAGAACCTGGTTCGGTCACGTGCAAGGCAAACGCCCTCCCCGCTGTACTGTCGCTCCAGCCCTTCTGTGTGATTTTTTTGAATTTGGGGCTACACCTGGCAGTGCTCAGGGCTGACGCCTGGCTCTGTATGTAGACATCAATCCTGGCAGTGCTTGGGGGACCATGTGGGGTGACAGGGATTGCCCCCAGGCGGCCCAACTACCATGCAAGCGCCCAACCGCTGTCCTGCCTCTCTTGGCCCCTGTGGTTGGTTTGGAGGGCCACCATCAGCAGAGGTGCGGGGTGGGACGGGGGGAAGCAGGAAGTCACAGGGTCAAACCCAGGCCCTCACAGGGGAAAGACATGCAGGACACCACTGTCCCCCGTGAGCCGTGTCCACCACCACCACCATCACGACTCTGTCCAAGTGGCTTTCGTCTCCCCTGGAACCTCCAGGAGAATGAGTGAGACATGTCCCAGGTCTGCAGGGAAGCGGCCCGCTTCTTCCTCACCACCCACCCAGCCTGAACCGACAAAGGCCATTTGAGAAACAGCTCCCCCTGGCGCAGCCCCATGGGAGTGGAGAGTAACTGCATCCGAGGGCACTGAGAGTCACTGTCCTCAGGAGACTTTTCCAACCGCGGGGACCCAAAGTCCTCAACCAAAGTCCTCAGGAGTCTTTGCCAACCACTGGGACCCAAAAGTGGGAGGCGGGTGGAGAGGCGGGCGGGCTGCAGGGAGGAAACGGCCTTTCTTCTCTATTTCTGCGTCTACAGATCTGGGCCCTATAGGAGTTTGCTCTGGGTCAGCATTGGCTCCCAAGGCCCAGACACCCTCCGCTGCTTGCCACCGTGGGCTGGACACAAGCAGGGCCAGGCTGGCAGCGTGTCAGGCGGGGCACCACTCTACAAGGCAATCTTCTGCAGCACTCAGAAGGGAAACCCGGTGACTCTGACAAGTTTTTTCGGAGCACCAGGGTCGGGGGGTGGAATGGACAGACAGCTGTTTAGCTAGGATTCTGCATTTCGTGAGGATGATGGCCTGGGAAGACCCGTGGACGCCGACGGTAGCCGGGCAGACCTCGGGGAAGTCTCTCAAGAGGACACCAGCCAAAGTCCCTTAGTTAGAAGGTAAGAGAGCTAGGGGCTAGAGAGACAGGGCAGCGGGAAGGGCGTTTGCCTTGTATGCGTATGGCTGAGCCTTGAGCACAGAGCCAGGAGTCAACCCTCCATACCACTGAGGGCACTGAGAGTCACTGTCCTTAGGAGTCTTGGCCAACCACTGGGACCCAAAAGTGGGAGGCGAGTGGAGAGTCCAGGCGGGCTGCAGGGAGGAAACAGCCCCTGGGTGTGGCCCCAAAACCAAAACAAACAAACAAACAAACAAAAGAATGAAGGGATTCACCTGACTCTTCCTAGGGACACTCTGCTATAGAAGCTGAACCATAAAGGGGGCCAGGGCAGGGCCCTTCAGCATCCCTCCCACAACAAAGCAGCAAAAAGGCTGAAGAACACTGGGTGCCGCCAAATGGCAGGCTGGAGCAAGCTCAAAGGACACCACACAAATCGGCGGGGTCGCTCCCACAAGTATGGCCGGGAGTGGCACCTCAACAACAATATGCCCCCCCCCAAAAAAAACAAACCAACAAAGAACTCAGTTGTGGCACTGTATGACTCTCTGAAACCTTTCTTTTTCTTTTTATTGTTTTTTTGGGGGCCATATCCAGTGGTGCTCAGAATTGACTCCTGGCTCAGTGCTCCGGGATCAGTGCCTCAGGCAGGGTGAGGAGAGAACACCAGGATAATGTGGGAAGGAAGGCTGCGGGGGCCGGGGCAGGGTGGAAGGGAAACTGAGGACACTGGGGGAGTCTAGGACGGGGAGTCTAGGTGAAGGGATGCGTCTTGGAACAATATACACCTGAAACTCAGTCATAAATATCTTTGTAATTCTCGGTGATTCAATTTAAAAATAAAACAACTTCAGAGGGCAAACAGCATTTGGCATCTGGACCCCAGGGCCCCCCCATTGCGGGCACACACCTGGCCCTGCGTCTGGGCCTTAGCATCTGGGAACAGGGCCCTGCCCCAGGGTCCGTGTATGGATGAGACACCGGAGGAAAGAGTGAGGGAAAAGTCATTTAGATACTTGGGCGGGTCCCCGCAGATGAAACTCAGGGGCACCGAGGTCTTTGGGCTGAAAACTCTGAGGACCCCTCAGGCAAAGGGTGGGCTGAGAACAACCCTGGTTCTACAACTCCCGGAGCTCCAGGACACCTCCAAACTCCACAGCACTGACAGCTCAGCAGGAGCACAGCAAATCAGATGGCAAAGGAGGAGAAGCCTGCTAAGGTCAGGAGTGGGGGGCACTGGGGTCCAGATGCCAAATGCTGCTTGCCCGCTTGTAGCACAGAAGGCAACAAGCAGCTCGGGAAAGCCCGGGACAATGACTTCAATAGCCCCATTGTGAGATGCAAGAATTTTCACAGATATTTTTTTTTTTTTTACTATTTTCCTGTTTTTTTTTTTCTCACCACCAATGCCCCCCTTTTCCATCCCACCATCCTCCAACACCCCCCACCCCACTCCAGCCTGCCTCTATGGCAGGCCCTTTCCTGCTTTCTCTCTCTCCTTTTGTGCATTATGGTTTGTGATTACAGGTGCTCAGAGGCCACGGTGTTTCTTCAGGGCATTCAGTATTCTTATCAGGAAGACAAGGCGGGAGGAAGCTTTTTAACTGAGTGACAGCTCTGGGGTGCGGATGTGACTGCTGAGGTTTCCGGAAGTACAAGGAGGTGTGTGGGAGGATGTAGCCCATCCAGACCCCAAGAAAGCCTGGAGATTTCAGTCACAAAACCCACACACCCAGATTCTCAGCATATTATATCTCGGTGAGGTCTGTCCTGAGACAGTGGAGTCCGGCCAGGGGCACGGAAGTGATTCTGGATTGTGGGAGTAAGCAGCTGCTGGGGGCTCTGCTTGGGTGGGCACCCGCTGACCTGCCCCCCACCTCCAATTTACTCTGGTCTGTTTAGGCTTGTGCGGGCCTGAGACTAACTGCAGCTTTTGATCTCTTTTCAGATTTATTTATGGGCCCCTGAAGCAAGGGCACTAGTAGAGTTACATGGTGGTGCTGGAGTTGGTTCATGGGGTGACTGCCAGTGCTTCCCTGAGTATAGGGAAGTGGGGCAAGGTGGCCCATCTCAACCCCGGGAAAGCCTGGAGATTGCAGTTACAAAACCCTCACATCCAAATTTTCAACAGGCTAATGTCTTGGTGAGGTTCTGAGACAGTGGATTCTGGACAGAGGTGGGGGGTGGGGGGGCATGGCGCTAATTTTGGATTGTGGGGGCAAGCAGCTGCCGCCAGAGGCTCTGCTTGGGCGGGCACCAGGCTGACTCGCCCCCCATCCCCCGATTTACCTTTGTCTGTTCAGCCTAGCACAGGTCAGAGATTAACTGTGACTTTTGATCTCTTGAGATTTATTTATGGGTTTCTGAAGCAAGGACAATAAGTGAGCATTTATGGCTGAGCTGGAGGTGGGCGTGGCTCCCACATACCTAACTTTTTCATTTCTTGGGAAATTCGGTCCTGGGTTTTTGGGATCCAGCCAGTCACAGTGGTGATCTGGTGGTATCAGGAAACCTGGAGGCATCATCAGGCTGCTGATGCACTCACCCCTCAGGTAGGGTTGACCTGCTGGCGATGCTGCGCCCCCTGAATTATTTTTTTATATTTTTGATAATTCCATTTGCCATTTTGTTGTAATAAGCAATATAAACAAATTATTTTGTGCCTGCCAAGCGGGCAGACATAGAGGGAGGGCAGGAAACTGGGGACAATGGTGGAGGTGGGAAGGTCACACTGGTGCTATGTTTGGTATTAGAATACTGAATGCCCCAAACAACTGCATTATGAACAACTTTGTAAACCAGTGTTTAAATAGTTAAAAGAAATAAATAAATATGTGGGCGGCAACACCCAACTTAAACTTAAACCTGAGTAATTAGCATGCAGATTCTAAAGGACTCCCAAGTTTCGTTGTTTTTATCACTTCATGTACTTTGTCTAATACCCCCTCCCCGCCCCCACACACACACATACACTGCAAAGGCCAGCAAAGTCATTCCTACTTACTCTCAGTCTAAAGGACCAGACAACAAGAACTTGCCAGGAAACTCCCTTTAGCAGCCAATTAACTGACTTCCTCTGGAAAACAACATTCTGAATAATCTAAGGCATTTTACAGAACTACTAATCTCTGCTTTCTGGCTCTGACCCGGTATCCCAGGGGACCAGGCAGGCATGTGGGAACAGGGAGTACAAGCATGAAGCAAGAGCCTCTCCACCTCCAGTTTAGAAACAAACACGCCTGTCCCGTGGCTTAAGTCCCTTAACCAAGGTCCAGACAAGAAAAAAGAAAGGAAGGAGCAGAGAGATGAGAGCACAGGGCTCAAGGCACTGGCCTGCCAGGCAGGTGTCCCCAGCTCAGGATCCCCCGAGCACCACCAGGAATAAACTCTGGGCACCACCACCACCACCAAATAACCCATGGAAAAGCAAAACAGCAAATGAAAAGTGCCCTGGGTCAGGAGAAAGACCCCGTTTTCCCTTGACCTAGTCCCAAACCTGGTTTTAAAGCGGTGTTTGTCAATGAAACAAGGAACAAGAAAGCATCTGAAAATAAACGGATGGTGAGGAAAAACACCAGAGGCGCCTGGAACAGCTTATCTTAGGAAGAGACAGGAAGTGCTCAAGACTGAAGGGAGATGATGGCAGCGACCAACACTGGACCGTGAACCGTGGGGGTCCAGGGACGTGGCTCAGCGGGAGAGTCCCACCCTCTCTGCCTGGGCTCCATTCCCAACATAGAGTCATGGGCCAGAGTAGCTCCACCTGGCACCACTTCATCAAAGAAGAAAAAAAATTCACCATGGGACAAGCTCTGCATGCTAGAAATCAGGGTTCGATCCCCACCACCACCACCACCACCACCACCACAGGGAGCAACCCCAGCACAGGGTCAGGAGCTGCCTCTGAGCGTCTCCAGCACCATGCCCTTGCCCCAATCCCCCCCCCCCCAAAAAGCATCACTTACGCTAAGCCTCAAAGCAGACTCAACCTCGAACCCGATTACAGTTTCCACTTTAATGGGATTCTAAAAGATCCCAAAACCAATCTGGGATCACCCAGTTGGTAGTTAGTTAAAAAGTTATTTGTGGGGGCCAGAGCGATGATAGTACAGCAGGCAGGGTGTTTGCCTTGCACGCGGCCGAACTGGGTTCGATCCCTGGCATCCCATATGGTCCCCTAAGTACTGCCAGGAGTAATTCCTGGGTGCAGAGCCAGGAGTAACCCCTGAGCATCGCTGGGTATGAACCCCCCCCAACCAAAAAAAAAGCAAAAAAAAAAAAAGTTACTTGTGGACTTCGGGTATGATTCAGTATGCAGGTTGTACTCCCAGGATTCTCTGGAAGATGGACATCTCGATGGTAAGGGAAGAGATCAGCATGGGCCTGCCTTGGGGACCAGCTCTCTAAGAAGCGTTCCGCTCTTCCTAATTCTTGTCCTACAGACGCTTTCCAAACCTCACTCAAACAGGACTTGATCAAACACTGGCCGTGCAGGGCCAGGGACAGTCCAGGGACTAAGGCACTTCCCCTTAAGGCCTGAGGACAGCCTCGCTTCAATCCCCAGCATGCCTATGATCCCCTGAGCACATCTAAGAGCGGATGTCTGAGCAGAGCCCAGAACAGCCCCTGAGCAGCGCCAGGTGTGATCCAAAATACAGGAAAGGGGTCTCGGGAACCCTCCCAGAAGCCCTGCAGCCACCTGCATCAAAAGAACTTGGGATAGCAGAGGGGGGAGGGTGTCTGCCAGGTTCGATCCCCGGAATCCCCCATAGCGTCCCCCAAGTATCACCAGGAGCGATTCTTGAGTGCAAGAGCCAGGAGTCAGCCCTGGGCTGGGCCAGGTATGACACAAAAAGCAACAAAACCAAACAACAAAACTTGAGGGGTGGAATCAGAGAGGATTTGGCGGGGCCTAGGGTAGGGCCCTGCTAGCATCTCTGCTCCCCTTCCCTGCCCTTCTGTTGTAGGTGTGCAGGGATCCCACCTGGCTGTGAAGCTATGGGGCCGGTGCCCACCGGGCATCAAATCTGAGGCCTCACATTGGCCAGACAGGCACTTTGCCTCGGAGCCCCTAAACTCAGGGGCCCCTAAACATTTGGCTTGTTTGTCTGGGTGTGGTTTGGAAGGGTCCTGCTCTTCCTAATTCTTGTCCTACAGAGCTCTCCAAAACTTGGCTAGGAAGACCCCACCGTGTGGCCTAAGTCTGCGGTTCTAGGCCAAAGTCCATTTCCTTTAACTGCAGTGGTGCTAAGGGACCCAGGCTGCTTTACTGCGCCGGCTGGAATACACCTTTCAAGCTGTCTGGGCCTTTACTAGAAAGCTGTTGCGGGCTGCGGTCTGGAATCATCCCTGGGCCGAGCCCGGGGTGATGTGGACCAGGGATCTATTTCCACAGAAAGCAATTATTCATTACCCGCTCATTAGAGGCCTCACTGGCTCAGGGCACCTGGCTCCAGGGAGCTGTGGTTTCCTCGTCTCCTCCAGCTAGGGGTTTCCCTAGGTGACCAGGGGAACTCAGGACAGCAGGAGAGCAGCGTGCAGTGCACAGGAGCTCTGAGAGGACAGCGCGCAGGCAAGCTGCAAAGGGAACCATCTTACCTAGAGCCAGACAGAAGGAAGAGAGACAAGAACAGGCGCTAGTTCTCCTAGGAGACTGGAGTTCCAACCTACGCTCCCTGGGGCTAGAGCGACAGGACAGCAGGGAGGCCGTCTGCCCCCCCCACACAGCAACCCCGGTTTGATCCCTGGCACTTCACATGGTCCCTTGAGCACCGCCCCAAAGTGATCCCTGAGCAATGAGCCAGGAGTAAGCCCTGAGCACCACTCGATGCGCCCCCTCCCAATCCCAAAAAATACAGAGTCGGAGGAATGATACATCCTGTGGGGTGGCGGGTGGGTGGGTGGGGGTTGTGCTAGAGACGGAGCGGGAAAGAGCCCGAGGAGCCAGAAAGGGCGGGCGGGAGGGCCCGGAGCCCTGTTCTTGGGGTTTGGCCACACCTGGGAATGCTCAGGAGTTGCTCCTGCCTCTGCACTCCTGGGGACACCAGATGGGACGCAGGGCTAGAGCTCTGGGCAGCAGCTGTGTTCTTACAGGCGTTGGCCAACCAGGAGGGTCAAAGTCAGGACAACAGGCAAGGGCTTCACTTGGGAGTGACAAGCTCCTGGAGGCCACCTAGAGGCCACCAAGACACCTGCATGCCCCCAACTCCCCGACATTCCCTGGGGGCAACCGGGGGAGCCTAGCAGGAAACTCTTCAGAACAAAATGAAGGTGGGACCTGTGGTCTCAAGGAAGATGCTGGTGTGAGGGTTGGTGATGGCACTGGAGTTGCAAGGCAGACTTACTTGGCAGCGGGAGGACACGACACACGACACGCGGGGGACGTTCCTGAGGCTGGGGTCTGGCACAATTTCTAGAAAGTGGGACAAAGCCGAACCTCCCTCTTCGGGGGCAACACAATGGGTGGGGTTTGGTGCCGCTGACCACACCGAGTGTCCGAGAGAAAAACGAGAATTTCGGGGAAACTGCATCTGCCACCCTGTTTCTGATGAGTGTGGCGAGCACGGGAGGAAACGGGCCTGCAGCTTTTGTTCAGACAGGATCATGAAAGGAAGCAACATTTGGAGAGGGCGCCTAACTCAGCAAACTGGAACTTGCCAAACAACCCCAACCACATGATGCCAGGAATGGGCAAAAGATGGGTCGAGCGAGACAACAGCTCCCTCCCACCTTCCTCTCCCTTCCCCTCCCTCTCAAAGAGAAAAGAACGTGAGAGAACAATCAGTGGCATTGCAATGGGATGGGTGTGTGGGGGCCGGTGTCAACCTGGCGGTGCTTAGGGACCACTCCTGACACCATGCCTGGGTTGGCAGGGACCAGGGGGACTGAACCTGCTGCTCCCTCAGACCAAACACAAGCACTCCAGCTCCGTGTCACCTGGGAGCTGCAGATCAATGGGCTATGACCCTGCACAACATTCCACTGATGGGGTCGGAGGGACGGTACAGACGAAGGCACTTGTATGAGGCTGACCCAGGTTCCATCCCCAGCACTCAGGGATCCCTGACCCCGTCCAGGAATAATCCCTGTATGGCCCAAAAACCCAAATGAGAGAGAGATATAAATGGTTGATTTGCTACACTGCTACTCATCGTACAAATATTGAGAGTGCGGACTGTTGGGGTGCACTCAGCAGTGCTCGAGGGTTGCTCTCCTGGGTCTATGCTCAGGAGGGACCCTGCTGGTGCTCAGGGGTCCGTATGTGGTGCAGGGGATGGTAAGAGGGTCTGCTGCTGGGACTTACCTTCCTGTACTCTCGCTCTGGCCCCACACAAAGATTTCTGCAAACACAGACATTTTTATTACAAATGCTAATAATGGTGGGGCCAGAGTGATAGCACAGTGGGTAGGGTAGCATGATTGCCTTGCACGAGGCTGATCTGGGTTGGAGCCTCCAGCATTCCATATGGTCCCCAGAGCCCCATCAGGAGTAATTTCTGAGTGCAGAGGTGGGAGTAACACCCCCCAACACACACATACACACACCAGCATCACTGGGTGTGACTCCAAAACAAAAAACAACAACAACAACAAAAACCTGCTAAAGATTGGCCAGTGTCAGTTACCGGTAACAGGCTAAGTGCATATTCTCAGCGTGCTGGGTCTGACCCCCACCACTTGGTCTACAACAGAATCAGGAGGAACCCCTGAGCAGTGGCACCAATGGCCCCCACACCAGCAAAAAAGTAAATCAATCCACTGAGGTGGAAGCATCATTTTAGAGAAAATAAAACTAAGAGGCTAAGTATGATTGAGAGTTCGCTCCCAGGCACTGAGCGTGATTCTGGCAGCTGTGCCTTGGACCCTCAGCACGGAGCTAAAACCAGCAACAGCAATTAAAAGTGATTTGTACCTCCATACGCACTGAACATGTGGAAAGGCCAGAGAGACAGTACATCCAGTCAGGTGCTTTTCTGGCATGTGGCTACCTGGTTTAATGCCCGTAAGCAAGCCCTGGGCACAGTGGTGTGTAGCCCAAAAGCTGAAATCGTGCCCATATAGAAACACACTGAAGACTCCAAAGAGCATTCAAGTTCCTCAGGAGTTGAGACAGAAAGGTCTAGAATACCACACCTGTCCGGGATTCCTACAAGGTTTCTCAGAACAGGGTCCACGGAGTTTCAGAACCTAGTGGAAGAGGCACGCTCAGAATCTGTTCCCCAATGCCGGGTCTGACTGCCCAGTTCTGCCAGGGTTGGTGAGAAAGGTCTGAGCACAAAAGAAAAAGTTTCCTCTGCATTGCACCGATCTTTAAAACACAGCGCAGTTCGCCACGGGGCTAAAACCCAAAGCGCCAGTGGCCAGGCCCGGAATCTCAACTGAGTTCAGTCCGGGAAGATGAACTCAATTCCAAATCGGGAGTGCTGGAGCAAAAGGACTTCTTTGATCTATCACCCCTTTCCAGAAAAAAGCAAAATCACTCGGCATCCCCACGGAAAGCTCTTTTCTTGGAGCATACATACAGACACACACACACACACACACACACGCAACTGCTGGTGTTGCCTTACCCAGAGCAACTCCACTCACCATCCCGCCCCCTCTCCTTTCCACTCAACTCTCCAGCATCCTTGCACCTCAGGCTCTAGCCAAGTGACTCCCTCAATCATTCCACCCCTCCTCAGCCCCTGCAGAAAGGCACTGTCCACTTTGTTCTGGGGGCCACACCTGGCATTGCTCAAGGTTTACTCCTGGCTCTGCGCTCAGGAGATGCTCAAGGGACCTCACCCCTGGAGGTGCTCAAGGGACTCTATGGGAGCCAGGGATCCAACCCTGGTTGGCCGTGTGCAAGGCAAGCGCCCACCCCGATGTCCTATTGCTCCAGTCCCACTGTATGTTGCTCATTTTGGAAAACACTGAGCTAGATCTGAGTTAGATAGACCAGGGCACAGGCTTCACACTCGGGAGGACCCAGTACGTACTCCCCCCCCAACAAAGAAACAAACAAACAAAACACTAGGCTTCATCAGGCCTCTCCTCTCTCGCAGTCAGGGGCTGCACCATGGGAGCCGTGTACAGCACACAACACACAGCTGGCCAGAGATCATTCCACAACATTCCCCTGATTCCCTCCCGTCTGCCCTGGGGCACAGATTCCCTTTCCCTCTGCCCGCCCCTTTCCATGTCAGCATAATTGAGCTCAGTCACCTCACTCAGGAAGGCTTGGAGTCATTCCTTGACAGAAGGCAGCTACGACCCCACTCACCCATGCCATCACCTCTGCTACCTCCTCTAGCCTCAATGCCTGAGCTCCAAACCCCATCACCCTCCGGTCCTTTGTGTGTGTGTGTGCGTGTGTGTGTAGGGGTGGAGGCCGAGCCCAGCACAGGCCTGGTGTAGGTCCCGGATCTTTCTCTTCACAGCAGCCTTTCGGGCAGTGCTTTGTAGGGCTGGCTGGCTGTGAAAGCCAGCTCAACTTTCAGGCACTGAGGCTGGAGTGATGGTCCGCTCAGAGGTTAAAGTAGCTGCCTTGCCAGGGGATGGCTTGTGATACCCCATAACACACAGTCCCCCAGAGGGCCGAGCCCAGCGAGGTGAGCACTGCAAAAGGTAGCCCAGGAAACCCCCAACTGCAGGGTCCAAGCAGCACCACCTCCTCAGGAACCCTGGGGTCGAACCCCTTGGCAAAGCTGGCCCACTACTGTCCTCCAAAAGATAGGAAATAGGGGGCCAGAGAGTTCAGTGAGAAGGGCGCTGGCCTTGCATATGGCCAACTGGGATGCAATCCCCAACATCCTATTGGTGCCCTGAGCCCACCAAGATGAGAGAGATCAAGTACAGAGCCAGAAGCCCTGTGCATTGCTGGGTATGACCCAAAAAGAAAAAAAAAAAACATAAAAAAAAGAATAAATAAAAAAGGAAAGCAATATTGGGCCAAGGAGCTAGCTCGTCAACTAGAGCAGGCTTGAATAGCACAGCGGGTAGGGCCGTTTGCCTTGCATGCGGCCAACCCGGGTTCGATTCCCAGCATCCCATATGGTCCCCTGAGCACTGCCAGGAGTAATTCCTGAGCGCAGAGCCAGGAGTAACCCCTGTGCATCGCCGGATGTGACCCAAAAAGCAAAAAAAAAAAAAAAAAAAAAAAAAAAGGGGCAGGTTTTACACACAGGGACCCCCAGTTTGATGTCTGGAACTGCAAGCTGGAGTGCTGCAGGATGTGGTCCTCATCCCACCCCACCCCACCCCACCCTCCCACTGCCCAAACAAACAAACTAGAGTTTATGCAGGGCTGGGATCATGACACTGCAGGCTATTGTCCCCAAAGTCACAAAAAACGAACAATAACAACAAAAAAGTTTATGTACTTTTTGTTGGGGGGCAGGGGGTATTCATACCTGGTGGTGCTCAGGATGAATTACTTCTGGCTCTGCACTCAGGGATTACTTCCTGGTGAGCCTTGGGGAACCACACGAGGTATCAGGGATCAAACCCGGGTTGGCCATGTGCAAGGCAAACGTCCTACCCACTTCACTGTACCACAAAGTTTACACGATTTTTTGAAACAAAGCAACTTGAAAACCCAGTCCCATTAAACTACTGCATATGGGGCTGGAGTGATAGCACAGCCGGTAGGGCGTTTGCCTTGCACGAGGCCGACCCGGGTTCAATTCCCAGCATCCCATATGGTCCCCCGAGTACTGCCAGGAGTAATTCCTGAGTGCATGAGCCAGGAGTAACCCCTGTGCATTGCCGGGTGTGACCCAAAAAGCAAAAAAAATTAATAAACTGCCGCATACTGTGTGTTCAGTGTACTTTCCCAGAAGACACTAGCTACCAGCTTCAGCAATATATACACTACTCAGGGGCAACCTTCTGAATTTGCAATGGACCCACAGAAGCCCCCACCGCTCCAAACACCCTCAACCCCCCCCCCCCAAACACACACACACACACACACACGCATCAGTATTTCCAAAGACTTCTTTGGCAACTGGAATTTTTTACATTCAGGACAAGAGGAAGCGTAAGCTTTGGTAGTCCTGGGGGCTATGCCCCGACTCTTTTTGTTTTAGCAAGAAATTCATGGAGAAACCAAAGATCCAGACTCCTCTGAGGTTCTGTGTGAGGCTCTCTGCCTTGGAACCCTTGAGTTACCATTTCCCACTGCTCTGGGGGACTAGCCAGTAAGAGATCCCTCAGAACGGAGCCAGAAGCTCTGAGCACCACCAAGTGTGACAAGCCCTCCCTTCCCTGCTGAGTGCACAAGCGCACATGCGCGCGCACACAGAGAGAGAGAGAGACAGAGAGAGACAGAGACAGAGAGAGAGAGAGAGAGAGAGAGAGAGAGAGATCACACTATTTCTAACTCCTGAGCAAAGCCCCCAGTGATTGATCCGGCCCCGATTAATTTCTCTCTTCTACAGTTCTCTTTTCAGACTTTGCTGCCTTTTATTAATTTTTTTTTTGGGGGGGGGGCTGAAGCGGGCAGATGAATCCTTTGGAGCGGGCCTGAACTCAGGGCCTCACACCCAGGAGTGGTGGGCTCCAGCAGAGAGCCTTCCCCTAAGCACAGGGAGCCCCGGCCTCCCGCAGTATCTTTTCTAAAGCTACTTTGTATCTAGAACGTATTTTTCAATTTCCCTAGTTGTAGCATAATCTGTCCGTGGTTCCGTTAGGTCCCGTCAAGAAGTCGGGAGTGGTGAGGGGGTACAGAAAAGGGATGGGGGACAGAAGATAAGGTGCATGTCATGTCCCTCCTCCACCCCATCCGTCCAGGGGGGAATCCCAGGTCACAGAGCCAGGAGTAAGCCCTGATCAAGGAGGGGCGCCCCAACCGCCCCCCCCCCTCCCCTCCTCCCGGAAAAGCAGCAGCAGAGGCTGCTCGCGGGCCACCGAGGGATGGTCTTTATGCCAAGCGGCTCGGTATTTCGTGCAAGAAAAGGACCCGACCCTGTTAAGAAGGATTGCCCCCCTCCCCCCCAGCTGCTTGCTAACTGGCTCCATCAACAGGTGCTGAGGTTTAAGGAAAAGACCCGCAGCACCGGAGCGTGGGAACGACTCCGGGACGGGTTCGGAAGAGCCGACTGTGAGCGAAGTCTGGGGAACGGGGTTCGGGTCCGCCAGGCTGGCCTGTAAGGGCAGAGAGCTTCCCCCCAGGTTTCTGCCGGGGCGTGGGGGGGGGGGGGGTCAGGGGGGAAGCCCGTACGGTGGGAGAGACCAGCGCTTTGTTTACGTGGTTGGAACGAGCCAACCAGACTGCCCAAGACGACAGGCGCCGGCGCCTTTCCTGGGGGCTTCCTGCGCCCCGCGGGTGCCCCGGCCCGCGCCTTCCGGGGTCCTGCGGCCCGAGTCCGGCCGACGCTGCTGCCAACGTCGTTGACCCCCCGCAAGACAGAACCGGAGGGACCCGAGGAGACTTTGAAGTTCCACCCATCCCGGACGCAGCTGAGCGCTCCAGTTGGGGGGGGGGGGGGGGGCTAGAAAAGTAACATTTTTCGCGGCGCCCCTCCGGGTGGGTCTCCCCAGCCCGAGCCCGCCCGGCGCCAAATTCAAGCCCGGCGCGGCGGGAAGCGGGACTGGAGGCGGGGTGAGGGGGTAGGGGGGTGGAGGGTCGCCGCGGTCGCCGCAGGCTCGGGCGGTCGGGACGCGGCGGCTTCGGGGACGGGTTCCGCGCCCCCCGCGGCCCGGCCCCGGCCCCGGCTCCCGCGCTCGCACTCACCCCCAGCCAGACCGAGCTTCGCCCGGGCTCGGCGCCGGCTCCGCGCTGCTTCCTCCCTCGGCCTGCGGGTCGAGCGGGCGGCCTCAGGCGCCCCTAGCAACCACGCCGCGCCACGCGACCCGCGCTCTCAGCCGCCGCCGGCCTCGCGCTGCGCGCGCCCCCAGCGGACGCTCCGAGGCCTGGAAGGCCGAGCCGGGACGGAGGGAGGGAGGCGGGCGGGCGCGCGCCGACGCGCCGAGGGTGCGGGGCGCCGGCTAGGCCGGGGCACGCTCTGCGCGTGCGCGGCCCCGCCTCGCGCGCGGGGGGTGTGGTGGTGGCTGGAGCGCAGGATTCTGGGAGTTGTAGTTTCTGAGGCTGAAAATACACGGTCCGTGCTACCTCGCCTGCCACACACACGCACAACACCCCATTGCCTCACACTCACAACCACCCCCATGCCCCCCTCACACACATGCCCATGCTGTCTCACGCACACACACACAACCACCCCCATGCCTCCTCTCACACACATACATGCCCATACTACCTCTCTCACACACACAAAACACCCGCATGCCCCCCCGCCACACACACACACACACACACACACACACCACCCCACTCCCCCCATACACACATGCCCATGCTATCTTGCGCGCGCACACACACACACACAACCACACCCATGCCTTCCCTCACACACATACACACACGTCCATGCTACCTCTCTCTCTCTCATACACACACAAAACACCCTCATGCCCCCCACACCACCCCCATGCCCCCCTCATACACACGTCCATGCTATCTCGCACACACACACACCACCCCATCCTCATACATACGCCCATGCTACCTCGCCCACGCACACACACACACCACCCCCATGCTACCTCACCCCCCACACACACCACCCCGATGCCCCCCTCACATACGTGCCCATGCTACCTCGCCCTCATACACACACCACCCCCACACCCCCCACATGCCCATGCTACCTTACACACACACACATACACACACAAACACACACAACCACCACACTTATGCCCCCCCCCCCACACACACACACATACACACACGTTCGCCAATGCTACCTCATCCCCTCCGAGGCACCAAGCAAATTCACACACACCACCCCCATCCTCCCCCAAAGGCTTGATACTGAGACTTCAACCCTGATTTCTCCTAAGATCTGTGGCCTTTTCCCACCTCACCCCGAGGCAGCAGTAGCTTAATTTCTCATCTATAATCAAAGAGCTCAAGCTTCGTAGAACAGCTCTACCTCTGCGATCTAGAGGAAGCCCTCCACATAAGGGTTTGTAAACACACACACACACACACACACACACACACACACACACAAACTTTTCCTTTTAAAAGAAAGAGAAACAGATTCTGAGCACCGTGGGTGTGACCCCATCTTCTACCCTATTCCAATGAAACTTTTTTTTTAAGTTAAGGGGAACAAGGAGGAAAAAACAAAAATATTAACAAAAAAAAAATAAGCAAAGAGCCCCAATAAGAAAAATTTTTACTTGTTATTTGCAACACTTGATTTATTGTTTGCTTCCTTTAGTTACTAGTTATTTCCAAAGACTTGATTTCTTTTTGTTTTGTTTTGCGGCCACACCTGATGATGCTCAGGGCTTACTCCGGACCTTGCACTCAGGAATTACTCCTGGCTGTGCTCAAGGGGTACCAGATGGGATACTTTGTGATCAAACCCAGGTCAGTGGCATGCAAGGCAAGCACCCTATGCCCTGTACTACCGCTCCAGACCCTGAGCATGGCTGGATGGGACCCTCCCCAACCCCTCCAAAAATCAAACTCTCTCCTGCATACCCTTTGTCTTCGCCTTCCTGCCACGTGTGTGCTGTTTATGGAGGGAATGTGTATATAGGATGTTTCATCCCATCGGATGTCACCTGCATCTCCATGTTCTCACTGGACAAGCATTTGTTGCTCTGTGTGCTAGCAGAGGAGCTGAAGAATGTATGATTCTTTACAGGACAAATTCAGAAACAGTCATGAACCCAGAAGAGTGTAGTGGCTCTGGCCACAAGAGAAGGAGGCACAAGGCAAAGAAATACTGGGGGCCGGGGTAGAGGTATAGGGCGGGGACACGGTGCCGCCCAGATAGTACAGTGGGTAGGGTGCTTACCTTGCAAACTGGATGACCTGGGTTCAGTACCCAGCACTGGGCATGGTTCCTGGAGACCGCTGTGTGTGGGGAAGAGGAGGAAGAAGAGGAGAAAGAACTGAGATGTCCTAAATGTGCAGGAGTGTCTGTTTTGGGTCCATGGACTTCTCTAGTTATTTGTGCTATTTCTGTTTTTATTTCTCCATTGCCCCGCTACCCCTCAGATTTTTTTATTTACATTTTTTTTATTTTCCCCTTAATACTTTATATAAACTCTAAAGCTTATAAAGTTGTTCCTGTTGATTTTGATGTAGGCAGGTAGATTAGGGAAGGACCCTCCTCCCCCAATTATGACAACGAAATTCCTGGGAAATAATAAAGCCACCAGTCCTAAGTCTGACCCACCTTGTGGATATAGAAAGCAAGATCTGATAAGACCGTCTCCAGCAGCAGACCACGAGGAGACTGGAGCCCTCTCTACAGAAAGGGCCTGCAGGAAATTACTGGAGAACCTCAATTCCTTCCTTTAATCCGACAAACCCTCAGCTACCCCACAGCAGAGAAGGCTGGACCCACCCTCTGAGAGAAAGATCCAGCAGGAACAAAGGTCAAGAAAAGGAGTTTCAAAGATGATCACTACCCACTTTGCAATAACGCTAGCAATGGACTCTTATCTAGCTAGAAAGCCCCATGTGGGGTCGCCTTAGAAAAACCCTATAAAAGTCACCTTGAACAAAGGGAGGGTATGCATATGCTGCCCATGTGCTGCTTGTGCTCACATGGCCAAGCATATGTGTCACCTGAGCACACAAAATTCACATACCAGAGTTTTTCAGCAGATTAATTTCTGGATGAGTCTCGACCCAAGCACCCCCCAGCTTTTCTAGATAGCAAGAGACCTAAAGTTAACTTAAATATAATGAGTGGCTTTGTTGCTTGGGTCAGATATTCAAACCACTGGCTGCAAAAGACTATTTTTGAGAGGAAGGGGAAATCCTGGAGACAATAACTAGCCAATGTCTGCTCTGTGGAGAGCAGTGAGAATTCAGCGATGGAGCACCTGCCTGGCAGATTTTTTTTCTATTCCCTTCTTTTTACTGTGCCCAGATCAGATTCAGGTCTCAGAGGCATTAAAAAAAAAATTCCTCTCGGGGCCAGAGCAATGATGGTGCAGTGGGTAAGATGCTTGCCTTGCACTCAGTCGACCCAGGTTCGATACCCAGCAGCCTATATGGTCCCCTGTGCACCACCAGGAGTAACTTCTGAGCATCACTGTATGTGGCCCAAAAGTAAACAAAAAGGTGAAAAAGCAAAACACACCCTTAGCCCATTTTCTTCTCTCTCCCCTTGCTGTTCTTGCAATGATTGTGGATGGCACACACTTGGCACACTTGGTCGTGAGGGTTGCATACTTTTCCTGGTGCTCAGACACTCAGACACGCCCCCACCCCCAGGTTCATACAGTTTTTTTTTTCTTTTGGGTCACACCCGGTAGTGCACAAAGGTTACTCCTGGCTTTGTACTAAGGAATTACTCCTGGCGGTGCTCAGGGGACAATATGGGATGCTGGGAATTGAACTCGGGTCAGCCACATGTCAGGCAAATGCCCTAGCCGCTGTACTATCGCTCCAGCCCCGAGTTCATACAGATTAACCTTGGTGCTTACACACATTGGCTGTAATGCACCTCAATGACACACTTGCTGTGGCACCAGGGATCTCAGACTGCAGTGCCGCTGGGATCTGGGATCACACTTGGGCACATGGGCAGTGCCAGGGACCGAACTCATGGCCTCAAGACCACTGATCCTGTCCTTTGGGATCCCAGGGGCCACAACCAAGTCAATGATGCTCAATGCCCCAGAGGGCTCAGTACCACATAGGGTTCCTCAGCCCAGCCAGTAGTAATCACAGAGCACAGAGTCAGGAATAAGCCATGAATACAGCAGATATGGGGGAAAAAAACGAAAGAAATCAGTGGGGTGTTTTTTTTGTTTTTTTTTTTTTTTGCTTTTTGGGTCACACCCGGCAATGCTCAGGGGTTACTCCTGGTTCATGCACTCAGGAACTACTCCTGGCCATGCTCAGGGGACCATATGGGATGCTGGGGATTGAACCCCGGGTCAGGCGGCATGCAAGGCAAACACCCTACCCGCTGTGCTATCACTCCAGCCCCAGAAATCAGTGTTTTTAAGTCAAAGAATCAGATCTGTGGTTTTAAGTCACTAAGTGTGGCCATTTGTTGTGGCAGCCACAAGCTGCTTTGAAATTCCAATTACTTACAGAAATATCCTTATAGACACTTGCACATGGTTTGGGGGGGGGAATAAAGGGCATGATGTCTGCTTTTGCTTTAAATACGACAGCAGGAGCAAAGGAAACAGCTCATGGGCTGAGTGCATGCAAAGCATGTGGGAGGCCTGGGTTCAACCCAGGTCCCCTGAGTATTGCTGGGAGAAACTGCCTGACCACGGCCAGATGGGGCCCCCAATCCAAAAATAAATCAATAAAAATACTACAGCAGGGGGTGCAGAGATAGCACAGCGGGTAGGGTGTCTGCCTTGCACACGGCCGACCCAGGTTTGATTCCCAGCATCCCATATGGTCCCCTGAGCACCGCCAGGAGTAACTCCCGAGTGCAGAGCCAGTAGTAACCTCTGTGCGTCGCCAGGTGTGACCCAAAAAAAAAAAAAAAACCTACAACAAACACCCAGTAGCAGCAAACACTTGGAGAACCCAGATCTTGGTTTCTTATCCCATCCTCCATTAAATTGCATCAGGGACCCTGGGGGAAAGCTCGGTTCTAGGACAGGGAATATATATATGAGATGGGACTGATGCATCCTTTAGTACCATAAGGAAAAGAGAAGTCTCCCCAAAACCCATGTGGATGTAGAAGGATTCTCTGTCTTAAGTAAAAGGGAGTCTAAGTCCCCAGTCACTACGTGAGCTGGTTACAGTGAGCCCCTCTCAAAGAGCACAGCAGAGTGAAATTATTCAAAGGGAAACTGGGACCACTGGTGGTGGGAAATGTAGACTGGTGAAGGGACGGATGTTGGAACATTATATGACTGAAACACAATCATGAACAACTTTGTAACTGTGTATCTCACTGTGATTCAATTTAAAAATTAATTTTTTTGAAAAGAAATGAGTTAGAAGGAGAGGGACAGACAAACGGTCAGGATACTCATTTGTGGAATACCCAAAACACAGTACGAGATTAACACCCAAGAACAGTAGAAACAAGGGCCAGGAGGTCTAGTCCACGGTACGAAGCTTGCCACAAGTGGCAGAGGGGGGGTGGTGCGGTAGGGGAGGACGGGTCTGGGGGGGTGTTAGGACAAATAAGGGACCACTATAATGATAGCTGGAAATGATCCCTCTGGAAAAGAAATCAGCACTGAAAGGAGGTAAAAGGATATACCTATGCCCTTTCAGTAGCAGTACTGCAAGCCTCTGTCTCCTGGCCACTCCCTATTCTCTGCCTTCAATACTTCTTCTAATGCAGCCTTTCCTGGGGGTCCTCAAGCCAGCAGGCATCTTCTCTCTCCCAGCCTTTGAAGCGATCTTTTTCTCTGAACTGAAGACTTTGCCCATTCCCTCATCTCCTTCTGGTCTTTGCTTAGACCTCACCTTCTCAGCAAGGGTGACCCGCACATCCAACTCTCACTCATCCTCCTTCCTCGGCCTTTCACCAGAATATTGATCACCATCTGACATACTGTATGTAATTCACATATCTGAATTACAGTTCTTCCTGCCCCACAGTCACTGCACCAGAACAGAAAGTCTATTACTGATAAGCATAGAACTTTGTCTCCAGGGCTTAGAACAGGTTTAGACACATAAGACGGACTCAATACACATAGGTGAGTTGAATTAAAATAATTTGGACAGGAGAAAATGGCTGTGATCTCTGGGGAGTTTCAGGGAGCAAAGTGCTACTTTGGCTAAAATACATATAGAGTGGGCATAGAAGAGAACTAAGTAACACCCTTCGTAAAAATATAAGCACATTAGACTATACTTTCAGGGATCATTTCTATAGTTCATTACCAGAGGAGTTCTCTGATCGTGTAGAGCCAGAGCATCCTCCTGATAGTAAAGCCAGTTACAGGTGGGGACCTTGGACCATGCAGTGCTGAGGTTCACATTTGGGGTTTCAAACTTGAAACTGATTCCTGCATGCAAAAATATATCAGTCTTTTTACTGTTTTACCCCCCCCCTTTTTTTGGCTTTTGGGGTCACATCTGGCAATGGTTAAAGGGTTACTCCTAGCTCTGCAACTCAGGAATTACTCCTGCTTGGGGGACCATATGGGATGCTGGAGATTGAATCTGGTGGGTTGCATGCAAGGAAAATGCCCTCCCTGCTAGACTATCGCTCCAGCCCCAAAATGGTGTTTTACCATCAATGATTATTTTCTTCTCTTCCTTTGGAAGAGGGAGAGGATGTAGTCTGGTTTCATGAAAAAAATATTTTATATAATATATATGTATATATATATATATATATATATATATATATATGGGTTGGAGTGATAGCACAGCGGGTAAGGCATTTGCCTTGCATGCAGCCAACCCAGGTGACCCGGGTTCAATTCCTCCAACCCTCTTGGAGAGCCTGGCAAGCTACTGAGAGTATCTCGCCCGCACAGCAAAGCCTGGTAGGCTCCCCGTGACGTGCGTATTCGATATGCCAAAAAACACAGTAACAATAATTCTCACAGTGGAGACGTTACTGGGTCCGCTTGAGCAATCTATGAACAACAGGACAGTGCAGTGCGGTGCTATATCTATATATCTATATCTATATATATGGGCTGGAGCTATAGCACAGTGGGTAGGGCATTTGCCTTACACACAGCCAACATGGCCGACCCGAGTTCGATTCCTCTGCCCCTCTCGAAGAGCCTGGCAAGCTACCGAGAGTATCTCGCCCGCATGGCAAAGCCTGGCAAGCTACCCGTGACGTATTCGATATGCCAAACACAGTAACCACAAGTCTCACAATGGAGACGTTACTGGGCTCGCTCGAACAAATCAATGAACAACAGGAGGACAGTGACATTTCATATACATATGTATATATGTGTATATATATATATTTATATACACACACACACATTGGGCAGGAAAGAGCTCTACAGACTGAATTTACAATCAGGAGCCCCAGTCTCAGGTTTGAACCCCAGATGTGAACCCTAGCATTGCACGGTCAAAGGTCTCTAGCACCATGAAGAGTAGCTCCCAAGCACCACTGGGTGCAGCCTTAGAACAATAAGACTGAGATTGTAGCAATAGTACAACAGGAAGGCTGTTAGCCTTGCACACCAGGTTTGATCCCTGGCACCCCATATGGTCACTTAAGCACCACCAGGAGTCATCCCTGAGCACAGAGCCTGAGCACTGCCAGATGTGGCTCCAAAACAAAATAATTTTTTTAAAAGAGGGGGGCTGGAACAACAGTACAGTGAGTAGGGCACTTGCTTTGTCTGCAACCACCCAGGTTCCATTCCTGAAACCACATCTGAACCCCAGAGCCCCACCAGGAGTGATCCCTGAGTGCAGAGCCAGGAGTAAGCCCTGGGCACAGTTGAGTTTAGCCCAAAAACCAGTCGCTGCCAGAGAAATGGTCCAGCTTCAGGACCTCAGAGAGACCCAGCAGCTGAGTTAGCCCAGGTAGACCCAGTGGCCACGGGCCAAGAACTCGAGCCTGAGCGAATCCCTTCCCTGCCAAGTCCCTGTATTCCAACCAGCCACATCTGCCCTCACTGTTGCCAGAGAAAACGCCCAATTTCAGAGAGGCTAGAAAGACACCTGCAATTGAAGTATGCAGCGACATAATGTGGCCACGCGACACCTTCCAACTTCACAGAGCTGGCCCAGAAGAAAGAAAAGAAGATGGGAAAATTGGGTAGAAGCCCACTAAACTCACTGAGTTAAAACAAAAACCCAGAAGGCCCAACTCACACCTAACAGCTCAGTAAACCCTCAGGTCATGACTCTAGCACCACCATTGCAAGATTTATGTTGTAACAATATAAATTGATTTGCTTGCGGGGAAGGGGGGGAAGGTGGGAAGCTAGGGACATTGGTGGAGGGAAGAGCACACTAGTGGGGGACAGGTGTTGGAATATTGAATACCCGAAACAACTGTATGGGGAACAATTTTTTTTTTTTGCTTTTTGGATCACACCCGGCGATGCTCAGGGGTTACTCCTGGCTCTGCACTCAGGAATTACTCCTGGTGGTGCTCAGGGGACCATATGGGATGCTCGGAATAGAACCCGGGTCAGCTGCGTGCAAGGCAAACGCCCTACCCTCTGTGCTATCGCTCCAGCCCCTGGGGAACAATTTTGTAAATCATGCTGTTTAAGTAAAGTTTGAAAAAATACAGTTTTCATTACACTTGCCTTGTAGGCAGTGGATCTTGGTTCTGTCCCTGCCACCACATATGGTCCCCTGAGCACAGAGCCAGGCCCCAAAGCTGGTCTTTGATAGCCCCTAAGCTCCACTGGGTATGTCCCCCAAACCCAAAACAACCCAAAACCAAGTACATGCATGCACCATGCATCTTCCATTTATGAAACAACCTAAATTTAAGAATAAAAAAGTAGCCTGCTGGGCTGGAGAAGATAGCACAGCGGGTAGGGCATTTGCTTTGCACGCGGCCGACCCGGGTTTGACTCTCAGCATCCCATATGGTCCCCTGAGCACCGCCAGGAGTGCAGAGCCAGGAGTAACCCCCTGTGCATTGCCGGGTATGACCCAAAAAGCAAAAAAAAAAAAAAAAAAAAAAAAAAAAGTGCCTGCTTCTTCTATGTGCGGGGATAACTGGGGCCCTCGGGAGTTTGTTCCAGGACATCTGGTATGAGTCTTGCCTCTCTGTAAGTTACCGGCTGGTGTTGGAGTTCAACTAATGGGTCTGTCCAGCCTTCCCCCCCACCCCGCTTCCTCCTAAGAGGCTGGGCTCCCCACTCCATGGGGATCCTCTACTTCAAACTCCTCACTTGTCTGTGAGCTCAAAGCTTCCCAATTCATCCACCTCGCAGCTTATCCGAGCCTTTTCTTTCAGCTCCACTGGCCACGGCTGGCAAACAGGCGAGTCCATGTAGTGCAATAGGGGTGGATAAAGCAGGA
This sequence comes from Sorex fumeus, assembly GCF_029834395.1. Taxonomy (NCBI): domain Eukaryota; kingdom Metazoa; phylum Chordata; class Mammalia; order Eulipotyphla; family Soricidae; genus Sorex; species Sorex fumeus. The sequence continues at coordinate 37,102,045 of NW_026606071.1, read as the reverse complement.
AGGCAGATAAACTGGAAAGACACTCTCAAGCTGGGGTCACGTGTGCAAAGTGCCCGGGGTGTCAGCCCCTCTTGGGAGGCGGACCCCAGCAGCTCCGAGGAGGATGAGGCAGTTTTCATTACACGTTTATAAACAGAACTATCCAAAATAAATGTGAGACTGACACTCCCGCCTCACGCCTGTGTGTGTAAAGGCAGGACCCTGGGGGGCATTTATCCCCACAGCCTAAGGCTGAGAGGCAAAGACAGGCTGTCTTCAGCTTGATGGGGACAAAGGAGCTCCCAGTGGACAAAGCCGCTTCCCTGAGGAGGGCTGGCAGCTGTGCAGGTTAAAGGCACATAATTGGCAAAATCGCCCCGAGGGTTGAGAATAAGGACTCTCTCTGGCACCAACGATAATGTTTACTGCTGGGTAGAACATTGTCAATCTGAGGGCAAAAAAAAGAGCTTTATCCATAAATCTCTGCTAGTTTCTCATTCTCTGATCCGTAGAGTTGAAAGCTTATTTCTCTCTCTCTCTCTTTTTTTTTTTTTTTTTGATTTTTTGGTTTTTGTTTTTTTGCATCTCTGTAGCTCACAGTGGAGTTGGTGGCTTGTTGTGTTGGGGGGAAAAAAGGAATATTTGGCAAGAGTGGGGCACAGTGGGGTGGTAGCAGCCCAGAGAGACTGGGATCACGTTCTGTGGGCTGGCCTCAGGAGGTGGATGAGTTTCCTGCAGTGCTTGGCGGAGGCCGGCCGAGGCTCGCTGGGTGGCAGGAAATGGGGGCCCAGGGCGAGCAGGGCTAACTTCTCACTGGCACCGAGGGACACCAACACCTGCCGGAGAGAGCGGGGATGTCAGCAGACCTGTGGGGGACACTCACTGGACCCAGCACTTCCTGCGGGGGAGAAAGCTTCCAGTGAGGAGCCCCAGGTCGAGAGGTCTGTGTCCCTTTCACCCTTGATGATGGACTTCCAACTATCGTGAGACCCCTCCATGTTTCCTCGGAAAGGGAGTGTGTATGTGTGTGTGTGTGTGTGTGTGTGTGTGTGTGTGTGTGTGTAGACTACAGATGTTAAGGTGTTGACCTGGTCTTATTCCTAGCACCATGTGGTCCTCTGAGCATCACACAGTATAGCCTCAGCACCGGTGGGTGGGGCCCTGATGGTCCCTAGCATCACCCGGGTAGCCTGGGTATTCCCCCACCGCAGGATCCTGGGCAGTGTCACATCCTCAAGCTTCTGAACTGAACCCACAGCCCGGATGGACGAGAATCACCAGTGGGGTCCCTGGACCTCATGAGCACTGCTTGGGAGTCCACAGAAGAAGAAAACAGAGGATGGGGAAGCAGCTCAAGATGCGTAGGAGGACCCCGGTGCCACTGGGAAGGTATTCTCTGTTTGCCTCAAGAATGTAAATTTTCACAGCGCAGTGGTTTATTTATTTATTTTTTTGGAGGGGGGACCCCACCTCGTGATGCCCAGGAACCACTTTGAGCAGGGTTTTGGGAGACCATTTGGGATGCCAGGGATCAAACCCAGGTCACTGTATTCCAGGGAAGCTCCCTACCCACTGTATTATCATTCCTGCCCTGGGGGGAGGGGGGCTGTATGAGCTCCTGACCTTGTGCCGCCCAAGTAGCTGGCCACAGGGGCACCGTGATCCCAGGCACCGCCCACCCAGTCCCCAGACTGGAAGTGAGATGTTAACTGATCACATCTTAGAGACCCTTCCCTGGCTTCCAGTTCCCAGACTAGGCACAGCCCAAGTTTCTAGACACTCCAACTCCTCAAACACCCGGAAACCCAGTCTCGCCCCACCCCATCAACCAACCCTGGAGGTACCTGGTGGACACAGGGTTCCTGGCAGAGGCTCCGCAGGGCGATGAGGGCAGCTTCCTTGACGCTGGGCTGGGGGTCCCCGCACGCCACCCTAAGGAGCCGCTGGGGGACCTGGCACTGGAGCAGCTCCTCCCCCAAGCCCTCGGAGCCCAAGTTGCCCAGGGCTGACGCAGAGTTGCGCCGGATGCCAGCCTGGGGGTCCCCCAGCAGCTTGGTGAAGCCAGGGATGGCTGCGGCCAGGGCCAGCCGCAGGGGCCCCGCCTGGTAGGTGGCGTTGCCCACCGCGAAGCTGGCGCTGCGCCGCACGCTGGGGTCCTTGTCCCTGAGCCCCAGGAGCAGCAGGCTAAGCAGGCCCGCCTGGCTCTGCAGCGCCCCCCGCAGGGCCCTGCTGTGCTGCAGCAAGTGTCCCAGCAGCCCGTAGGTGCGGGCACGCACGGGCGTATCGGCGTGGCCCAGGAGGCTGCGCAGGGGCCTGTAGGACTCCTCGGGGCCGGCCAGGAGCTCCTGGACAAAGGACAAGTGCGCCGGTGGCAGGACCCGGGCTGTGTGGGCCAGCAGGGAGAGCAGGTCGGCGGCCAGCAGGGGGTGGTCGCTCAGGAGTGCAGCGGACAGGAAGGCCAGGCTGGCCTGAGGGGAGGCCGCCACAGCTGCCACAAACTGGTGGAGCGAGGCAAGGTCCATGAGAGCCAGGCGCGACAGGAGGCTGACGGGCAGCTCGACCTGGGCCAGCGGAAGATGATGGCAGCAGGCCTGGTGTTCGGGGAGACAATGCACAACCACTAGAGCACCCGAAGTCCAGTACCTCCCCCACCCCGAGAGAGAGAAGCCCGGGGATGAGAGCCAGCAAAACTGATCCTCAACACACCACTCCAGGGGGCTGGAGTGATAGCACAGCGGGTAGGGCATTTGCCTTGCACGCGGCCCAACCCGGGTTCTATTCCCAGCATCCCATATGGTCCCCTGAGCACAGCCAGGAGTAATTCCTGAGTGCACAAACCAGGAGTAATCCCTGTGCATCGCTGGGTGTGACCCAAAAAGCAAAAAAAAAAAAAAAAAAAAATCACACACACCACTCCACAGGGGGGCCCCAGGGACGGGTCACGCTTGGAGGCCTCTGCCCCTCTGTCTCGTCACTTTGCGGGAGGTGGAGGGGAGGCCTTGGGCCCTACTCAGTAGTGCCTGCAGACTGCTCTTTGCTCAGGGATCACCCTTGATGGGGACTTGCGGGGGACTCTTAAGTGGTGGCAGGGATTGAACCGGGATTGGCTCCCCTGCCCTCCCATCTCTCTGGCCTCCCACTGCCTCCTCAGACCTGCTCACTGTCCAATGCCAAGAACTGCCAGGGAAGTGACTCCTGCCCACATGAGGCAGCTCAAGCCAGTTGCAGCAGCATGCTGGGGGATGGGCAGGGGGGGCGCCCCAGCACCCCCACTCCCCTTGCTCCAATCACAGCCTCTGCCGGGGCCTGAATGTTTGCTCCCTCCCTCTAGGGGGCTTTGAGAAAACCCTGGGACAGTTCAGGGTGAATCCTCTCCCCAAGCCCTCCTCATACAACCCCACATACACACTGGCCCGGGGAATTTCCCAGGTACCTGCAGCAGGTGGGTCGCGACATGCGCGTTGGTGAGGTCAGTCAAGATACCTTCCAGGAGCTCCGCGTCCACGTCCAGGGCAAAGGGGAAGCAGAGGAGCTGGCAGGTGGAGAGTACCAGGACGGGGAGAAACTCAGCCCCACGGTGTCTGCAGCGGCGAGAGTGGGAAACAGTTCGGGCCGGCCCGTTCTCCCATTCCGCCCCAGCTGGCAGCGGTGTCCTCCCCAGTCCCACGGCATCTACCCTGTCCCTGCATGTGCTCACTCACGCCTGGCCCAGCTGCTGCAGGAAGCCTGGGGAAAGCAGGTGCTCCAGGGTGGCCATGAGCAGACTTCCGCGCTGGGACAGGTGGTTCAGGCACAGCTGGGGCTCCTGGGAGAAGGCGCTCATGGCCAGGCTCAGCAGGGCCACCATGCCTGCAAGCGCCCAGAAGGGAGGTCCCGAGTGAGCCCAGCCCTACCACGCCTGAGCATGTCCAGCGCCCACCCGGGGCCTGCAAGGAGGCTGTTCCTGGGCAGGGTGCTGGGGGTGGGTATAGGAGAGCCTTAAGGGCCTGGGGGGCGCTGGGGTGACTGGAGTTGGGGTTCCCTGCATGCAAGCAAATGCTCCAGTCCCGAGAACCACCTCCCCCAGCTCCAGGCTGCCTCCTGGGGAGGGAGGGTAAGACCCGCCCACCCGCATCCAGGGCCCGCCCGGGTGATGGAGGGATACCGTGAGGCGAGATGAGCACCCAGTTTGGCTGGGGACGTTCTGCTCCCGGGAGAGGGGGCGGCTCCTCTTCCTGCGGGGACACTGTGGGGATCCGCAGCGCCAGCCACAGGCGTTGCCACAGAATGGTCCACATTTCCGAGCTGATCAAGTCCCTGACTGGGCCTCCCTGGCCCTGCTGGAGTCGAGACTGAAGGCGGGGGTGAGGGGTCCAAGTCAGCGGGTGGGGAGGGGGAGGAAGGGTCTTTTTTTTTTTTTTTTTTTTTTTTTGCTTTTTGGGTCACACCCGGGGATGCACAGGGGCTACTCCTGGTTCTGCACTCAGGAATCACCCCTAGCAGTGCTCAGGGGACCATATGGGATGCTGGGAATCGAACCTGGGTCAGCCACATGCAAGGCAAACACCCTACCCGCTGTGCTATTGCTCCAGCCCCTCACTCTCATCTTTGAGCAGCGAGGGATACAGCCCCAGGAGCAACTCCTCCGGGGCCAGATGGATGGCGCTGTGGGCTGAGCGAGTGCACATAGTGGACTCAGGTTCCACCCCCAGTTCCAGATCCTCCACCAAGGACTGCAACCCCTGCCCTCAAAAAACAAAGGGAAGAGAAGTCCTTTTGGCTTTCTCCGAGTCCCCATGGCCTGGGTTCCCTTTCTGTCCTATTGTTTTTGTTTTGGGGCCACACCCAGTGATGCTCAGAGCTTACATCTGACATAGTGCTCAGAGAGCAATCCTGGACCATATGGGGTTCTGGGTCAGCCATGAGCAAGGCAAGCGCCCTACCCGCTGGACTCTCTCTCCAGTCTGCCCGACTTCCCTTTACTATCATGTTTTCGGCCTCTCACCTCTCAAACCTGCCCTGTGCACGTCTGCTGGAACCCAGAAGGGACAGCTTTGCGGTAGCTCCCGAGAGAACCCTTAGCGACTGGTGGAGCACTTGCCTTGCCCATGTGAGTCTCTGGGTTTGATTTCCTGGAACCCCACACACGTAGGGAATATACTGATAGCCCAGAGCAAGGAGTCAGGCGGTGCATCGGCAGATTGCTTTGTCAGTAGGCAATGGCAAGTTCAATCCCTGACGCAGCGCACATGCCAAGCACAGTCCTGGCCACTGGTGTCGGGTCTGGAAGTTCAGCCGCCACCAGTGAACCCCCCACCCCCACCCCTCAGCACTGTGAGTGACTCCTGGTCCAACCGACACCAGAGAGGTGTGACTCCAGGTGAGCTGAACTGCCAAAAAGCGTGCCCTTTGGTGAGCAGATGTGTGCGCCCTGCCCCATACCCTGGCACAAAGCCAAAAAGGGCAGCCCTCTGGAGACCCCACACCACAATAAAAAGGGGGTAGTGCCAGTACCGCCACCTGATGTGAAGCCCCCAGGGGGTCCGGCCAGGACATGTGTGACTGCCACACCTGGGAGAGTGGGACCCCAGGCAGCAGGGCAGCCACAAAGGGGAGGGGCAGGGTGAAAATAAGACAGCTTGGGGCCAGAGAGACTGTACAGAGGTTAAGGTGCTGGCTTTGCATGCCACTGACCCTAGTGTAATTCCCAGCACCGCATGTGGTTCCTTGGAATACCACCAGGGCTCATTCCTGAACACAGAGCCGGGAATAGTCCTCGGGTGCCATTGGGTGTGGTTCCAAAATCCAAACAAATTAAGAATAAGAACTGGGTGGTTGGAGTGATAGCACACCAGGTAGGGCGTTTGCCTTGCATGCAGTTGACCCAGGTTTGATTCCCAGGATCCCATATGGTCCCCTGAGCACCGCCAGGAGTAACTTCTGAGTGCAGAGCCAGGAGTAACCCCTGTGCATCGCCAGGTGTGACCCAAAAAGCGCGCGCGCACATACACACACACACACACACACACACACACACACACACACACACACAAGAATTGGGCCGGCACCAGAGTACAGAGGGTACGGCGCCTGCCTTGCATGTGGCCGACTGGGGTTTGATCCCTGGCACCTGCAAACGCCCAATTTCTTTCTCACCCCTTTGGGATGTACCTGTTCTTGGCTGAAGAGCTGCAGCAGGAGGACGAGGAGGCCGTCGTAGAAGCCACAGCCACCCGGCGGAGTCAGCTGGACCTGGCGGGAGGAAGCCAGCAGGTAGGGGCCGAGAGGAGAGCGGGGCCTTGGGGCCCGTGCACGCGGCGCTCGGCGCTCAGACGGCAGGAAGAGCTTGTCACAGACAGGAGGCAATGGGAGAGCACGAGACTTATTCCCTCCTCTACCCACTTAAGTTTAAAAAAAAAAATATATATATATATTTTATATTTGCTTTTGGGGGCCACACCTGGTGATGCTCAGGGTTGACTCCGGGCTTTGCACTCAGGGATCACTCCTGGAAGTGCTCAGGGGCCCATATGGTATGTCGGGGATAGAACCTGGACCGGCTGTGTGCAAGGTAATTGTTCCTACCCACTGTAACCGTTTCTCCAGGCCCCGTACCCTTTGTTTTTAAAGCTTAAAGCAGCAGGGCCCGGCCAGAGTGATAGCTGAGCAGGTAGGGCACTTGCCTTGCATGAGGCTGACCAGGGTTTGATCCCTGGAACCGCACATGGTCCCTGGAGCACAGCCAGGAGTGATCACTGAGTGCAGAGCCAGGAGCAAGCCCTGAGCATAGCGGGTGTGCCCCCCCCGCCCCCGCCCCCAAAGGAGCAGGGTCTGGGAAAGAGCTCAATGGAAAAAGTGTGCGCTTTGAAGGCAGGAGGCCTCTAAGCACCGGCACAGGATGATCCCTCGAGCACTACTGGGAGCAGGCTCTGAGCACGATGCCAGGAGTAGCCCACAAACCAAAAGATTTAATAAAGTTTCAATGGCAGGCAAGAGAGAGAGAGGTCCTTGCGTACCACTGACCCTGGTCAAGGTTCAGTGCTACGCAAGGTCCCCCAAGAACTGCCGGGGTGGGGGGGTCTCTACTGAGCCCTGGCCCAGAAATGCCCCCGCCACCTGATCACTACTGGGGATGGCCCCCAAGACCAAAACGAATAAAATGTCCTTTTTCAAAGCAGGGCACTGGAGAGAGCAAGCGAGCCCTGGGGTTAAGGCGCTTGCTTACACACGGACAACGGTTTTGGCCCGCAATACAGGGTCTTCTGAAGCCCGGCCAGGAATGACCCCTGAGCACTGACAGTTGTGCCCCCCCCAACCCTGCCCCCACCCCCACCCTTCCGCTTTGAATAATCTAAATAAATTTAAAAAAAATAAAAGGAAACAAAGGGAGAGCATCAGAAGTGGAGGCTGCACTTCCGGAAGCACCTTCCATGGCCCAAGACCCTCACAGAGCGTGAGGATTGGTCGGGGCAGCCCCGCCCACCTCTAGCGCCTCACACACTGGCCCTCTGGCTGGGGCACCCCTCACCTCCGTGGGGGCCGACAGTGCGTGCGTGGCCGCGGCGATCCACTCGGCTGGCCGCAGGTGAAAGGCCACGCCCTGCTGGCCCAGCTGGCCCAGGAGACAGGCAGCGGCGTTCTGGGGGAGCAGGGGGCAAGGGGGTCGGTCTGAGAGGCCGCACCACCCAGCACCCCCGTACCCTGTCCCGAGAGGACGGCCGAGAGCTCACCACAAGGGAGACGACAGGTGAACGGGTGAAGAGGGTGGCGATCTCAGGGCCCAGCTTCTCCATTCTGGAAGAGGGGACGGCCAGAGATGCCCCGGGCCCATCTGGAGGTCACACACACACACAGACACACACCCCTGCCCAGAGGACACACAACATGCCCATGCACACACACACACACACCCCTGCCCAGAGGATACACACATGCCTACACACACACACACACACACACACACACACACACACACACACACGGCCTGTTCCTGGTAGGGAAAACAACATTCTTCCCAGTCCCTCCCAGGGAACAGGCCACCCCGTGGAGGGCGGGGGAGACACCTACTGCCGTACTCACCCAGAAGGCAGATCTTGGAGCCGGATGACCAGCAGGGTCAAGAGGTAGAGGGTTGCTTCCATGGACTCTTCACACTCCACCATCTTTACCTGCAGAGAAAGGCGAAGACATCAGGGTGGCCGCTAAAGAAGGCGGCGTACCCCGCTGTACCTACCCCCTGAGCCTGCTGGCACGCCTGACCTACCTTACCCTGGACCAACTGCAGTAGGGACTCCCAGGCCAGGGGGTCCTGAGCCAGCAGCTGGCACAAGCGCTCGCTCACGTGGCAGCAGGAGTAGAGGACCTAAGAGGAGGGGAGTCTCCCCTGAGGCAGGGCGCCCCCCCCCACCGTACCCCCTGCTGCTGAAGGGCAGACTGGACAGAGGCAGGCAAGCCTCTCCACACCCTAGTGTCTCCGCTTTTCTGGGCCAGGAACAACCAGGACTCCTCAGGGACAGCAGAGACAGGAGATTCTGGTCAGGTGGGGGCGGGCGAACCACAATTCCACCTGATTTAAAAGCAGAGAGGGGATGCCGGAACAACAGCACAATGGAGAGGGCGTTAGCCTTTTTTGGTTGTTTTGTTTTTTTTGGGGGGGGGGGCACACCTGATGATGCTCAGGGGTTACTCCTGGCCGTGCACTCAGGGATCACTCCTGGCGGGGCTCAGGGGGCCATAAGGGCCCAAACCCAGGTCGGCACATGCCAAGGCAACAGGATGCTTCACTCGAACCCAGGTTCAGTTCGATCCCTGGCACCCATGTGGTCCCCCCTCCCCCACCCCCGAGCTCCACCAGGAGTGATCCCTACAGGCAGAGCCAGGAATAACCCTTGAGCATCACCAGGTGTGGCCTGAAAACTAAAAATAAAATAAAAGCAGAAAGGCCCTCCTGGGGTGGGAGGGGGTCCAGTCTCCTCTGGTCCTGGGTGAGGCTCACGGACGCAGGCGCAGTACCTTGAGCAGGGGCAGGCACAGGACAGGATGCTGCAGGCCGGAGACGAGGGATGCCCTCAGCAGGCTGCCGTCTTCCGTGAGCTGCTCGGCCACGTACTGCGAGATCTACAGGCACGGCCGTGACTCTCAGTCCCTGACTCAACAGGACTCTCGATGGCCCTGTGGGTCGCCTGCCCCCAGCCTCCACCCGCTTTCCCAAGAACACTCGAGGTCCTATTGCAGCCTGAGGTCTCTGGGCGGGGAGGGAAAAAGCCAGAGCTGGAGAGGCCAAGAGCCAGAATATGGGGTCAGCCTCGTCTCGCCCACAGTCGGCCCTGGCTCTATCCCCACGCCTCAGACGGTCCCCCGAATATGCATGCGCAAAACCCCACATCATGTGCAAAACCTTACATTAACAAGCTTTCAAAAAAAAGAAAAAGGCCTCTGGGCTCTGGGCCCGAGGTTAAGGGAGGGCGCCCCTCCAGCACCCCATGCCCTGGCAGCATGGGCATCGCTCTCACGTGCGGGCTCCAGCCTACAACAGTGCTGGCTACTTCAGGGCCTCCAAGGGGCACAGGGAGGAATCGTGGAGTCGGGAGGCAGACAAGCCTCCTCCTGACCCTGGGGCCCCCATGCCCAGCCCCCCGCCCCGAGGCTCCCACCTGCTCTTTGGCCTCCAGGCAGCCGGGCATCCCCACCGGAGCCATGCACACGGCCGCCAGCACTGTGGAAAATGTGGCCTGCAGGTCCTCGTTCTGCTCCCGCGGTGGCTGGCTCACCTGGGGGGCTCCTAGGGAGAAAGGCCAAGAAGCAGGGGCCGGGGCCCAGGCAGGCTCACGCCGGTGCCCACACGTGCTGTCAGCGCCCTGCCATGGGACCTGCCCGGGGCTGGCGCTCTGGGGAGAACGGCAGGGCAAGCGGCAGGGGGACCGGGGCCGTGGCCCGGGCAGAGGACTGGGCTCTCCAAAGCGCCGGCTACCTGGCGGGCTGTGGGAGGGCAGCCGTAGAACCGTCAGGCCGTGCAGGAGCCCGTCCACCACGGCGTGCCGTGAGCTCAGCAGGCTGGCGTAGAAGGCTTTGGAAATGGCCCCACCATTGCCGTCCATGGCTTCGCACAGGACAGCAAAGCACTGTAGAAGACACATACACAGCCATCAACCGGATGGCAGGGAAGGACCGAGACTCCAGAGAGTATCTGAGAAAAGCAAAAACAAAACCAACAAAAAACACAAAAAAACTGGGACCTAGGACTGGAGAGATTGGGCGGGGCAGGGTGCAGCGTGCAGGGGCGGGAAACACTTGCTTTGTCTTGCATGTTGTAGTTAACTAGATTCCATCCCAGACACTGCATGGACCCCCAAGGATTGCTAGAAGTCCCCTGGGCACCGTCAGGTATAGAACACCCACCCCCCTCAGAAAACAAAACAAAACAAGAAACCCAGGGAGTCAGCACTTTAATTCCTAGTATTCCTAGCCCAGAAAACACCTCTGAATTGCCTTCATAGTTCAAGATCAAAATTTGAGGTATCCATCCCCATCTCTGGTCAGCTGTTCCCTCACAAGATGTTCCTCCAAAAGATGTTTCTAGATCTTGAAGATAAGACTTCCCGGGGACTTTCTGAGTCCCAGCCCAGTCTGACTGAGCCAGAACTTTGGGGTATGGAAAACCGACTCCCAACTTTACGTGGCATAGATTCAGCTGAGAAGCACTGGGCTTGCGAGCCGCAAGGCAGATGTGTAAAGAAAGCTTCCTGACTTGTGCCAGAAAGATCTCAGTGGGCAGAGCACAGGCACTGTATGTGGAACCCGGGGTCTGACCCCTGCACGTGCATGGTCCCTGAACCCAAGGGCAGAGCCAGGGAGTAGTCCCTAAGTACCACTGGGTATAGCCCCAAACCAAAGCAGAAAAGAACTTTCCTGAGCTGAAGGAGTGGGGGATGCTGAACAGGTGCTCAGTCTCGAAGGGACGGAAAGGAAAGTGAGCTAGGCAGGAATGAGGCTGGGGAGATGGGACAGCAGCCAGGGTGTATGCCTGTACTCAGTGGACCGGGGCTCAACCCCTGCTACTACATTGGTTCCCCTGAGCTCCACCAGAACTGGTCTCTGAGTGCAGAGCTAAATGTAAGTCTGAGCACTGCTGAGGGTGACCTCCACCAAAACAACCCTCCTGGGGCCAGAGCGGGAGTACAGTGGGATAGGCCTTTGCCTTGCACACAGCTGACCTGGGTTTGATCCTTGGCATCCCATATAGTCCCCGCCAGAAGAATTCCTGAGTGTAGGGTCAAGAGTAAGCCCTGAACATTGCTGGGTGTGCTTCCCTCCCTCCCCACCCCGAAAAAAAAAACCACAATAAAAACAACTCTCGTGGCAGGGCTCAGGAGATCATATGCAGAGCCAGAGATCGAATCCAAGTCAGTCGCATTCAAGGCAAGTAAATAGCCTCACCACTGTATTATCTCTCCACTGACCACCCCTCCAACAATTTTTAGTTGAAGTTGACAGGAACAGATCTTAAAGGACCCAGAATGGCCAGTGTGACACTGATAGCCAGCTGTTCCCTTCTGTGCCCATCCCTATCTCTCAGAGAGCTGCAGTCATGACTCAGAGACCCAGGAGTCAAAGCGTTAGTGTAGGTAGGATGTTTGGCTTACATGCAGCCGACCCAGGCTTGATCCCTGGCACCCCATATGGGCCCCCAAGCACTGCCAGGAGTAATTCCTGACTGCAGAGCCAGGAGTAACCCCTAAATACCACAGAGTATGGTCCCAATAAAACCAAAACAAACAAAAAACAAACTCAGTGACCCCTGTTCCCTCCTCTCGCCTGGCTCACAGGACAAACGAGGCCGGAAGCAGGCAGATCTGCCAGGTTCTCCAGAGAGAAACACCTCCACCACTGCTTCCGGAGATGGGCATCCTGTTTCAGGCTGCTGGGCCCGTGTAGGCTGCATCTTGCCTGCCACATCCTCCCCACTGTCCCACCACACGCACCAGGCAACCTTCACTTCCGCTTCCAATTGCTTGGCGGTAGATTCCTCCTTCTCTGACACTTTGTGTGGCCCTGAGCCTGTCTTCTCCAGGAAACCTTTGGGATCTCATGTTAACTTTCCATGGGCTCTCTCCATGACTTTTTTTTTTCTTTTTCTGGTTTTTGGGTGACATCTGGTTCTACTCAGGGACTAGAGCAATAGCACAGCCGTAGGGCGTCTGCCTTGCACGTGGCCAGCCAGGTCGGCCCGAGTTCAATTCCTTCGCCCCTCTCGGAGAACCCAGCAAGCTTCCGAGAGTCTCTCACCCCACAGCAGAGCCTGGCAAGCTACCTGTGACGTATTTGATATGCCAAACACAGTAGCAAGTCTCACAATGATGGAGACATTACTGGGCCTGCTCGGGCAAATCAATGAACAACAGGAGGACAGTGCTACCTGGTTCTACTCAGGGCTGACCTTGGCTCTGAGTTAGGAATAACTCCTGGTGGTGCTTGGGGGACGTTACGGGGTCCTGGGGATCGAATTTGGGTCAGCCAGGTGCAAGGCAAGTGCCCTGCCCGCCGTCCTGTCTCTCCAGCCCCACCCTCCCAGTCTCAGGCCTGCTAACTTCCATCTCTCCGTTGCCCCTGCTCCCTTCACAATGGAGTTGTTCCTTCCCTCATGCAGCATATGGCTCACTGCGGGCACTGCCAATGTGTCATCTGGTCCTGACCCCACCCTCGGCAGCCCTAAGGAAAGGGGTGACAGAGCCAGGTGGCAGTTGACAGAAAGCAGGTTACCAGGAGACTGTCCCTCCGCAGAGCTGGCTCTGAGTCGTCGGGCTGGGCCAGGAGTTTCCCCAGATGGTCCAGGAAGAGACTGGAGGCCTCTTGGAATACCTGCAGGCTGAGGGAGAAAGAGGGGCCCCCAGTTTCTTCTCCTTTCTTAGCGAAAAGCCCACGGCTCTGGCGGGCAGAGGAACGCCTGCACACCCTCCACCCCGCTGCTTGCTGGGCACGGCCTTCCCCACACACTGCAGCCCTTCCGTGCCACCCTCTCTCGGTTCTGCCCCTCTTCATCTGTCCACGAGGGTCCTACTGATGGCCGATCCCTAAAACCTGAAGGTCTTGTGGGAAAAGGCTGAATGGTACCTCAGGGTCCTTAAATATACTAGTTGGGGGCCAGAACAATATACAGTGGGTAAGGCACTTGCCTTCCATGTGGCTGGCCTGGATTTGATCCCTGGGATCCAAGAGGGTCCCCTGAGCCCAGCCAGCAGTGATCCTTGAGTGCAGAGCCAGGACTAAACCCTGAGCACTGCCAGGTGTGACCCCAAAACAAACAAAAAACCAAAACAAGGACAAGTCAATGGGCCAGAGCGATAGTATAGCAGTTAGGGCTCCTGCCTAGCACGTGACAGTCCTGGGTCTGATCCCCAGCATCCCACAAGACCCCCAAGCCCACCAGGAGTCACTCCTGAGTGCAGAGCCAGGAGTAACCCCTGACCATTGCTGGGTGTGGCCTCAAAACAAACTAATTAAAAAAAAAACCTAACTGGGGAGCCAGAGCAATAGTACAGTGGATAGAGCACTCGCTTTCCAGGCAGCCAACCCAAGTTCAATCCTGGGCAGCCCACATGGTCCCCTGAGCCAGCCAGGGGTGATCCCTGAGTGCAGAGCCAGGTACAGCCGGATGTGTTCTCCAAACCAAAAATAAGCATGAGACTAGTTGGACCCCGAAGGGTCGATCAGCAGAACCTGTCAGGGCCCACGGTTCTGACCCCCTCAGCTGCTCCCGAATTGGGGGGATGGGGACTATGAGGGCGGATACTTGAGCCGAGTCTGGACAGCAGGGTAGCCCTGCCTCTTGTCCTACCTGTCCCCCGTCTGGTTCCTCTCCAGATTGAAGGAGCAGGCGAAGTAGGCCTGGATCGCAGCCAGCAGGTCCCTTAAGAGGCCGCCGTACCAGCATTGCTGCCAGGAAGGAGGACAGAGAGTCAGGTGAGGTGGGGGTGGGAGAGGAAGAGTGGGAAGGGCAGTAAAGAGCCAGAGCAGGCCCCAGCCAGGTGAACCCAAAGGACGAGGCTCGGGAGCTGGAGGGGACGACGTCCTCAGGCAACGAACAGCTGAAAGGGGTCTTGCTTGGCCGATCTGCATTTGGGAATGGCAAGTTTGGTTTCTCAAAGGAGCTCAAATGAGGGCTGGAGCTGCACTACAGCGGGGAGGGGCTTGCCTTGCATGTGGCCAACCTGGGTTCGATTCCCAGCATCCCACAGGGGTCCCCCAAACTTGCCAAGAATGACACCTGAGTGCAGAGCCAGGAGTAAGTTCTGAGCACTGCTGGGTGTGTACCACCCCAAGAAAAGTCCCAATTCTTTCCTAAACGCATTTGAAGGTTCAAAGCTGGGGGCCAGAGCAATAGCACCGTGGGTTGCCTTGCATGCGGTCGACCTGGGTTCTATGTTCTATTCCTGGCATCCCATATAGTCCCCCAAGCAACACCAGGAGTAGTTTATGAGTGCAGAGCTAGGAGTGACCCCTCAGTATCTCTGGGTGTGACCCAAACCCCCCCCCCAAAAAAAGAAAAGAAAAGGTTCAAAGTTCACACAGCAAAGTTTTGCAGTTCTCCATGCAGTGGGAGTTGTGGGTCCAGCAGGGCCTCCACACTAACCCTTCCACGGACCAACTCTGTGGCCACCCACAGGCCAGTGCCTGTGCAGAACTGCAGGACCCTGCTCTGGAAATGGGTCCCAAAAGCCCAGGATTTCCTGGATTTTCTTTGGTGGGGGGTCCCAAACAGGGCTCAGGGGACCTGGCAGTCACTCCTACTCATACTCGGCCAACTCGGACAATGCCAGGGGTCTGATCCGGGTCTCATGTCCCTGAGCCCTGGGCTGTCTCCCTGGCCCAACAGAGTTAACATTCCAAAGCACAGTGCTCTAGGGGTCAAAGAGGTAGTAAGTGAGACAGGGAGACATTAAGCCTTGCATGCGTAGTTTGATCCCTGGCGTGGCATGGTTCCCCTAAGAATTGCCAGGTGTGGTTCAAATGCCTGACCCCCGCCCCCCAAAATAAAAATAAAGCATAGTGCTCTAAATATTAGAAAACAGCACAGAGGAATCTAGATTTCTAGGGCCAGGGAGACAGGACAGGGGTTCTGGTGCTTGCCTTGCACAGTTATCCCAGGTACTACACAGGCTCCCCTTAGCACATCCAGAAGTGATCCCTGAGCACAGAGCCAGGAGTGAGCCCCAAGCATACTGACTGTGGCCCCAAACAAAATTTAGATTCTGCGCTTCTCCTGGAAAGCCGGAAGATCTGGAGGCACCAGGGCCCCATTCCCACATCGTGGCAAGAAGGGGCAGGAGCAGGGGAGAGGACAGTCCGAAGCATGGGCCTGCGAGGCCGACTCTCCCCTGTGCTGGGGACGCACCCAGTTGGCTTCCAGGACAGACCTCAGAAGGCATCGGATTGGGCCAGCACCCTAGTGAAGCGGGGAGGACGCTTACCTGGCACAAGGTCGATCCCAGGCACCCATTAGAGCCTCCCTGAGCACCGCCAGGAGTGATTTCCTGAGCACAGCACCAGGAATAAGCCCTGAGCACTGCCAGGTGTGGCCCCAATGTTAAAAAAGAAGAGGAGAAGAAAAAAGAAGGAAGAAGGAAAGAGGAGGAAGAGCAGGAGGAGGAAGAGGAAGAGGAGGAAGAGCAGGAGGAGGAAGAGGAAGAGGAGGAAGAAGAAGAGGAAGAGGCAGAGCAAAGAAAAGAGAGGGCAAGTGGCAGAGGCAGCACTGTGACAGGCAGGCGGGCGAGCCCCCCAGGCGCGGCCTGGTACCCACCTGCTGGATGCTGCTGCTTTCCTGGCTGTGTTTGAGGAGGCTGAGCAGCAGCTCCGGGAGCCCCACCTCACGGCAGAAGGGGTACAAGAGTGCCGAGTCGGCGCAGCTGGCCAGCAGACTGCTCAGGACGCGGAGCGCCGGGAGGATCTGGGCCGCTCCCTCCAGCAGGCCCTTGAGGATCTGGTGACACGGGCACACACAGCAGTCAGGACAGAGGACAGGCAGGGGCCCTGAGCTCCAGACTCCCCAGGGAGTTGGGCCTTAGGGAGTCTAAATCCCAGAAGGCCATCAGGACCAGGGGACACTGGACTGAAAAGATGAACCGGGAGGGCCGGAGCACCGCATACCTGACAGAGGAAGAGTTCGACTCTGGACAGACTCACATCCAGGCCAGTCCCCTCTGCCAATGACCTAAAATGTTACCCCTTAAACAGAATTTTCTTCTTTGTTGTTTTTTTTTGGGGGGGTCACACTCAGTAATGCTCAGGGGTAACTCCTGGCTTTGCCCTCAGTAATTATTCCTGGTGGTGCCTGGAGGACCATATGGGGTGACAGGAATCAAACCCAGGTTGGCCGCATGCAAGGCAAGCACCCTACCTGCTGTGACCCTTGAACAATCATAGATCACGATAAAAATGTGTGGGACTGGGGCCGGAGTGATGGCACAGTGGGTAGGGCATTTGCCTTGCACGTGGCCGACCCAGGTTCGATTCCCAGCATCCCATATGGTCCCCTGAGCACCGCCAGGGGTAATTCCTGAGTGCAGAGCCAGGAGTGAACCCTGTGCATCGCTGGGTGTGACCCATAAAGAAAAAAAAAAAGTGTGGAACTGTGTTTTCTCTTATCCTAAGAAATAGTAATTTTAGTGTTTGTTTATTTTGACCTCATAAGAGCTATTTATAACAGGAGCTGGACCATAGTACAGCAGATAGGGCACTGGCTTGCAGGCAGCCAACCCAAGTTTGATCCTGGCATCCCACCTGGTCCCCTGAACACTGTAAGGAGTGATCCCTGAGTGCAGAGCCAGGAGTAACACCTGAGCATCACTGGGTGTGGACCAAAAAAAAAAAAAAAAAAACCAACCCAACTATTGGGGCTGGAGAGACAGCACAGAGGGTAGGGCGTTTGCCTTGCACGCAGCCGACCTAGGCTTCAATTTCCAGCATCCCATATGGTCCCCTGAGCACTGCCAGGAGTAACTCCTGAGTGCAGAGCCAGGAGTAACCCCTGTGCATCGCCAGGTATGACCAAAAAAGAAAAGAAAAAAAACAACTCTTTATAACAGCTTCCACTTGGGCCTCTAAGCCCACAGTACCCATAAAGCCAGAGAGAGAGAGAGTGCAGGAGATGAGGCGTTTGCCTTGCACATGGCTGCGGTGGCTGCAGTGGCTGCGACCCCAGTACCTGGACCACAAAGTCCCTTGAGCAAAGTCAGGAACAGCCCTTGAACACTGCGGGGTGTAGCCTAACCTCTCTCAAAAAATTATTTTTGGTGGACTCCTGTTCTAGATGGATAGTTTTGTTTTCCAAAAGAGCAATTTGAGGCTTGTCCTTGCTGAGTTTCTAAATGAAGTGGATGGGCAGGGGAGAGTACTAACAGGCCGAGCACAGCCCTGCTCCATCCTTGGCAAAAACCTGAGAGTAGACCTGGCATACTGGTGGATCTGGCTCAAAAAATAAAACAGGGGTCTGGAGCGACAGCACAGCAGGGAGAGTGTTTGCCTTGCATGTGGCCGACTGGGTTTGATTCCCAGCATCCCATATGGTTCCCCCGAGCACCGCCAGGAGTAACTCCTGAGTGCAGAGCCAGGAGTAACCCCTGTGCATCACTGGGTGTGACCCTCCCCCCCCAAGAAAAAGCAAAAATAAACAAACAAATAAATAAATAAAACAGGGGCCAGAGAGACTACTGTGGGTAGGGCACTGGCCTTGCAAACCACTGACCCAGGTTTAATCCCCGGCATCCCATATGGTCCCCTGAGCCCACCAGGAGAGATTCTCGAGTGCAGAAACGGGAGTAAGCCTTGGGCATCATGGGGTGTTGCTCCAAAACAAAATAAAAAAAAAAAGAAGGTTGGCAAACCCCCTTAAATTGAACGGGCAGCCTTGGCGGTGAGTGGAAAGGGACCATTTCCTTCTCCTTTTGTCGGGCGGGGCCTTCCGGGGCCTCGCTCTGACCTCACCTGCTCTGCCGTGTCCTGCAGCTGATTCTGGAGGTGCTGGCAGAAGTCGGGGTTACAGACGAGCGTCAGGGGGGCTTTCAGCTGGATGGGGACAGGCTCAGAGGTCTCGAGCAGCCGCTGCCACTCGCTGTCACTGTCTTCCTCCTGGGCGGGGAGAGAGAGAGAGGAGGAGGACAGCAGGTCCACGGGCAGCAGCGGCCAACCTGAGGATTCATGGCAGGCCCACAGCACTAGCACTGGGGCTGATGAGTGCCTGCCTGGCAAGCGTATGGTCCCGAATTCAACTCTCAGCATCCCACATGGGCCAAAGCACCATCCTAGAGACTTGGGCAACGGATCCTGGCAGCTCTGCCGTCCAGCAACCCTAACACTGTGAGTGTGTCCCAGTCATGCGGCCACCCGGTGCAAAGGCATCACGTAAAGGGGTTTGGCTGTGGTGAGCACACATGTGAGGACCAGAACCTAAGAGCCTCAAGTAGAAGTGCGACATCTAGCAAGCCCGGGTGCGGGCAGCACAGCTGGAGGAGAGCAGCTCAGGGAGCACTGCTGGTGGGAGAGGCGAGAGTGCCATGGTCAGGCAGGGTGCCCCCCCACCCCGCCCCTGGTCACTGCAGCAGCCGTGAAGGGAAGAGGCGGGGGTGGGACAAGGGAAAACTGCTAAATCAGGGGCTCTGAGGGCACAGACATGCGTCTGCTTATGTTTCAGCGCTGGTCTGGTTTTCTGCCTTTCAGTGGTTCAGGAGCTCAAACTCTTGGCTTCACATGCACAAGGCGAGTGCTCTACCGCTCTGCTCTGTCTCTGGCCCCGAAGCCACATTTAAAAAAAAAAAATTGTTGGGGCCGTTGTGATAGCACAGCGGGTAGGGTGTTTGCCTTGCATGTGGCCGACCCAGGTTCAATCCCTGGCATCCCATATGGTCCCCTGAGCACTGCCAGGAGTAATTCCTGAGTGCAAAGCCAGGAGTAACCCTTGAGCATCGCTAGGTGTGACCCAAAAAGGAAAAAAAAATTTGTCAAAAAATTGTTTATTTATTTTGGCTTTTGGAGTCATAGCCAGCGAAGCTGAGGGGTTATTCCTTCCTAGCTCTGCATCCAGGAATCACTCTTGGTGCTTGGGGGACGATATGGGATGCTGGGGATAGAACACTGGTTGATCATGTTTAAGGCAAATGCCCTCACTGCTGTCCTATCACTCTGGTCACACTTATTTATTTATTTATTTTCATTTAAAAAAAATTGATGTTCTGTGATTTACAATACTGTTAATGATGATTTCTCAGGCACATAACTCCAATATCAGGTCCATCACCATTGTACCCACTTGCCACCACTTCTAAAAGGTGCGGTTGGGGGTGGAGAAATGACTCGAAGGGCTAGAGTTGCTTTCTTTGCATGCTGGAGTCCCCAGTTCAATCTCCAGCATCTCTAGGAGTGATTACTGGGTATGGCCCAAGACCAGAAACTCAAACCAAAAGACCATAAAAAAAAAAGATGGAAGGTACAGTTGGCAGGACGTTAGGGGTCTGTTCCTGATGTCTGTGGGAAAACACTGGCACACGTGTAAAACGGCATAGAAAAGTGCCCACTGTACACTCTTTACAATAGCCAGAATCTGGAAAAAACCTGAGTGCCCGAGAACAGATGACTGGTTAAAGAAACTTTGGTACATCTACACAATGGAGTACTATGTAGCTGTTAGAAAAGATGAAGTCATGAAATTTACATACAAGTGGTACTACATGGAAAGTATGTTAAGCGAAATGAGTCAGAAAGAGAGGGATAGACATAGAAAGACTGCATTCATCTGGGGAACATAAAGTAACAAAACAGGAGACTAACACCCAAGAGTGGCCGAGATTAGTACCAGGAGGTTTGCTCCATGGCTTGGAGGCCAGCCACACACTCTAGGGAAAAAGGCAGCTCAGATAGAGAAGGGAGCACCAAATAAAGGGTGTTGGGAGGATCCTCCTCCCAGGATGGGAGAAACATGCTAAAAGTAGACTACAGACCAAACATGATTGCCACCCATTGCCTCTTTTGCAAACCACAACACCCAATAGGAGAGAGAGAACAAAGGGGAATGCCCTGCCACAGAGGATGGGGGGTGGGAGGGATACTGGGATCCGTGGTGGTGGAAAATGGGCACTGGTGGAGGGATGCGTACTCAATCATTGTATAACTGAAACCCAAGCACAAATTTTGTAAGTCTACAACTGTACCTCATGGTGTCTCACTAATAAAAATTAAAAAAAAAAGTATCTGCTGTAGTACAGATTATAATTAAAAGCAGGCAGAGATATCCTACATCCAGACTATAATAGAACAAACCAGGGCCTATCCCTGGCAGGGAAACACTCTGAAGGGATGAAAAAGACTGTGGCGGCAGGCGGGGAACCCTGGTGGAGGGAAGATGAAACAGCTTGGTGGTGGGGTTGGTGATGGAACACAGTTGAAAACCTCTCTGTGCTTTCATAAAATAAAACTGGGCAGCAGGGATGGGGGGAGGAAGGGGGAAGGTAGGGGGCAAGGGGTGGGAGAAAGGAAAAAAAAGGTTTGATCCCTCGAGCTCTACCTGAAATATCCCCAACTCTGAGCTGGACATAGCCCCTACGCACATCTGGCTGCAGCCTTGCCCAAATATGGGAGTGCGAGGGATCAAACCCGGGCCTCCTGCTTGGAGGCTCAGATGGGAGGTCTCTCCCAAGCCCAAAGGAAGCATTTCTTTTGGGTCTTGTTATAGTTTCTATATAACAACCTGGCAGTGCTCAGGGCAGATTCCTGGCTCCTCTGCTCAAGGATCACTCCTGATAACGCTCGGGGGAGCCACATGGGGTGCAGGGGATGGGACCCAGATGGGCCCGCTCTATAGGCTGTGCCATCTCAAAGGGAGCTCACGGTGGGAGAGTGAGGGCTGTCTCCAGCCACAGTGGTCGCAGCCAGGACAAGGCCAAGACGGGCCCCGGGTGCTGACCTCGCTCTCCGGGTCTTTGGCACTGGTGCTCCGCTGCTTGCTCTCCACTGCTGGGCCCAGCTCAGGGAGCGCACTGGGGTCGCAATCCTGTGTGATCCGGTTTTCCCTGCCAGAGGAAGCCGTGAGGAGGGTGAGTCTCAGGGTGTCTCCAGTGGGGGAAGCAGACATCCAGGATGGGAAAGGAGTGTCCTTCTAGGACATGTTGCCCAGGACACAGGCAGACATCTGCGCCTTCCCCCTTTTTTTTTTTTCCTTTTTGCCTTGAAGTCACACCGAGCAGTGCTGGGGGGGGGGGGGGGGGTGTCAGTGGGGGGGTGGGGTGGGAACTGTGAGGTACCAGAGACAGAACCTGAGGCCTCCCATGCAAAGCATGAGCCCCACTCCTTTGAGTTCTCTCTCTCTCTGACACCCCCACCCCACTCTGGATCAGAGTCTCAAGTTCCCCTCAGTAGATTTTATCTGTGGCTCTCAACCCGGTTTTCCCTTTGACTGCTGCAGGTCCAGGTTCAATTCTCAGCACTGCACGCTACCTAGTAGACCACAGCCCAGGAGCAACTCCTGAGCACTGAGGCAAGGAGCAGCCCTCCCTCCCCAAGTAAGTATGCTTCCCTTTTCTTTCTTCCTTTCTTTCGTTCTTTCTTTCTTTGATTCTTGAGTCAGACCCAGTGACGTTCAGGGCTTACTCCTGGTTCTGGGTTCAGAAATCGCTCCTGGCTTGGGGGACCATTTGTGGTGTCAGGGATCGAACCTAGGTTGATGACATGCCAGGCAAGTGCCGTACAGCTGTGCGGTTCTCTCTCTCTCTCTGGCCCTAAGATTTCCTTTTTATTTCCAGGCTACACCCAGTGGTGCTCAGGGCTTACTCCTGGTCTGCACTCAGGGATCACTTCTGGGGAGGATGGGGGATCTTATGGGGTACTGGGGGCTCAAATCCAGATCGCCTGTGAGCAAGCAAGTGCCCTACCTGCTGTACTATTGCTCTGGCCCCCTAATCGTCCCTTTTAGAGATGGTTCTTGGGGTATAGGGAAGCGGCTATAGAGGCAAAGCACTTGCCTTGCTCATGTGAGACCCTGGGTTTGATCCCTGGCTCCCCAGAAGGAAAAAAAAACCTTAATAATAGCACAACCGAATTCATTAGTTCATGGATGATTCTTTCCCTTTCAGTCTCTGAACTGAGGCACAGAGAAAGCACTGCCCCCGAATCTCCTGATGAATCAGGAGGAAGCATGTGGAATTTGAACTCCAGAGCCCATGGCAGACCCCCAGAACTCCGGCCACACTCAGGCCTGTGAAGCATCTGCTCTGGCGAGAGTCCAAGAGGCACCAAGGTAGCCGCCCCCATCCCCCGCCCCCAGCCCAGCCCCTTACCGAGGAGCAGGAGGGGCTTCTCCGGCCCCCCACTCAGCCCAGCTGCTCCTCACGTCTGAGGGCAAGGCTGCAGGCACGAGGCCCGGCTCCTGAGCCAGGAGCTGGGGTTTGGCCGGAGGGGCAGTGTCCCGGGGCCCCTGGCCAGCCTTGTCCTCATGCCCCCGGCCGGGGTCGGCACGTGGCTCTTCCTGTGGGCAGCAGGCAGGAGATGGTCAGGATGAGGGGAGTGCCCAGCGGGCGGCTGGGGTCCTCTCTCCGCGGGCCCTGGCAGGTTCCCATAGCACCTCATACCTGCGGGTCCAGCTCCTCGGCCATGTACTTGCAGGCCTGTTGCAGGATCCGGGAGCGGGCGCCCGTGGGGGTGAGCTGCTGGGCCTGCTGCTCCTTTAGGATCTGGAGGTCCAGAGGCAGGCGGCTGGTGAAGGGGGTCGCTGAATCCGGGCCTGCTGGCTCCGTGAGTACTGAGGGGACAGAAGATGGGGCGAGGCCCGGACACGGGAGCTCGGGCCCTGCTCACTTCGGCCAGCGACCCAGACAGTGTCCCCAGGTGACAGAGAAGGAGTAAGGTCCTGGATCAGAAAGACTCACTAGTGACACGACCAGCAATGAAGGGGTGATACAGGAGGTCTGGCCAGGACAGCCGCTGCCTGGGGTCTTTGGTGAGCAATCCTTGCAGGAAGCTCTGTGGAGAGAGAAAATCCCGCGGGCCCTCGCAACTCTGCGCACAAGCTCCTGAGCACCTTCCTGCAGCAGCAGACGAGGTGGCCGGGACCGAACCCTCTCTAGTCCTGTCCTCAGATATCAGATGCTGTCACTGCCTTGCTGTGGGAGAGCCCCGACTCCCAACCGCGGACAATCATACAGAAGTCCCGATGTCACCAACTTTGTGAATAAGGGAGGGAAGACGGGCCCGAAGAGGGATGGCATCCGCGCTGTCCCTGCCAGTCAATAGTCCAAGGACTCCCGGAGGACCCCCGCTGCCGCCCGCGCTGTCCTCCCTCCATCCCGCACAGCCGGACACGAACAGAGGCCCTGACTGCAAGAGCAGACTCAGCCGAGATGGTACAGAGAGGGGTAAGTTGCTTGCCTTGCCAAGGCTGATTTCGGGTTGGTGGCCGGCTCCCCTCCTCCAAACCCTGCTAGAAGTGATCCCTAAGTGCTGAGCTAGGAATTAAGCTCTGAGCATGGCCAGTGGTGGTCCCCCCAAGCACCCCCCCCCTCTCACACACACACACACACACACACACACACACACACACACACAAACCCAAATCAGTAAAAGCACACTGGCACGTGCAAGTCACTGTGTGGAGAGGTACTGAAGAACATCAAACAGAAATCGCACATCTTCAGTAGGAAGAGAGGCAGAGAACAAGTAGCTAAGGAACACCATGGTATACTCACTTCGATAGCACATATACTAAAATTAGAACAGTGCAGAGATTAGCATGGTCCCTGCACAAGGGTGACACGCACATTCGTGAGGCGTTCCTTATTTTTCTGTAACTAAACTAATGACTTTATAAAGTCATTTTTTAAAACACAGAAGAGGGGCTGGAGTGATAGCACAGTGGGTAATTTGTCTTGCATGCAGCTGACCCGGGTTCAATTCCCCGGGTCAGCTGCATGCAAGACAAATGGTCCCATGGTCCTATATGGTCCCATGAGCACCACCAGGAGTAATTCCTGAGTGCAGAGCCAGGGATAACCACTGGGCATCGCTGGATATGATCCAAAAACAAAATATAACAAACAAACAAAAACACAAAAGAGCAACACCATGGCTCCTCAGGGAGGCACCAGAGACCACCTGAAGGAGAGCAAACCTCCAAGGACATTTCTTCACTAAGTTTCCTGGGAATGCAAACGTCTTTCCTTTGGATTCTGTTGGGCCTTCAGGAAACTGGTCTCTTTCCAGTTTGGGCTTTTGTGTGCGTGTGTATGTGTGGAGGAGGGCACACCCGGCAGTGCTCAGGGCTTACTCCTGGCTCTGTGGCTCAGGGATCACTCCTGGAGGGTTCGGGGGACCCTGTGGGGTGCTGGGGAATTGAACCTGGATCAGTCACATGAAAGGCAAACGCTTTACCTACTGTACTCTCACTCTGGTCCCCTGAAAACAGTCCCCTTTCATCTAAGCTAAAACTCAGGGAAGTCATGAGATTTTATTCTAAGAAAGGGTGCCTTTAAATTCCACTGAGTGCCCCAATCTTGCTCTAGATAATAATAGGGTCACCTCCTTTTCCTCTCTCCTTCCCTCCTTCCTTCCCTCCTCCATCCTACTGGGAATTCACTGTAATGAGCCAGCACCGCCCTCACTGTCTGCCCCGATCAGCCCAGTGTTGCCCCCCTTAGCCTCTGGACCTCAATCCTATGGCTCTCTGAAGATGCCTTCTTCCAGGGAGAGAAATACAAACTGAGAAGGTACCCTAAATAACCAAGACCCCACAGGTCAGAGGACATTGGTGGGACCAGGGCTAAGTAAAAGGACTAACTGGTTTCTGATGTGTTGAAATTACTTTTTTCTTCGGGGAAGTGGGAAGGGGCACACCGATCGGTGCTCGGAGCTTACTCCCGGGCTCTGTGCTCAGGGATCACTTCTTGGAGGACTTGGGGGAACCCTATGCCGTTCCAGCAACTAAACCCACAACGGCCACGAGCAAGGCAAGCACCCTGCCACTGGACTCCATCGCTCCTGCCCCAGATGGCCTTCCTATTGGGATCAAGACTAGAGACCGAGGAAGTGCCACTATTTCCGAGTCTAGCAGCCCACAGAATTCCTTCCCAGAACCAATCCCCGCAGGAGACAAGCGGCTAGCTCTGACCCACTCATTCAGTAACAGCCAAGGAGCTGTACCAGGCGTGGGAGAGATCTTGAAGAGGAGAGAGACAAGGTTCCAGGGGCAAAGGTAACCTCCACCTCCCGACTCATTACCTTGAAGCAAGGACTCATGGTGGGGGGCCAGCGCACGGGGTCCTTGAGGATGAGGCTGACCAGCTGGAAGATGCTGGTGGTATAGAAGGGAGGGGTGCCGACAGCCAGCTCATACAGGATGCAGCCCACGGACCAGAGGTCAGCCGTGTGGTCGTAGGGCCGCTCTTCCACCAGCTCGGGAGACATGTAGAGCGGTGTGCCTTTGATGGATGTCAGCACCATGGTGTTGGTGCTCATGGCCCGGGCAAACCTGCGGATGATGGAACGGACATGCAACCGAGGAGTGACCCGGCAGAGGGACCAACCAACTGAAGCAGGACAGAGCGCACTTAGCCCCAAGAGCCTGTAGGGCAGAGCGCACTTAGCCCCAAGAGTTTCCAGCTCAGGCACGCACACAGACACACAGACCACCCTCAAACTGCTCCCTCTTCACACACACACACACACACACACACACACACACACACACCCCACCCTCAAACTGCTCCCTCTTCACACATACACACAACACCCTCTGACTGCCCCCTCTTTTCATGAAAGCCCAAGGTCAGGGTGGGCCCCCTCACCCAAAGTCACAGAGTTTGATGCCCCCGCCCTTGGCAAGCAGGATGTTCTGAGGCTTCATGTCTCGGTGGAGGATGCGGTGGGAATGCAGGTAGTACAGGGCCGACACCAGCTGGGCCGCGATGGCCTGAACCTAGGAGCCAGAGGAAGGGAGCAGGGCCGGTCTGGAGAAAGCCTGAGGATGAAGACTCCTCCCCCAAACTTCCATGAGCATGATTTTTTCCTGGTGCTTGCTCCTGGAGCTTCATGTGCTGGTCACCTGCATTCTGACTTCTCTGTTCATCTTTATTTTGGGGGTGGGGTCACACTGGGCAGTGTTCAGGGAGTCGCTCCTGACATTGCGTGGGAGACCAGTGAGGCCCAGGATCAAACTCAGTCCTCCCACATGGACTCCGGCCCATTAAGTTATCACTCCAGCCCTTGTCCATTCGTTCTTTTATTCATTTCAAATTAGAAAAAAAGGGGGTCGGTCACTCTCAGAGGTGCTCAGGGATCACTCCTGGTGGTGCTCAGGGGCCATAGGGTGGTTCTGGGGATCCAACCTGGGTCAGCCGTGTACAAGGCAAGCACCTTCCCCCTGTACTATCTCTCCAGTCCCTTCCTTCAAGTAAGATGTATCGACTCAACTAGATGCATTACCACAGGCAAATATACTGCATCGTGCCTCTCAGATGCATCATCTCTAAGGCGATGATAATGATATCCCCAACCACATTAGACTGTGGTGAGTATAAGGAGTGTCCTGTGCAGAATGAAGCAAGGCATTCAACAGAAGCTAATGCTACTGTTAAATGAAACAAAGTCCCCTTTCTCCAGAAAATTCAAACAAACAAACAAACAAACAAAAAAACCCACAAATTCAGATACAAGAACTTCAAGGAATCTGTCCTGATAAACAGGAATGGTATCCACTTGCTAGGACACTGCACAATCTCTAGAGTATGGTCAAAGAACGTTCTGAACCAAATCCCACTGCTAATCACATCTTCCGTTCAACCCTGTTAACTCCTCCTCCCTGTCTCTGGTTCCATCGTACCAACCTTTCTTCCCTAAAGGTGGCTGACAACAAACAGCAGCAGCACCACCACGAGAATAATAATAGTCAACTTCAAACCTATGCCAGGCATTCTTTTCAAAACTTTACTTTAGGGGCCAGAGAGATACTGCAATGGGTAGGGATGCTTGCCTTGCATGTGACCAACCTGGATTAGATCCCAGGCCTCCAGAGATGCACCCAGTGGTGCTTGGAGGCCTCAGGTAAGCTGCATGCAAAGGATGTGCCTTAACCCCTTGTACTTTCAGTCCCTACCTGCCTCTTCTTTTTAGGCATCCCAGGCATCCCATATGGTCCCCAAACCAATTCCAGGAGTAATTTCTGAGCACAGAAGTGACCTCTGAGCATTGACAGGTATGCTGTCAACACACACACACACACACACACACACACACACACACACACACTTTGATTGCTGGTTTGGGCCACATAGGCTGATGCTCAGGGGTCACTTCTGGTGGTGCTCAGGGAACCATGGAGTATCAGGGATCAAACCTGGGCTTTCAGCATGCAGAGTACATGCTCTGCCTCTGAGTCATCTCCCTGAGCACACTGGCTGTGATGTCAAAATTAAAAAAAACTCATAAAAAAAAACTTCAAAATGATGGTGAGTGGTGCCAGAGTGATAATTCAGCAGTGCTTGCCTTGCATGCAGTCAATCTGGGTTTGATCCCTGGCACCCCATATGGCCCTCCACGCCTGCCAGGAATGACCCTTGAGCACGGAGCCAGGACTAAGCTCTGAGGACCAAGTATGGCCCCCAAACCAAAAAATAATGAAATACACTGATGGTGAGCACCTGCCTCTCATGTATAAGACCCAGGGTTCCATCCCCAGGACCCTCAAAAGATAACCTAAAAACTGGACGTGAATTAATCCTTTGTCTTCACAGGAGTCTCATGAGGTCGACATTATCATCATATCTGACAAATAAACCGAGGCACAGAGGGGAAAGCAGCTCCCCCGACTGCTCGGGGCCTCCAGAGATGCACCCAGTGGTGCTTGGAGGCCTCAGGTAAGCTGCATGCAAAGGATGTGCCTTAACCCCTTGTACTTTCAGTCCCTACCTGCCTCTTCTTTTTAGTTTCTGGGCCACACCCAGCAGTGCTCAGGGCTTACTTCTGGCTCTGTGCTCAGGAATTATTCCTGGTAGTTCTCAGGGGACCATATGGGATGCTGGGGAGCAAACCCAGGTCGGCCACATACAAGAAAAACCAGTCTACTTGCTGTACTACGGCTCTGGTCCTACTGTTCTGTTTTGTTTTGGGGCCACACTGAAAGGTTCTTGGGGCTTACGCCTGACTCTGGGAGCTCAGGGATCACTCCTGGTGGTGCTTGGGGGACCCTACGTGGTACTGTGGATCGAACCGAGAGTCTGCTGTGGGCAACTGCCTTAAGCCTTGTGCTATCTCTCCGGGCCAGCCTTCCTGATCTTAATGTGGAGAGGAGTGTAAGGCTGGCAGAAGTGTGAGCAGGGCACACACCTGGTCTTCAGGAAGCTTTCCGTCATCCTCCAGGATCTGAAAGAGCTCACCCTCGGCATAGTCTGTCACCACCACCACCTGAGGAGAAGGGAAGCAAAGGCACTGGCCCTGACAGCCCCCGGTACATGCAGCTGGATGGGGAGGGGGGACATTTCTGGGACCCCCCTGGCCCTGGAAGTAAGGTGATCCAAACCAGTCAAAGCGCACCTCTTTGTCCGTCTCAAAGCTGTCAAGCATATGCACGATGTTGGGGTGCCGCAGACCCCGCATGATTTCGATCTCTCGCTGCAGATTCCGCAGTTCCTTCTCAGATCGCCCCAATTTTGGAATGAACTTCAGGGCCACCACCTGTCAGCGGCCAAGGAAAGACTCACGAACACGCTACTGAAATGGGCCGGGTTCCAGCATTCGCCGTGGCACACCACGACTCGGCCTTCACATCAACTGAGTGATTCTCATTCTTCCTGATCATCCCCCACTGGGTTTCCTCCTCACATCCACACCTTACCTAGATTTTCTCTCTCTCTCACCCCAAGAGAAACAGTGACTGGAAGGATCTAGTAGAAATGTTGTTTTGGACCAAGAACCCAAGATTGGGGCTAGAGTGATAGTACAATGGAATGGGTAGGGTGTTTGCCTTGCATGTGATTGACCTGGGTTTGATCCCTGGTATCCCATATGGTCCCCTGAACACTGCCAGGAGTGATCCCTGAGGACAGAGCCAGGAGTAAGGTCTATGCACTACTGAGTGTGGCTCAAAATCAAAACAGAATAAAAAGGGGCTGGAGAGATAGCATGGTGGGTAGGGCGTTTATCCTGCATGATGTGGCTGACCCGGGTTTGATTCCCAGCATCCCATATGGTCCCCCGAGCACTGACAGGAGTAATTTCTGAATGCATGAGCCGGGAGTAACTCCTGTGCATCGCCGGTTGTGACCCAAAATTTTAAAAAAATGATAAAAAATAGAACAAAAAAGAACCCAAAATCAGGGTAGGAGGGGTGGTAGCGCTCAGAGGCTACTTTCAGTTCCATTTTCAGACAGGGGTCACTCCTGGTGGAGCTCAGGAATCCATGTGGTGCCCAGGGAATGAACCCAGGTGTTGCACATGGAAAGCATGTGGATCCCCACATCACCTTTACACTATCTTCCCAGCTCAAAGAATTCTGAACTTAAAGAGACTTAAGGGAAAGACAAGAGAAAATGAACAGGGAAAGAATGCCAATGATTTCTCTTCCTGCATGACTTGTCCCAAAATAACATGCAGCTCCTTACTTGGTGACAGGTGTTCTGAGTGATTCAATGAGACATCACTGCTCAAACCCCAGTTCTATAGACAGGGAAGCTGAGACAAAGGGACTTGCCCAAAGTTCTCAAGCAAGAAAGTGATGTGAAATAGACTTTGAACCCAAGTAATCCAACATCAGGACCTCATACTCCATCAGCAACATGAGAGGAGGCTGGAGAGTCAGTGTAGTGGAGAAGGCTTTTGTCTTGCAAGTTGCCCACCCAGGCTGGACCTCCCAGCACCTGATGTGGTCCCTCTTAACCTGGTCCTTGAGCCCAGTCAGGAGTTAAATCCTGAGCACACTTGGCCCCTCTACCCAAAACAAAAAAGGATAAGGGAGTCAGTGTCTCTAAGACTACAAGCTGGTATATAATGCCTCCCTTCTAAACCCTAGTTCTCACTAGAGTTTTGGGGTGCGAGCCTGACCCAAGATACACCTCTAATTAGTTCACCACCTGGGCACTGTATTTCCTGCGACCTTTGTACACCCTCCCAAAAGAGCCTTCTCCGATCATCTCCAATACGTGGTACTTTTCCATGACAGAAGTTTCTGGATCCCTCTGAAGGAAGGAGGTAGAGATGGAGAAGGGCTACAGTTCCAGCGCCAGTTCCAAACATCTGGGGGCCCTGGTTGGGGGCAAGGGAGAAGGATTAGCTGCCTTGCCTCTTTTTTTTTTCTTTTCTCTTTTAATAATCCAGACCTCAAACGTAGGGGAAAAACGATGAACTCTTGGGACAATTCGGAAGCGGCTCCGCCTCCTTTCCACCCAACCTCGCACCCCATCCCACTCTATGCCACTCTGCCCTCCGCACCCAGTCTCGCCCACTCGCCTGACTCCCCCCTCTACAACCCCAGCCTCCTCCCCGGACCCCTTGCCCCGACCGACTCCAGCCCGCGCTAACCTCCCCCCGTTCCCGTTTCCCTTCATCCCTGACCCCTTCCCTTCCAGACTCCTTCAAGTTCCCGCCGCTGCCAGCATCCTCAGCATCCCCGCCCAGACCCCACTGCCAGAGAGTTTGGACCCCTCTCAACACCCAGCCTAGGAGCTTCAAGCTCCCCGGGCCAAGGGACGCGGGCGGGTCCTTTCGCCCCATCCCGCTCCCCCCTCCCCACCACCGGGGCTGTCCACGTGCTTTGCCTGAATCCAAATTCGTCCCCGCCGCCACAACTGCTCTCTCGGGACTCGCATTCCTAACCTCTTCCTCCTCGTTACGACGAGGGGGGAGGCTCCGAGTCCGAGAAACTCCGAGGAGTGGAGGGGCCGGCCGAATTGTCGTTAGACACTGGCTCAGGCACTGGCTCGGCCTCCCCGGGCCGGTAGGCCCCCCCTAACTTGAGGCCCCGCGGTTGCCTGGAGACGGCCGCCCCGCCGCTCGCCGTGTTCCCGCCCCCTTTCCTCTGCGTCCCGGAGCACTTCCGGTTCCGCTGTGGGCCGGAGAAGACATGGCGGCGTCTGCGTCGGCTGCTGCAGCGGAGGAGGACTGGTAACTTTGGGGCCGTGGGCTCCGGCCGTTGACCCCCCGCCCCCCGGGCCGGGACGCTGGCGGCGGCGGCGGGTGGGCCCCGGGGAGGGAGCGGAGAGCGCGCGGCGGGGTGGCCGAGCCGCTGACAGCTCTCCCGGAGGGGGCAGCTGGCGCCGGGACGCGGGGCTTCGGGGACAGGCGAGCGGAGGGGCGCGGGCCTCGGGGTTCGGGCAGCGCCGTGTGTGTGTGTGGGGGGGTCTCTCCTCTCCCCCCTGGACGCACGCCAGCCCGTTTCTCTCGGCATGGGTTGTCTGAGGGTCCCGGGGCGGGGATGAGGTTGGGGTGGGGGGGAGGCCACGCGTGCTCCTCGGACCCCCCCCCCCCGCCTCCCTTCCGCTCCCCGCCACCAGCTCCCGAGCCCCCTTTGCGCCCCAGATCATCCTGTTCCCGCCGGGGCTGGCCCCCCTAGACCCCTCTCTCCCTCCGTGGCCTTGCCCCGCCCCCCCCCCCCCCCACCCGCCACTGCTCTCCTAGGCCTTCGCGCCAGTCTTCTCGAGAGGCCCGAACCTGGAAGGACCCCGGGGTTTGGAAGGAGGCCAAGTGCGGGGCTTGACTCCCCGTTTATGAGCTGGGCCATGGTGGGGGCCCCCATCCCCGGGCCGCTGTGAGTCAGTAGAATATAGTAGCTCAGCCTGTTGCGAAGTGGGTGTGGCGCCCACTTCATAGAGTGAGGGAGAAGCTGCCGCCGCCGCCGCCGGCTGTCACCGCGGCTCCAGATCACAAATATAGGGTGATGAGGCTCCCGAAGAGATGACGGGAGAGACGGGGGAGTCTGGGTCGGAATCAGGCCGGTCTCTAGGCGAAACCTTTTGTTCTTGGTACTTGGCGAATGTCCCAGAGCCCTCCCCTTTCTTGGTCATCCCTTCGGTCACCTCCTTCTCTTCCGTCCCTTGCACCCGCAGCTCTGGCTGGTGAAGGAGAACTGCCCCCGCTGGAGGTGGCCAGCCCCACCTCCTGGTCTCATGGGTTCAGGGAACGCAGCTGCTGCGCGTCCTGCTTGACAATAGAGCAGAGGAGCCCAAACTTTTATCTTTTTAGAGATAAAAAGCACCCAGTGTCCGCCTCCCCCAGCCACCTTGTTTTGGAGCCACACCGAATAGTGCTCAGGGATCACTCCTGGTGGGGCTTGGGGGACCTTGTGGGGTGCTAGAGATTAAACCCAGGTCAGCTGCATGCAAGGCAAACCCCCTACCCACTGTACTATTGGGCTCCCCAGTCTGCCTTTTGTTTTTGTTGTTTTTCTGGGCCACACCCTGCGATGCTCAGGGGTTACTCCTGGCTCTGCACTCAGGAGTTAAGCCCGGCAGTGCTATTTTAATAGTGCTTGGTTATTAAGTAAGTATAGGATGCTGCGGATCGAACCCAGGTCTGCCGCATGCAAGGCAAACACTCTCCCCGCTGTACTATGGCTCCGGCCCCAGCCCCGTCTACCTTTTCAAAGAACCAGAGCACCCAGTTGTACCTTATGCCATTGTCAACAGTCATGCCACACCCCCGGCGCACCTTGTTGCTCACTTTGGGCAACACTAGTATATGATCTCCGTTCTCTGTGTGTTTCCAGCCTGTTCAATGGCTCTGTTGAGGTGACAGGGCCTTGGGCCACAGAGATAAAGCAGCCATCACTGTTACCTGTTTTCTAGTCTGGGGTGTCTACCTTGCACTAAAAAGTCTTTAGAACTACTGATACATACTGAGTTTGGGTCACATTGGAGTGCCTGTATATCTGCAGGCACAGGGGCCGTCTGCTCCTGGTGAAGAGGCGCCCCTCTAATGAAACGGATTGGCTGTTCACTGCCAGGATAGCGTCATGAACTCATGCCAGGCACACAACCCTCAGTTTCAGCGTCAGCACCTGTGCTGTTTCTCTCTGGTGTTTTCTATCAGGGCACACCCCACCACCACCACCACCACCACAACACACATACACACACACACACACACACACACACGCAACACACCTCTCATCCTGACCTGGACAGGTCAATGTAGATCAGACAGCAAAGAACAGATACTACGTCATCTTTTGGAAGAAGGGTATATATAAGCAGAAGTGAGATTTATAATAGTTAGGGCACTGCATACTATATATCTGTACGTGCGTATGTTTGTAAATGTTTATACACACTATCATATGGCCAAAACACTATTATTTTAAATAGATTGCTTTTAATCCTCACAACAACCCTAAAGAATATCTAGAATAGTCTGGTAGAATAATAGCCTTACTTACAGAGCTGAGTAACTACTCGGATCACTTACATAAGTGCTGGTTGACTGTTTTGTTTTTTGTTTTGTTTTAATAGTGCTTGGTTATTGCCTATGTTTGATAAAATAACTCTGCCTTACCACACTAAGTACTCAGACCACCTAGCTGACGTAGCTAGTGATTAGTACCTAGTCCTAACCTATTCCTAACTAGCTGGTGTGGGCTGATGGCTCCTTCAGTGCAGGACCCCCTTTCCACTCTCCACCTATTGTTCATTGTAGGCTGGCATCTCCGTCCATGACTTGGGTGGCTCTTGGCATTTGCAGGTTACCGACAGTAGCCAGGGTGCCGAGATCCTGTGATTGGTGGGCTAGAGAAACCCAGGAGCAGTTCTAGAAATCCCGCTGCTAAGGAACAGACAGCATCTGTCCAGATGGGTGGGGCGGCTGTGGCGAAACACTCCCACAAGGCCTGGGAACCTGGCATTGGGCTGGTGCCGCCTCACTGGCCAGTTTGGTCTCTGAGAACCTGTGTCCTGCCATGCTAGCAGAAACAGGCCCCATCATTCCAATCTCTCAGGCCGCTTCCTGGGCACCTTTAAGAAACGCCCTGCTCCCATTTTCCGAGGGTGAGGGGCGACTCAGACCGGGTGTCAGTGTTCTGCCCAGCGGGCTTTGGGGGCCCTGGCAGGCTTTCCTTACAGGGAGGCTGTGATGGTCAGCGAGTGTCCCCTGTCTCTAGGGTCCTTCCCTCTGAAGTGGAGGTGTTAGAGTCCATCTATCTGGATGAGCTACAGGTGGTTAAAGGAAATGGCAGGTATGTATGGTTTATGGTTTTTTTTTGGAGGGGAGGGAGTTACGGGGGTTGGGAGAAGGAGGCATTTTATAACATGAGGATTCCATATGCGATCTCTCTGGAGTGGTTGAGATCTTAAATTCGGAGAGAATGTCGTATAGACAAAGGCTTTTCTGTTGCCCCCCCCCCCCAGGAAAGCACCCCATGCTCACTTTTCCCCCCTGTGTGACTATCTTTGTTGCCCCCCCTTCCCTGCCCCCTACCATCCCCAGCCCCGAAGACCCTGCCTGGTCACAGCCCAGGCCTTACTTGGTCCCCCGCAGGTCTTCGCCGTGGGAGATTTCCATCACCCTCCACCCAGCCACTGCCGAAGACCAGGACTCCCAGTACGTCTGCTGCACCCTGCTGCTCCAGGTCCCGGCACAGGTGAGGCGCCCGGGTAGGGGCCGGGGGTGGGAAGGGCCCAGGCCCCGCCTGAGCTGTAACTGGGACTTCCCTTTCCAAAGTATCCCCACGAGGTGCCGCTCATCTCCATCCGGAACCCCCGTGGACTCTCCGATGAGCAGATCCACAAGTAAGTTGGGCTGGTCCGAGCAAGGGGGCTGGGTGCTGGGGAGGGAACTGGCCAGGTCTGATGTGCGCTTCACCGTCTCCCTCCAGGATCTCCCAGGCACTGAGCCACGTGGCCACTGCGGGCCTGGGCACTGCCATGCTCTATGAACTCATCGAGGTAAGCGGTGTGCTGGCCTGGGCAAACATCCTTCCCTTAAGCTAGAGCATTCGCCCCCCCGAGGGAGGCCGGGGGCCTCCGTCTGGCCCATCTCTGGAGTCCACCACTGAGCGGCGGAAAGGTTTAGGTAAGGTCTCAATGAATCCCGAAAGATGACACTTCCGTTTCAGAACGTGTCCCTTCAGGCCAGCTCTCCCCAGCAGCCTGTGCCAGCGTCTGGGACCATTCCTCTCCCCTGTTAACCGCCTTCTCCTGGCTGCGGTTTCATTACCTCTCTTGCCCTTGGTCCTGTTTGCCAAAAGCAGCTGGAGACAGGGCGCCCACCGCCTTGCAAGGTCTGAGCTCCAAACAAGTGTTTGAAAGCTCCTCTGTCATCAGGGCAGGCCAGTAAAACACCAGCCTTGTCCTGAGTTTCTTCCCCAGTGGGGGGGAAAAAAAAACATTCATGTAAAGCGTTGCCTAGAACCGCTGTAAGACACCCCCCCAGCTATGGCTGCCGGAGAGTCAAAGGCATGCGCTGTCCTGTACTTCCCCGGCTCTGGGTGCTTGAGGAAATGTGGGGGCAGGCCCAGAAGAAAGCTCTGACGCCCACCCCGCAAGCAAATGGTGGGGAGTTTAATCCCCCATTGCTGCCACGTGCTCAGAAGCACTGCCCTGGCAGCCCTGCCGGCTGTGACCCTGGGCACCAACGAGCAGCTTCTGG
This sequence comes from Sorex fumeus, assembly GCF_029834395.1. NCBI lineage: Eukaryota > Metazoa > Chordata > Mammalia > Eulipotyphla > Soricidae > Sorex > Sorex fumeus. The sequence continues at coordinate 37,066,489 of NW_026606071.1, read as the reverse complement.
CCACGCGCACAACTGTGTGGCGCTGGTGACCCAACCAGGGAGCGTGCCTTGGGGTGAGCATCCCGACTAAAGGACAGAAAGGTGTGCGAGGGTCACAGTCACAAGTGCAGCCTCTGGTGAGCACAGGGATGAGCCCCACCAGAATGCCTGAGCATAACCCGTGCGACCCTTGGCGAGCACCATGGCCGGGCCTAGGCGCAGCCCCTCGTGATCACAGCAAAATCAGCAACAGCACACCAGGGGCGGGAGAGATCACAGCAGCTGGGGTGTGCGCCAACCATGCACCCAGCCCAGTTCATCTATCCTGGCCCCTCATACTCCTTTTAAACACCACTGATATAGCCTGGAGGCCCCCCAGCCGCCATAGTGGCCTGGGTGTCCCCAGCACCCCAAGGTCTGAGCAGCGTCCTTGGATCCTCGTGTTGAACCAGTTGACTGAGAATCGCTTGGGATTCTGAGCACTGCTTTGTGAGCGCCTTCTCCCCCTATCCCCCCCCCCAAAAAGAAGAAATGTTCTAGAGAAGGAAGGTGAGGTAGCCTGGCGTTAGGTGGGAGCTGCAGACCACCATGACCCTCTTGATAGAGCCTCCCCCATGCGGCGTGTTGAGTTCTGTGAGGTTGAGTACCACCTAGGCAGACAGCTGTGCACAGGTGCATTCTGTGATTCAGTTCGATGCTTGACTTCCCAGCCGCCAGAGCCAACGCACAGCCCTGGGGTGTTGAGGGAATGGTGCCCAGAGCAGGAGGGGGAGTCCAGAAAGGCGCGGGGATGACATGGGGTCTTCACAGGCCACTTGTTTCCCGTATCCCCGAGGCCCCGCACATTACAGGCGGCTTTCATGAGCCGGGGGACCAATTAGCTTGTGCCGTCCGGCAGCTCTGTTCGGGCAGAGGAGAGAGCGCCCCCCTCTCCCCCCCCAACCTCGGAAGTGCCTGGACCCGAGAAAGAGCTCTGGGCACGGCGCTCAGCTCTCAGCCCTGCTCCTTTCCGCCTCCAGAAAGGGAAGGAGATTCTCACTGACAACAACATCCCCCATGGCCAGTGTGTCATCTGCCTCTACGGGTTCCAGGTGGGTGTCTCTGGGGAACTGGGGGTGGGGGTCTTGGGGAGCCCTGAGTGACCCCCGGCCCCCCGCCTGCCCACCCTGCAGGAGAAAGAGGCCTTCACCAAGACGCCCTGCTACCACTATTTCCACTGCCACTGCCTGGCGCGCTACATCCAGCACATGGAGCAGGAGCTGCAGAGGCGGGAGCGGGAGCGGCAGTACTGCGCGGCCTCCGCCACCAAGCAGGTCTCCCCACCAGCCCGGCACGGCCCACGCTCACTGTGTGTCCAGAGAAGGGGCATCTCTTCGCAGCGCATGCGGTTCCGGGGCTCCCCAGGAGACCTGCGCGCTCTGTTTGCCGATCTCTCCTGCCTTTTGGTTTACGTTTGGATCTGGGGGGGGGCCACACCCGGCAGTGCTCAGGGTGGGGGTGGGGGCTGTAGGGGGGCCCTGAGTGAACTCCAGCCTGCCGTTCACCCGCCCTTCAGTAGGAGGAGGCCTTCACCTTGCTCCTGACTGCACTCAGGGCTCACCCCTGGTGGGACTCTGGGAACCGAGGGCGGGTTGGGAGGTTGCGAGGCAGGCGTGCTCCCCCCATCAGCCTCGCCTTCCTTTCTAGAAGGCAGCTGGCGTGCAGTGTCCCGTGTGCAGAGAGCCCCTCGTATACGACCTCGCATTGCTGAAAGCGGCCCCCGAGCCTCAACAGCCCATGGTGAGGAAATTCCCTTCCCTTCTTTGGTTCTGGGATGCACACCCAGTGTGGCATTCCCTCCTGGCTGTGCTCGGACCCGGCAGTGCTGGGGCTGGAACCCAGGGCTCCCGCGTGAAGACCTCTGCTCTGGCGCCAGGATCTCCCCCACGCTGGGCCAGGCAGGAGGGCCCTTGGAAAGGGACCGCGAGACCCTCCACCTGTCACCCGCCACCTGGTTCTCCCCAAAACCAGAGAGGAGTTGGAAGCCATAGCATAGCGGGCGGGGCGCTTGCTTGCTTTAGGTGTGCCCAACTGGGTTCAGCCCCCGGCACCCCATAGGGTGTCCCTCCCCAATCCCCCAAGTGCCACCAGAAGTGACCCTTGGACAGAACCAGGACTAAGTCCCAAGCACTGCTGCGTGTCTGCCCCCTCCCACCGAAACCCCAGCCAGTCTCGCAGAACCTAGGCAGAGGCTGGCAGGCGGGGTCTGGAGCCAGCCCTGCTTCCCGCCCTCCAGGAGCCGTACCAGCCCAGCGCCGCGAGTCTGCGGGAGCAGGAGGAGCGCCAGCGGCTCTACCAGCGGCAGCAGGAGCGGGGCGGCATCATTGACCTGGAGGCTGAGCGCAGCCGCTACTTCATCAGCCTCCAGCAGGTGAGCGCGCACACACACACTCTCTCTCTCTCTCTCTCTCTCTCTCTCTCTCTCTCTCTCTCTCTCTCTCTCCCTCCCTCCCTGCGTGCTCCATCCTATACACGCGCACTCCGTCCTATTCTGGCCAGCGTCCCCTTGACTACTGTTATCTCTACACTCCAGCCTCCCGCCCCCTCGGAGCCCGAGCCAGTCACGGCTGAACCGGCCACTTCACCCACTGCCCAGCCTGCCCTGCCAGCTGCGCTGCCCATGGCCACCCAGAACGTGTGTGAGAAGATGCCAGGGCCCGAGCCAAATCCGCCGAGGTTGGGAGAGCCCCTGAAAACCATGCCGGAGATCCCCCAGGCCAGCCGAGGCCCGTGGAGACAGCCAGAACCGAGACACCTCAAGGGACGGGTATGCAGTGTCCCCAGAGGGACCAGTGATCCTCATGAACTGGCCCCTCCTGAAGGCCCCCTCAAGGACCGAAAGCCAGAACCCCGGAACCAAGGGCTTGGAGGGCCTCCCCGAGAGAGGGGACCTGGCACCTGGCAGGGTCCCCCGCCCCGCAGGACTCGGGACAGTGCCCGCTGGGAGCGTCCCAAAGGTCGGACCCCGGCAGCGGCTGCTTCCTACCCTCGCCTGCCTCGGGGCCAGGGTGCCCACCAGCCTGGCACCCGCAGGGAGCCCCAGAACTTGGAATCTGAGGATGGTTCCTAGCACTACCTGGGGGAGTGGGGGGACAGGGGACTTGGGGTGGGAAAGGGGGACAATAAAGAGATTTGGCCTTGTTGGGCGTCCTTGGATCAGAAGTGGGGCCCAGCAGAGCACTCAAGGCCGTTCTCTCAAGAGCTTGGCATCAAGAAGCGTCGGACACCTCAGCAAGTGTGGTCGATTGGCAAGACAACCCCAGTGAGCACGGCATCAGAGCAACAAACAAGATCCACCGGGTCTCCGAGTCCCTGGGATCCACCCATGTGTCTAGGGTGCAGAATGTCACTTCCTGTTCTGGACAGGGTCTTGGAGCTGCAGCTTTTAAGAGACCAGGTGCAAAGGAAGCCGGTTTGGCCCTAGGCTAACTACTGAGACAATTCCATCCCCGTGGCATATTCCCACCGAACTCCCAAGCGCCAGAGCACGTGGAACGTAACATCCTCCTGGATGGGAGCCTGGATAATACAGTTATGTGTAGGGCATTTGCCTGGCACGTGGCCGGCCTGGATCCCCAGTATCCCACATGGTTCCCAAGCCCCATCAGGCATGATCCCCTGGTGTGGAGCCAGGAGAAAGCCCCGACTACTGCCAAGTGTGCCACCTTCCGTTTCCCCCAAATAAAAAGGCAGTCCCGTCCACTCCCAGCCCGTGGCTTCAGTTTTTGGGGCTCAGTTGGCCAGCACTTGGGATGTGACAGGATCCAAGGCGGGCGCCCTGGCTAAGCTGCCATTCTGGCAGGGAGCCACCCCTAGGCCCACACATAGGCAGGCCAGTGACGCGAACGTGCCCATTCCAAGGATGTGGAAGGAAGGAGGGATACCCAGAGCAAACCCACAGACACTGGGAACTCTGCCAGCTGGTCCTGTGTCCTTGGCTGGGAGCCAGCTGCCAAAACCCTTACCGGCGTCATTGGGGACTTGCTGTTGGCGCCTCCGTATGCCGAGGGTGGGCCTTTAGGGGGGGCTGTCCCGCTCACGCACTGGCTGTTCTCAGGCTGTGCCCACCCCCCCACCCTGGCACGTGGGCACCGCTGGGGGAGGGCAGAAGGACAGTTGCGCACGGAGGCGGTGGCAGGCGTTTATTGTGCGCCTCGTGGGCCCAGTTCCCTCTTCAGAGAGTGGAGGTTCTGCAGGGCCCCCGAGGGGTCGTTTTTGTGCAGCATGAAGTAACCCTGCACCTGCGCAGGGCTGATCTGCGTTGTGACCTGGAGGACGCGCTCGGCGAAGGTCTCGGCTGAGGCTGCATCCTGGCCTGGATAGAACCTCTGGAACATCTGGGCGAGCTGCCAGGACGAGCAGTAGCCCACATATTCCTTCAAGTCCACACGCCCGGGGCGGATGAGGGCCGGGTCCAGCCTGAGAGAAGGTAGGGCCCGGAGTCACAGCATGGTCGCCCCTACCCCCTGTGTTCCCCCAGCTCGTCCCCTGCGAGCCCCCGTCCTTCCCACCTGTCCACGTAGTTGGTGGTCATGAACACGATGCGCGCCTCGGTGGACGCCACGCCGTCCAAGGCATTGAGGAGTCCGCTGAAGGTGAGGCGCCCCAGGCCTTGGTACTTGATGGGGTCTACAAAACAGGAGCGAGGGGGTGGTGGGCAGGGAGTAGTGGGGAGGACGGTTTGCCTTCGACACTGGGTGGCTGACCTGGGTTCGACCCTCAGCACCCCATATGGTCCCCCAAGCCCCGCCAGGAGTGATTCCTGGAGCATCACTGGGTCACTGTCACTGTCCTCCCGTTGTTCATCGATTTGCTCGAGCTGGGCCCAGTAACGTCTCCATTGTGAGACTTGTTGTTACTGTGATTGGCATATCGAATACGTCACGGGTAGCTTGCCAGGATTTGCAGTACGGGCGAGATACTCTTGGTAGCTTGCTGGGCTCTCTGAGAGGGACGGAGGAATCGAACCCGGGTCGGTCGGGTCAGCCGCGTGCAAGGCAAACGCCCTACCGCTGTGCTATCGTTCCTCCATCATCACTGGTATGACCCCCCCAAAAAAAGAATAGGCCGGTAGGCACTGGCCCTACCCAGCCGCAAACCTGAGTTTGAATCTCCGCATGAAGATCCCACAAGCACCACTAGGGGTCCCTCCTGAGTACAGAGCCTGGAATAGCCCTGGAGCACCATGGGGGGGGGGGGGGGGGGGAAGTTGTGGCCCAGTTGCTCCCCACCCCAAAAACTCAAAACAGACCTCCCCAGGACCCCCTGCCCCTCGCTCACTCTCGGCCGCGAGGTCTCGGCTGAGGAAGGCCGCATCCACGTCCTCCAGCAGCACCAGGCTCTGCTGCGGGGCGACGCTGAGCAGGTGGTTGAGCCGGTCGTCGGAGAGGCTGGAGTCCGTGAGGCTCAGCAGGCAGATGCTGTGCTCCAGCTCTCCGGCCAGGGCCGTGCTGTGGCGGGGACCAAGTCGACAGGCTCGGTACCCCCCCCCAACCCGGAGCCCCACCCTCGCGCCTCCTACAGGGCTCTCCAGAGGCCCTTCCACACCCCACCTCACGGGGCCCGCGTCTGTCCCCCGCCCCGGGTCCCAGCTCCGCTCCAGTTACGGGGTTAGGAGGCATCTGGACTCTACTCACATAAAGCTGCTCTTTCCGCAACCAGGGGGCCCGTAGAGCAGGTAGCCGCGTCTGTAGGGGATGCCTGTGAACAGCCAGGGGGTGGATGGCTAGGGAAGCGCCCGCCTCGCATGCAGAGGACGCAGGTGCAATCCCCAGCGCCCACCTGGCTGTGGTCTCCTGAGCACCACCAAGAGTGGGCCCTGAGCACCGAGGGTGCCCCCCACCCTTAAAAATAAACAAGGGCTGGAGTGATAGTACAGCAGGTAGGGCGTTTGCCTTACACGTGGCCGACCCGGGTTCGATTCTTAGCATCCCATATGGTTACCCCGAGCACTGCCAGGAGTAATTCCTGAGTGCAGAACCAGGAGTAACCCCTGAGCATTGCCGGGTGTGACCCAAAAAAGCAAGAAAAAAAAATTAAAAATAAACAAGCTTAGGGTCCAGAGCCGCAATACAGTGAGTATGGTGCAATCCCTGACATCCCAAAGGGTCTCCTGAGCACTGCTAGGAGTGATTACTGAGTGCAGAGCCAGGAATACATAGACATGTCAGATATTACCTCCACCCCCAATAAATAAATAAGAACTCTAACTGTGATATGTGGGCTGGGCCCAGTGCTTAATGCCGCTGGAGAACTTTGACGTTGGCGTTGGAAATCCCCCTCCCGGGCACCTTTATCCTTTTCTCTGTAAGTTCACTCCAGCAGGGCCCGGAGACAGCAGTTAGGCCTCAGCCTCGCATGTGAGTAACCTGGGCTCAATTCCCGGCACCATGCGCTATTCAACCGGCCCCTAAATCACCGGGTGCCGCCCTAGAGGTTCCTGCACAGCTGCCTGAGCAGCCAGGATGCGCCAGCATCACCCGTGTGACAGGGGTACCCTTGGTACCACAGGGCCTGAGGATGCGACGCTGTTCAGGATGGAACGCTGCTCAGTGAGGCCTCCCAAAGCCCCCTAAGTATCGCTTGGGCGCCCCATCAGTGAATTCACCCCATCTTGGGGCCGGAGAGAGAGTGCAATGGTTAGGCCTGACTGCTTCAATCCGGGACTCCGTACCTGGCACCCCCCAAGCCCTGCCAAGCTCTGGGCACAGAGCCAATTGATGGACACCCCTAACTCCCCACAAATAAAAAAAAATAAATCCACCCAAATCGGGCCACAGAGTCTAGCTGGTGCCCCCCAGCTCCAGCGTGTCCCAACAGCCTTGCCAAGTGCCCCCAGGGCGGCTCACCTCTGTCTGTGTACCACTTGGGGTTATCGATGAATTCCCGGATATCTCGAAGGATTCGATCGGCCAGACCTTGTTCAAGGACCACGGAGCTGAGGGGCCGGCGGCGGCGTGGGTAGCCGAAGGAGCGCCATTCGGTGCCCACAGCGCTGTACATCACCGTCTTCCCTTCCTCCTGCTGCAGTGCCAGCTCCCGGGCTGGGTGAGGGGAGAAGAGACAGAGCCAGTTGCTTCCTCCTGCCACACTGTGGGCGCAGCTGGCCCCCCATCCCCTGGGCGCCCACCCCCATCAGCTCAGATGCCCTATGGCGCCTCTCCAAGCTGTTCTTCCTCTGATATTCACCACCCCCATGCCTATAGCCCCCCTAAAACCCCGATGGGCCAGCCCACACCTTCCTCCAGGATGTTGAAGAAAACCTTCCGATCAGTGCCCAGGGCGGTAAGCGTGACCGACTCCCACGGGGTGCCCGTCTGCAGGTCAATCATCTGCATCTCTCGACTTCGTTCCACTCGGATCCATTTCCCCTGATACCTGAATCCAAGGGAAGCCAGGTCCAAAGGGGTAAGGGGGTCACATCCAGATCTCCTATTTCTCTTTGTTGGGTTTGTTTTGCTCTCGGGCTTTTTTGGGGGGCGGGGGGGCAGAGCCAGTGACGCTCAGGGGTTACTCCTGGCTCTGCACTCTGGCATCACTACTAGCGGTGTTGAGGGACCACATGGGATGCCAGGATCAAACTTGGCCCTGTGCAAGGCAAGATCCATCTCTGCTGTATGCTGTACTATCACTCTGACCCTCTTATTCTTCTTTTGGTCTCTGGACCACACTCAGATATGCTCAGGACTTACTCTTGGCTCTTGGATCACTCCTGGCGGGTTCAGGGAACCATACGGGCTGTCCAGGGGAATGGAACTGGGCAAGGCAAGCACTGTACCCACTGTACTACTGCTCCACCCCCATTCCTTCATTCTTTTTCTTCTCTTGGGAGAAGGGGGAGGATTGGGCCACACCAGGTGGTATGGTGAGTGGACTCCAAATTTCTCCTAACTCCTGGCTCTGCCCAGGGATCATTCCTGGAGGTGCTCCAGGGACTATATATAGAGTGTCGCTGGGAATCAAACCCGGGTCAGCGCCCTCCCTGTGACACTCTCCAGCCCTCATTCTTTTAAAATATTTTAAATTTTTTTAATTCAATCACCGTGAGATACAGTCACAAAGCTTTCATGATTGAGTTTGTCATACAATGATCGAACACCTATCCCCCCACCAGTGGGCATTTGATACCATCAATGTTCCCAGTATCCCTCTCACCACCCCCAACCCATCCCACCCCTGCCTCTGTGACAGACACCTTCCTTCTTACTCTCTCTCTCTGCTTTGGGGCATCATGGTTTGCAATACAGATACTGAGAGGCCACCATGTTTGGTCCTTAGTCTACTTTCAGCACACACCTCCCATCCAGAGCGATCCCTCCAACTGTCATTGACTTAGTGGTCCCTTCTCCATCCCAGCTGCCTTCTCCCCCAGCACATAAGGCAGACCATCCCTCATTCTTCACCTCCCCCCCGCGCCCAGGGTCTGTCCCTGGCTCCAGGCTCACCAGACAAAGTGGTTTCCAGGGCTGGGGATGAACTCGAACTTGGTGGAGATTCGGCCGCTGTCGTGCTGCAGGTAGGACGTCTCGACGCTGAGGTGCTGTGTACGGCTGCTGTGGCGGGTGAGCCAGCTCAGCAACCAGGCATAGCTGCGGTCCCGGGCCGGGACTTCTAGCGTGATCATGTAATGACGCCGGAAAGCCAACATGCCCAGCTGGGCGCCCTTCCGGGCCAGGGCCAGCGCTGTGCCCACACCCACCAGCCCGAAGCCAGCCCCAAAGTAGGGATTGTGCTGCAGGGCCAGCACAAAGTCTGTGAGGGGCATCTTGAAGGGGCAACCGCAAACCTTACAGGCCCAGAGACACTTTGAAATCCTGGGGAGGTGGAGCGTGGAGAGGACAAAACACAAGGTTAGTTTCGGATCGGGACATGGCCTCCCTCCCCCGCTATAGGCTCAGGGTGCAGGAGGGACGAGCCGGTGCTGCTGTATGTCCAGGTGCTTTGTTTTGTGGGGGTGGGGCAGTGTCGGGGTGCGAGGGCCGACACTCCAGATTCCGTGCCCCACGCTGCCCTTCCTTAGCCTGCCCAGAGCTTACTTTCCTGCTGGACAGAGTCCTTAAATTGCCTGACAGACTCCCTAAACCTGGAAGAACAATGTAACTTCCCATTGTTCTTGGCTTTATACGAGAGTAAGAAACATGGTTGTACTCCCTGGAAGAAGCTGAGATAGATGGAGTGCCAGGGCACCCCACGGTTGGAGTTAGGAGGCAAAGGAACTACTTCTCCGGAGAGCCCGTCACTTCTCTCCACGCCTTGTTCCATAAAATGTCCTTCAAAGATCCTTTTCCTTCCGATGCTGAATTCCTAAGGACTGGCTTTGCTCATCCATACCTCCCACCTAAAGTGTATCTTTAAAAATTGATCTGAGGGGGGTTGGAGAGACAATACAGAGGGTAAGGCGCTTGCCTTGCATGAGGCGAACGTGGATTTGATCCCGATGCATCAGCAGGAGGGACTCCTTTGCTTTTTTTTTGGGTCACACCCGGCAATGCACAGGGGTTGCTCCTGGCTCTGTACTCAGGAGTTACTCCTGGCGGTGCTCAGGGGACCATATGGGATGCAGGGAATCAAACTCAGGTGGGCCGCGTGCAAGGCAAACGCCCTACTCACTGTGCTATTGCTCCAGTCCCAGCAGGAGGAACTCCTAAGCACAGAGTCGGGAGTAAACACTAAATACTTAGGAGTAAACGCCTAAACACTGCTGAGTGTGGCCCCAAAGCAAAAATGAGGAAAACTGGATTTCGTTTTGGAGCCGGCAATAACAGTGGTCTTCAGTTCCTGTTTCAATAAAGGGCTCCAGGGGTCTCCGGATTTTCCTTTTTTGTATTCTGGGACACAGGTGGTATTGCTCAGGGATTACTCCTGGCGGAGCTCAGGGACTATATGAGGTTCCTGGGATGGAACCTGGGTCAGCCCCATGCAAGGCAAGCAAGCTCACCACTGTACTATCACTTGGCCCCTGATCTGGATCTTTCTTCCCAAGGATGGACTTCAACCCTATACCCTCCCACCTCCAACACCCACAAAGGCTGAACCCCTACAAACCTTCAAGGGGGGTAGGGGGGCCTGTCTGCCTTGAAGTGCCTGGCTCCTAATCCTCCCTGTTGCACCAACAGGCAAACCCACCTCCCTTCTCTTTCGTGCTCCGAAGTTTTCTAGCTCATTCTTAATTGCCCTCATTTTCTGCACCGAAGTCTCATCCACCTGCCACTTTCTCCATGGGGATTTTCCTGAATTCCCCCCGCCCCCTTAAGTCCTCCAAAGACAGCGTGAAGCGGCTTTAATTCTAGTACGATTCCTAGAGGGCGGGGGGCCAGGCCTGTGTCCACCTCCCGCGCCGCTCTGCTCAGACCCAGGAGCGCCACATGGGGTGAGCTGACAGGTGACCTCGGCTGAGACTAAAGGAAGCTCCAGAATTCCAAAAGGGCTATGCCATGGAAAGCCAACAGACAAAGCCCTCCCCACCTTCCCACTCCGGGCCCGTGACGAACACGCAGAAGACCCCCCACCCACCACCCCGAACGCCCTCCGCACACGGCTCGCGCCACCAGCGGCGTGGTTTGCAAGCGCGCCCGTCACTCCGCCCCCTTACCCTCGCCATGACTCTCTGGCCCTCCTTCTCGATGGTTTCACCCCTCCGCGCGAGAGGGCAGCGCCGCTCGGCCCCGCCCCCGAGATCCTACTTCCCACCACGCCTACCTCGAAAGCCTGCCGCTCTGCTCCGCCCGTCTCTATGGTCTCTCTCGGCAATTCCCGGTCCAGCACGAGAGCTGAACCATAGAGTAGTCCGCCGGGCCACCTCCGAGAGAAGGAGAGAGGGTCCTCCTTCCCCTCCCCCCCGACCAAGAAGGCCGTCCTAGAGGCGGCTGGACGGGGGGGGCGGGGCGCACAAAGCGCGTCCCGGGAGGCCTCTCCAGCTGTCGGCCGACCATAGAGATGCGGCTGCAGCCGACCCCGGCCCGGGAGGTGAGTGAGCCGCTGCGGGAGGGACCTGGGGAGGGGCGTGCGGGGGAGGGGGAGCTCAGAGGCGAGAGTTTCTCGAGCCGCCGAGGGAGAGCGGAGCTTCGCCCGTGAGAACCCTCGGAGGAGATGCCCAAAGAGCACGCACACGCCGAGGAGTGGGGCTCCAGCGCATCCCCGCAAGCTGCAAGGCGCCCCCCCGACGCGTCCTGACTCGGGACTGCGCCCGGGGTGGGAGTGGGGGTGGGGTCCCCACTACTTCGGCCCGGGACCGCAATCCCGACCGTGCTCCGTCCAGTGAACGGTGATCCGCCCGCGCAGCGGCGTGGACGCTGTCACCGCCTCCGCTTTGCAGAGGGGACAGCTTGAGGCGGCCACCCGTGACTAAGGAGGCCACGCGCGGGGTCAGCTCCCGCAGGCGAGTGGAAAACCCGGGTGCGGAGCTCCCCGTGCTTCCTCACGGCTTCTCACTTGTCCTTTGTTTTCCTCCACGCCCCAGCCCCGAGGTTGAGCTCCTTTCCAAATCCTGGCTTCATCTGTCACCCGGCGCACCCCTTCATCCACCTGCTGGACGAAGGGTCTGCGGACCCTTGGGCTGGACTGTTGCGCAGCCTCCCGGATGCCCCCATGGAGGTGGACCCCGACGAGCTGGAAATGCCCTCCCCCTTACACACACACACACACACGCCCCCAGCACCGATTGTCACTTTGCTAGGCCCAGAATGACAGCCCTGCCCAGAGCCAGCCTGTCACCCCGGAAAGGCCCTTCCTGCATTCTGACACCCAGATGCCCAACGTGCTTCTCAGCTTTCACTGAGCCATTCTCTGTCGGTCTTCCTTGTGACCGCACACAACCGGTTTCCCCTGGGTGTCACAAGACCCGCCAATCATGGAACGTTCAGCTCTCAGTGCTTTGGGCTTGCAGAGTCCAGGGGTTTGAAGTTTCTAGGAGCTCAGGAATGGGGTGGGGGCGAGGACCCCGCTTCTGCGTCCATGCATCCGCTGTGTCTGCAGCTCTGTTGGTGTGACTTGCATAAATTGTTGATATAAGTCCAGCCAAATGCCCATATACTCCATCTGGGGAGGAGGGAGGCTGATGGAGACGCAGCAGGCCAGTGGGATGCGGCCGTTAGGACCCAGACAGAAGAGGAAGTCCATGAGCCTCAGGAAGGTTGCCCAATGGCAGTGACGTTTAGAGTGTTGGTGGACATTCGGGTATTGGTTAGCTGGACTGAGAGAGAGGAATGGGGATGCCAGAGGCATTTGTGAAGGCTTGGAAGCAAAGGAAAGAGATGCCTGGGTCACACACAGTGGTACTCAGGGCCTACTCAGCTCAATGTTTGGAGTTTCCTCCCGGAAGTCCTAGGGGTTTGGATGGTGCCGGGGATCGACTCAGGGCTCCTGCATGCCAAACATGCACACTAGCCTTTTGCTCCACCTCCCCAGCTGGAGAACGATTCTCTCGGCTTGAAAATGAGGAAGTGACAGATGACTAGCTGCATGGCTTTGGAGGAGCAAGATGGATCTGGAGAGGCCAGCCGGAAGAGCCTTAAGTCCATGTTAAGGGACAGTGAGATCATTATACCCAGAGGGGCACAACCTTCCAGATCCCTTCCCCCACCCAGAGAGATGGTTACAGGGATTAAGACACTCACCTTCCACAGCGTAGACCCCGGTTCAATCCCAGCCCTGCCCAGGGATCCCCCAAGCACCCCTGAGCACCGAGCCAGGAGTAAGCCCTGAATATTGCAGGGTATGGCTCCCCCCACAGAAAGAAAGAATATTGAAACAGGGTCCAGGATCTAGCTCAGCAGTAGAGATTGTGCCTTGCTTGCTTGTGGGAGGCTCGGAGTTTGAAGAGAGTTAAAAAAAGATTACAAGACCCGATTACTTGCTCACTGCATTTCCATGCATTATTGTCGCAGATTTTATGCCAAGTTTATTTTGAGAAAAAAAAAAAAAGAAAAAAGTGGTGTGCCCAAGCACAGCCAGGAATGATCCCTGAGTGCAGAGCCAGGAGTAACCCTTGCGCATTGCCAGGTGTGTCCCCAAAACAAACAGAAAGGGGCGTGGGGTGGCTGGAGCGATCACAAAGGGGTACGGTGCTTGCTGCCTTGCATGTGGTCAACCTGGGTTTGATCCCTGGCATCCCATATGGTCACCCGAGTTTGCCAGGAGAGATAATTGAATGCAAAGCCAGGAGTAAGCCCTGAGTACTGCCGGTGTAGCCCCAAAACCAAAATATAAATAAACAAGTGGAGTCTGACCACTTTTTGCTTAAAAAACAGTGTGGTGATGAGGAAACTGTATGAAACACAGATAACCACTCTGATGAAACCTGGTCACAATTTGACCACAGTCACTTAGCTCCCAACAACATAACCCACAACCTTGAATTGACTGATCAGAATTTGTGGGCTCGCTTCTAATGTATACCCTTGGCAGCATTGTCGTTTGCTCTTTTTCTTTTTTTTTAAATTTATTTATTTTTTTAAATTTTATTGAATCACCGTGAGATAGTTACAAGCTTTCATGTTTGGGATACAATCACACAATGATCAAACACCCATCCCTCCACCAGTGCACATTCCCCACCACCACTATCCCCGGCATACCCCGCTTTTTCACCCTCCCCTGCCTCCATGGCAGACAATATTCCCCACAATCTCCCTCTACTTTTGGGCATTATGGTTTGCAGTACAGACCCTGAGAGGTTATCACGTTTGGTCCTTTATCTACTTTGAGGCCACCCCTGGAGGCGCTCAGGGGCTACTTCCGGCTCCATGCTTAGGTGCTGGAGGGGAGGATGGTGTGTGCTCAGGGTTGAGCCTGAAAACGTCCCTCCTGGCAAAGCATATGCTCAAGCATTTGGTTCCCTTTCTCTTCTGGTTGGCTCCTCGGCACCTAAGCGGTCACGGCATCCACACGCGGGGCAATGGCCAATGCAGTTTTGGACGCACAGCAGCCAGCCGGCAGCACGGGGGACCTGGATGGCCTCTACCCAGAGCTGCTTCTCATCCCCCCACCCCTCCCCACGCGGGGGCTCCTGGAGCCCATTGAAAGCGTCTCTCCTCCGGAGAACCCTGCGCCTGTGACAGCTGACCCAGGCTGCCTGCTGGTGGAGGCCACGGCCGCAGATGAGGACCCTGGGAACATGGAGATCATCGTGGAAGCGGTTGCCGGAAATCTGTCCCCAGGTGCCCCCGGAGAGACCCCAGGTACCGCACTGGGTGCTCGCAGGCCAGTGGGGTGGGCCGCCCCGAGCTCTGGGCTTGGGTCGGTTTGGACCCTTCTGCATCAAGAGGGTTCTGTTTTTATGTTGTCCTGTGATGAGCAGGAGGGGAACACGAATGGCAGCTGGCGAGGAGGGACACAGCCTGCTGTGTGGCGCTTGGCAGTGTCTCCCTGCCAGGGCGGCATGTGTGTGCGTGTGTGTGTGTGTGTGCGTGTGTGTTGCTTGTGTGTGTGTATGTGTGTGGCCATGGTCTAGAGTGGAGACCTTCCTTCACTCTTATCCTTGGGGCACCTCCCTGCTGCTCTCCCCTGCCCCTACCACGCTCCCCTTCCCCCACCTCCCACCAGCAGCAGCGGGGATTGGACAGAAGGCCCCCTCTGGGTGGGGCAGCTTTGCAGAGGTAATCTGGTGGCCTCCTCTAGCCCCAAAACACACAACCATCACTTTTTTTTTTTAATTAAAAAAAAAATTGGCAGGGGTGGGTCACAACCCGGTGATGCACAGGGCTTCCTCCTGGCTTATGCACGCAGGAATTACTCCTGGTGGTGCTCGGGGGATCATATGGGATGCTGGGAATCGAACCCGTGTCAGCCGCATGCAAGGCAAACGCCCTACCCGCTGTGCTCCAGCCCCAATTTTTAAAAAAATTTTTAATGAATCACTGTGAGATACAGTTACAGACTTACAAACTTTCACACCACCACTTTCTTGCACTTGATATGCTTAACCTTCCAAGACCTTGCATTATGGAAGTAGAACATTTAGGCTAGGAGAAAGATTTCTGCTTTTTTTTTTTCTTTTTGGGTTCACACCTGGCGAGGCACAGGGGTTACTCCTGGCTCTGCACTCAGAAGTTACTCCTGGCGGTGCTCAGAGGACCATATGGGATGCTGGGAATCGAACCCGGGTTGGCCGCGTGCAAGACAAACGCCCTACCCGCTGTGCTATCTCTCCAGCCCCAGATTTCTGCATTTAGACACAGATTTCACTTTATCTAAAGCCCCTCGTTTTTTGTTTTTGTTTGGGTGTCATACCCAGCTCAGGGATAACTCCTGGCTCTGCACTCAGGAATCACTCCTGGAGGGGTCAGGGGACCCTGACTTTTCCCAAAAAGGATGGTCTCTCTTCGTGAGTGCTGTGTCTCGGAAACTCCCTTTACTGAATAGAAAAGTAACACTTAATCATAGCTAAGTTTCTCTGTCTCTGTCTCTGTCTCTGACATATTGGGATGTCAGGGATTGAATTTGCAAAGTAAGTGCCCTACCCACTGTACTATCTTTCCAGCCCCAGTGGCCCCTCATTTGGGGGTAATTCTCCTGTTTTTTGAGTTTTTTGTTGTTTCCTAACCTTAACCTCCATGTGCTGTCTTGCCCGATCCTTCAGACACCAGTACAGGCAAGACTGGGATTTGACTGTTTTTGTTTTGGGGTCACATCTGGTGTTGCTCAGAGGTTATTCCTGAGCTCTGTGCTGGGGAGCTGGGGATTTAGGCCAGCACCTTACTCGCTGCATTCTCTCTGGCTCTCTGTGATTTGACTTTTCTCAGAACGGATGGTGTCTCTTTGTAACTGCTGTGTCTCGGAAACTCTCTTTACTGAGTAGAAAAGTAACACCGAGTCATAGCTAAGTTTCTGTCTCTGTCTCTGTCTTCTATCTCTGTCTCTGTGTCTCTCTCAGTCTTTCAGTCTCTCTCTCTCTCTCTCTCGCTCTCTCGCTCTCTCGCTCTCTCTGTGCTGGGGGTTAGGGTAACCCAAGGCCTCATGCAAGCACATTGCTGAGCTGGTTTTTGCATTTGTTGTTTTTTTTTTCTTTTTCTTTTTTTCTTTTTTTTTTGTGTGTGATTTTTATACATTTTATTTTCAGAAAGTAGTCCACAATAGTTCATTACAGATAATTCAAACACTGACCCCACCAGCAAGCATCTCCCACCACAATAAGAGGGAAGCGTGTGAAGGTTGTTGTATTTCATTCTGGGACCATTTAAGCCCATATATAGAAGAATACAATCAAGTATGTTAAAAATCAAACAAATGTTTGGTACTTTAAGTACATCAGTGGGTTAGGGTTTAAGAGGTTGCACAAATGCGGCATCGCTCTCTTCTGGGAGCTTTATTTTATAGTCTCTGGATCTTGGCCATTGATAAAATGATATGGGGGGGGTGTTGTGGGTGTGATTGCTAAGCTACTGGAAAACTGGGTATCTGGGGGGAGGAGGCCCAGTCCCGATCTGAGCAGGCTTGGAGATCTCAGCCACGAATCACGCATACCTGGGTTCCTCTGCCGGTTCCTTCATGCATGAGGCTCGTCTGCTCATGTGGAGGTGGCCTTGAGTATGGCTGCGCCTGGGTTCTGCTTTGGGAGAGGAGGGAAACTCAACCCGCCCCCCTCCGAGGTGCCCCGGTGAAGACAGCCTGGTGCGGGGGCAGGAGATTCTGCCTGTTTTTTGTTTGTTTGTTTGTTTTTCAATTAAGACACTGATTTTCAAAGTATTCCTAAGTGAGTGTTTGGAAGACTATATATTCCAGCACCAGTCCCACCATCAGGGTCCTCAGGGTCCCTCCCCAGCGGCCTCTTTGACAGGCCCATTGTTAAGCTTGGTTTGTTGTGGTTTGGGGTTGTTCTTGCCTCTGTGGTTTGGATACACGTGGCTACTACACCAGCTATGGACCCAGGGCCCTTGCCAATGCCCCTCTTACTTCCCATCCACCTCTTACTTCTTCCTCTTCTTAGTGTGGGTAGCATAGCTTGCCTTCCGGTTCAATGCTTTCTGGATGTGGTTACAGCTTATTAATGTTCGTTTAGCAAATATCTACTCAGCACCTATTTTAGTTTGGTCTTTTGGGCCACACCTGGCGATGCACAGGGATTACTCCTGGTTCTGTACTCAAGAATTACTCCTGGCAGTGCCCAGGGAACCAGATGGAATGCCGGGGATCCAACCCCGCAAGGCAAACTCCCTACCCATGGGACTATCGCCCTCACCCCTCCACACCTAGTGGATGCCAAGTTTTAGGCTAGAACCTGGGAATCCGGTCATGTGGGCAGTTCTGTTCCTGGAACCATTAAAAAAAAAAAATGGGGCCGCAAGTAGGGAGCTTGTCTTGCACGTGGACATCCCTTGTTCGATCCTCAGTACCGCACACAAGGTCCCCTGAGCCCTGCCAGGAGTGACCCTGAGCACAGAGCCAGGAGGAAGCCCCAAGCACTGCCGGGTGGGACCCAAAACCCAAAACTAAAAGCCACAATTCTCCAAACATGTGTAAAATAAGCCTCATGTGTACCTACTGTAGGTTTGATGCCCAGCACCCCCTGGGATTCCAGTCATCACTAGCTGCAGGCTGGCTGACCCTGGTCTCCCTGTCACCGTAGGACCCCCGAGCACTGTATCCTCAGGCACTTGCACTGAATTGCCAGGTCGGTGGGCTGAGAGTTGCCAGTGGGGACCCCTAGACCGCCCAGGGGCTTATGGTCCAGCTCTTAGGTCCTTATAAGGGCTTATACTTCAGGTCTCTGATAATCTAGTTCCGGCACCAGACTTCAAGTTCATGTCTCTCCGAGGGGTCCCTGATTCTCTGGTACATTCCCCCCTCTCTCCCTCATCGTATTCCGCCTGATTCTCGTCCCTCTGCCCTGCAGGTGTGCTGGTGAAGGTGGTGGAGGTGTACTTCTGCGAGCACTGTGAGCGGAGCTTCGCGGAACCGGCCCTGCTGGCCCTGCACCAGTGCCCCGAGTCCCTCCCGCGGCCCGGCCCGAGCCCCGCGGAGCCCAGCCCCACGCAGAGCCAGAACCCCGCCGCTGCGGCTGACGGCCCCCTGCCCTGCCCTGTGTGCGGCCAGGAGTTCACCCAGCCCCAGGCCCTGAAGAGCCACTTCAAGGCTCACCGCAGCGCCCCCGACACCTTCCCCTGCCCGGAGTCGGGCTGCGCCTTCTCGGCGGCAGCGCGCCGGGCACTGCAACAGCACCTGAGACAGGCGCACGGCGCCGTGCCCGTGCCCTGCGCCTTCCGGGGCTGCCCGCTGCTCTTCGCCAGCCAGCAGGGCATGGAGCGCCACCGGCAGGCCCACTACCCTTTCCACTGCCGGCTCTGCAGCTTCGCGGGCTCCAACATCAAGCTCTTCCGGCAGCACCAGCGGAGCCACGTGGTTGCGCCGCCCCGAGCACCTGCCGGGCCAGGTGGGTGATGCGGCGCCCGGCCCCGAGTGCCCCTGGGGGCGAATGGCACTGTGGCAGCTGCTGTGCCCCCTGCCAGGGAAAGAAGGACAGTTTTTGGAAGCTGGGGGTGGGCTGGGGGGCGGTCTAGAAAACCTGGGAGCAGGGAGCCCAAGAGAACAGCGGGGAGGGTGCTGGCCTTGCACTCGGTTGACCCGGATTCCATCCCCAGCATCCCATGCGGTCCAGGAAGGATCCCTCCGTACAGAGCCAGGAGTCAGCCCTGAACATCGTGGGTGTGGCCAAAAAAAAAAAAGAAAAGGGAGAAAGAGGGCCCCCCCCCCCCATGGGTGGACTTGGTCGCCTGCCTGGTGGAGGTGTCTAGGGAGAGGAGGGGTGGGTTTGACTGGACCTAAGTCGGTGACTAGGCTTACCCAATAGAACATTCTACTGGGTTTTTTCCTCCTCCTCTTCTTCCTCCTCCTTCCTCCTCCTCCCTCCTCCTCCCTCCTCCTTCCTCCTCCTTCCTCCCTCCTCCCTCCTCCTCCTCCTCCTCCCTCCTCCTCCTCTTCCTCTTTTGTGATTATGTTTCAGTCATAAAATGATGGAGCACCCATCCCTCCACCAGTGCCCATTCTCCACCACCAATGTTTTCAGTGTCCCTCCCGCCACCCTCACCCCTTCCCACCCTGTGTCTCTGTGGCAGGCACATTCCCTCTTTCTCTCTCTATTTTGGGTGTAAATGTTTGCAGTACAGTTACTAAGTGGCCATCATGTTTCGTCCATACTACTTTCAGCACGCATCTCCCATCCTGAGTGAGCCCTCCAACCATCATTTACTTATTGGTCCCTTCTCTATTCCAACTGCCTTTTCCCTCAGCATGTGAGGTAGGTTTCCAAGCCATGGAGCGATCCTCCTGGTCCTTATTGTGTGTAGGAGTATTGCTATTTATTCAGCCATTGATTAGGGTGATTGAATTGGGCATGAACTCCACCTTACTTTTTTTTTATGTATATAAGTTTATTTATTGAATCACCGTGAGAGCAGTTACAAAGCTTTCAGGTTTAAGTCTCGGTCATACAATGATGAAACACCCGTCTCTTCACCAGTGCCCATTTTCCACCACCAAAAACCCCAGTATACCCTCCACCAATACCTCACCCTACCTGTGGGGCAGATGATTTCCACATTTCTCTCTCTACTCTGATTACATTCAATATTTCTACACCAGACCCATCTTTTTTGTTTGGGATTTTACCCCAACAGCGGTAGGGCGTTTGCCTTACAAGCGGCCAACAAGGCCGACCCAGGTTCGATTCCTCCGCCCCTCTCGGAGAGCCCGGCAAGCTACCGAGAGTATTCGATATGCCAGACACAGTAACAACCAAGTCTCCAATGGAGACGTTACTGGGCCTGCTCGAGCAAATCGACGATCAACGGGAGGGCCTTTACTTTACTTTACTTTTACTCAGATCTGCCGAAAAGGCAACAGTAGACACTGATTATGAATAACATATGATGTCACGTGGCCGCAGTAGTGGCCGTGCTATTTTGGAATTCCGAAATTTTAACAGTTAATTCTGGAGGGATTTCTGCCAAAACCTGCTGGGTTCCGAGATTTGTTCCTGAGACTCTTGGATCATGGCCATTAATCAGCTTGATCAGGAGCCAAAGAGGCCGTTTGTGGGTGGCAACTCGGGGGTCTCGTTGGGGTGGGGAGGAAAGGGTCAGTTCCACCCCATCCCGTGAGGCCTCACATGTCTTGTCACTGTGGGCCCAAACCTGACTGTCCAGTGGCCTCTGGGGGATGGCAGCCACCAAACTTCCAAGGGGGAGCGGACAGAGGGACAGTACCCTTCCCACCTGGGGTGGTCCAGCGCCGGTAACCCATTGCGGACACTGGTTGCATCTCTGCCAAAAGCCGCTGGGTTCCGAGATTTGTTTCTGTGTCTCTGGGATCATGGCCATTAAGCAGTTTGATCAGGAACCAGAGAGGCCTTGCCTCCAATTATATAGGTGAGCCACAGGTGGCTTGTGGGTGTGTCTCCCACATACCTAACTTTTACTTTCTTGGTAAACTTGGCCCCAAGTTGTGGGGGTCTGGTCAAAAGCACAGCAGCTATTTTTGGATATCTGAAAGTCTGAAGGCACCATTAGGCTCCTGATGCACTTGCTTCACGGGTACAAACTGACCTGCTGGCGGTACCATACCCCATTAGTCTCTTCTTATGTTACTTTATATTTCCACAGATGAGTGCAGTCCTTCTATGTCTGTCCCTCTCTTTCTGACTCATTTCACTTAGCATGATACTCTCCATGTCCATCCACTTATATGCAAATATCATGACTTCATCTTTTCTAACAGTTGCGTGGTATTCCATTGTGTACAAACCAGTTTCTTCTGTTTTTTTTTTTTTTAATCCTCTTGGTTTTGGCCACACCTGGCATTGCTTGTAAGACTGGGAGGTGGTGGGCGGGGGGGGGGGGGGGGGGGGTCATGTGGTCCCAGCGATGAAACCCGAGCCTCAGCCTTAGAGCTCCTTGACTCAGCAGAGCCTTTGGTGGTCAGAATAGGGTCCCCTGGACTGAGCCACCAGCCATTAGCACAGGGCCCCAAAGTTATCTGCCCACAGGTACCTCTGAGCCCCAGACCCCAACTCTGGTGACCTTGACTTTCTGCTTGTTTGTTTTGGGGTTACATCTGCAGTGGCCATATGGGATGCCGGGGATCGAACCTGAATTGGCAAATACCCTGCCTGCTGTACTATCGCTTCCAGCCCCTTTTGTCCCTTTTTTGGTTTTGCTTTTGGGTCACACCTGGTTCTGCACTCAGGAATTACCCCTGGTAGTGCTCAGGTGGCCATATGGGATGCCAGGGATTGAACCCAGGTTGTGTGCATATAAGGCAAGCGCCCTCCCCACTATACTGTCCCTCCAGTCCCAGGTTGTTTTCAGTTTTGTTTTGGTTTGATTTGTATTTTTACGGTGCTAGGGATGAAACCCAGGCTCTTACACTTGCCGGACAAATGCAGTGCCTCAGAGCATCATCCCAGGCCCTGCTCTCCCTGTTAAAAGCAGTAGAAGCTCGAACTCGGCCAGCCCCTTGGGCCCAGGGAGAGGAGAGTCCCACACATATCCCTGAGTTCACTGTGTCTCCAGGAGGGGTCACACCTTCACCTCCAGAGGACGCGGGCCTGCCCCTTCCGGGACCAGAGACCTCCACGGAGGACGATGCAGAGAAAGAGGAGGAGACCAGCCCCGAGAAGGATACCCCGCCAGCCCCGGAGGGTGGGCAGGAGGCTCAGCCCGCGGAAGGTAAGAAGCATCCCCAGACCCAGGCCTGCCCTGGGGGACCGGGCGGTGCTGAGGTCCCCGGCAGGGCCAGCCCTGCCACACTGAGTGCTGGTTCTCACCCTCTGCTCTCAGGGTTCTGCTCTGATGTGGGTGGCAGAAAACGTTGAGTGGGCCAAGACTGAAGATTCCTGGGGGTGGGGGGACAGGAATCTTTTTAGTCAGGAAACTGGGCTCAGGTCACAGGAGGGGGTGACCCAACTGGTTGCTGAGCATCCGCCTGTCTCCCTGTTTTTTTCCTGAGCCTGAAGTTCGGCTGTTGTGTCTTTCTCCACTCACCATCCCGCCCCCCAAGAAATGCAGCGGGAGACAAGTCCCAGAGTGTTAGCACAACGTGTAGGGCACTTGCCTTGTACCCGGCCAACCCTGGTTTGACCCCTGGTATCACCTAGATTTCTGAGTACAGAGCCTGGAGTAACCCCTGAGCATCGCCAGGTGTGGCCCCACAACAAAAACAGACAAGCACAACATAATGCAACAGGGGCCTGGGCCACCTGCATACCTTGGGGGTCACCAACGCACCTTTGGTTGGGTGTGAAGTTTGGGTTGGTGCACTGTCAGAAATGCTCACTGCTTCTGAAGCTTTCCCAGCACTCATACCCAGCTACCCCCCACCCCCCCACCTGGGGGCCCCACCAGCTGCAGTTTAAGACGCTAGGGTTAGGGGCTGGAGAGATAGCAGAGCGGGTAGGGCATTTGCCTTGCACGTGGCCGACCCGGGTTCGATTCCCAGCATCCCATATGGTCCCCTGAGCACCGCCAGGAGTAACTCCTGAGTGCAGAGCCAGGTGTAACTTCTGTGCATTGCTGGGTGTGACCCAAAAATCAAAAACAGAAAAAAACAAAACAAAAAAAAAGAAGCTCGGGTTAGAGGGAAGCGGGGGAGGGGGAGAGGTCATGGGGCTTCAGCTCATGCGCTGCATGTTTGAGCCCTGCACTCCCAGTGTTGCATGGGAGGGAACAGCGGAGACGCTGAGCGCCAGTCGGCGTGGCCCGGAAAACACACAAACCAGCAAAAAAGCAGCAACGGTTGGGGCTAGAGAGAGAGCACAGTGGGTAGGGTGTTTGCCTTGCACGCAGCCGACCTGGGTTCGATTCCCAGCATCCCATATGGTCCCCTGAGCACTGCCAGGAGTAATTCCTGAGTGCAGAGCCAGGAGTAACCCCTGTGCATCACCGGGTGTGACCCAAAAAGCAAAAAAAAAAAAAAAAAACAACGGGGAGCGGGGCCAGAGCGACAGTACCACCGGCAGGGTGTTTGTCTTGGATGTGTCCTACGCAGTTTCGATCCCCCAGCATCAGGGATGCACCACCAGGAATGATGATCCCTGATGCAGAATCAGGAGTCACCCCTGAGCATCACTGGGTGTGACTCCAAAACAAACAGACAAAAAGTAGCAGCGACTGGTGCAGAGCTGAGCCGGCCAGTGGAAGCGTGTAGGGGTGCTTTCTCCCCTCCCTCCCCTCACTCCGAGTGGGGTCCCTTGTCTTCCTGTTCTTCCTCCCAACCCTCCTGGTCCCTCTGCCAGCCCAGATACACCCTCCAAGGGGCTGGAGTGCTAGCCCAGGGGGGAGGGCGCTTGCCCTGTGCGAGGGTGCCCCGTAGTGATCCACAGCACCTCACATGGTGCCCTGAGCCTTCAGGAATGATCCCTGAGCACAGAGCCAGGAGTAAGCCCTGCTCCCCATTATAGCCAGGTATGGCCCCCCAAAAAACAAACGCTGCCTCCAGGACGGGGATGCTCAGAAGACTGGGATCCGTCTGTGTGCAGAGGGCGTCCTGGGTCTCTCCCTGGGAGTGCTCTGTGCCCTGGGACCATGCTGGGGCTAGTCCCTGAGCATGAATGAGCAGGATCGGCTTGAAAATCAAAAGAGGACGACTCCTCCATCCAGATCATTCTTTCAAACCACCCAAAGTCAGGGCCCAGAAATATTGGTGGATCCAGGGGTTGGGTAAAACACAGCAAGCCAGGTCTGGAGAAATAGCACAGTAGGTAGGGCATTTGCCTTACACGCAGCCGACCTGGGTTCGGTTCCCAGCATCCCATATGGTCCCTCGAGCACCGCCAGGAGTAATACCTGAGTGCAGAGCCAGGAGTAATCTCTGTGCAAAGCCGGTGTGGCCCAAAAAGTTAAAACAACAACAACAACAACAACAACAACAACAACAAAAAACAGCAAACCAACTGCCAGGGTCTCTCGACTCCTGGCGATGTTGGAGCCCCCCACTGAGGAGGCGTCCCTGTGACCCGAGGGTGGGGCCTCCTGGCGGGGCTCAGTGCCCTGGGCTCACTCCTGGCGGGGTTCCGGGAACTCTCTGCGGTGCTGGGGATTGAACCCCGGTCAACCACGAACAAACCAGGACAGGGCTGGACTACCAACCACTTGGGTCCTGGGGACAATATCTGCCTGGTCTCCCGGGCAGAAAGGCAGAAGAGGGGCTGGTCAGGGCTAAGGCATTTGCCTCGCACGCCGCTGACCCGGGTTCGATTCCCCAGCACCCCATCTGGCCCCGCCCCCGCCCCGGCACCCCCTTCCCCCTCCCCCCAGTGATGCCTTGACCTCCCCATAACAAACCAGGCGGCGGGAGGAGGCAACTCTCCGACCCCGCCTTCCTCTCCCGCCCCCCCCCCCCCCGCAGGGGGCGCGGCCCCGGGACCCGAGCCGCTCTTCAAGACCCACATGTGCCCCGAGTGCAAGCGCTGCTTTAAGAAGCGGACGCACCTGGCCGAGCACCTGCACCTGCACTTCCCGGACCCCAGCCTGCAGTGCCCCAACTGCCAGAAGTTCTTCACCAGCAAGAGCAAGCTGCGCACGCACCTGCTGCGCGAGCGGGGCCAGAAGGCGCACGGCTGCCCGCTGTGCCACTACCGCGCCGTGGAGCGCAACGCCCTGCACCGCCACATGGCCAGCATGCACGAGGGCAGCAGCAACCTCTACTCGGACACCTACGCCTGCCCCGTGTGCCGCGCCGAGTTCCGCCTCAGCCAGGCGCTCAAGGAGCACCTCAAGGGCCACGCGGCCGCCGCCGCCGCCGCGCCCCCGGCCCTGGGCTGCCTGCAGGCCGGTTGCCGCTACGCCGCGCCCGACCGCAAGGCCCTGGTGCGGCACCTGCGCGAGGCGCACGGCGCGCGGGCCGTGGAGTGCCGCCACCACGCCTGCCCGCTGCTCTTCGCCACGGCCGAGGCCATGGAGGCCCACCACCGCAGCCACTACGCCTTCCACTGCCCGCACTGCGACTTCGCCTGCTCCAACAAGCACCTGTTCCGCAAGCACAAGAAGCAGGGCCACGCGGGCAGCCAGGAGCTGCGCTGCCCCTTCTGCTCCTTCGCCACCTTCAACCCCGTGGCCTACCAGGACCACGTGGGCAAGATGCACGCGCACGAGAAGATCCACCAGTGCTCCGAGTGCAACTTTGCCACGGCGCACAAGAGGGTGCTCATCCGCCACATGCTGCTGCACACGGGTGAGTGAGGGGGCCGGGGAGGGGTGGGGGCAGGCCATCTCTGCCCATTAGTTCAGTCCGACCTCTGTGGGGGGAGCCTTGGGCCAGGGCGTCACTCAGCCGACAAAGGGCCTGCTTTTGTGACAGTTGACAGGGTTTAGGGCCAGGCCGATAATACAGCAGGTGTTCCAATCCCCGACACCACATAGGGTCCTTGAGTGCCACCAAGAATGGTCCCTGTGGGGCTGGAGTGATAGCACAGCAGGTAGCGTGTTTGCCTTGCACACGGCTGACCCGGGTTCAATTCCCATCATCCCATATGGTCCCCCCGAGCACCACCAGGAGTAATTCCTGAGTGCATGAGCCAGGAGTGACCTCTGTGCATTGCCGGGTGTGACCCAAAAAGCAAAAAAAAAGAATGGTCCCTGAGTGCAGAGCCAAGAAGAAGCCCTGAGCACTGCCAAGTGTGGTCTAAAAACCAAAAAAAAAAAAAAGAAAGAAAGAAAGAAATGACATTGTATGACTGAAACTCAATCATGAAGGCTTTATAACTATCTCATGATGATCCAATAAAGAGAAAAAAAAGGTGGGGGGCTGGAGCAATAGCACAGTGGGTAGGGTGTTTGCCTTGCACACGGCCAACCCGGGTCCAATTCCCAGCATCACATATGGTTCCCCGAGCACCGCCAGGAGAAATTCCTGAGTGCGTAAGCCATTAACCCCTGTGCTTCGCTGGGGTGACCCCCCAAAAAAAATTTTTTTAATAAAAAGAAAAAGAAATGACAAGTTTTAAATGTTCTGTTTCTATGAGGCTGGAGAGATAGTACAGCGGGTTGGGCACTTGCCTTGCATGCGGCCCAACAGATAAATACCCAAACACTGCCAGGAGTAATTCCTGAGCACAGAGCCAAGAGGAATCCCATAGGAATCGCCGGGTATAATCTCAAAACTAATGAATAAATGGCCTGTTTCCCGGGGTTGTAGAAACAGTGAGTCGGGGTGCTTGCCCTGCATTCAGCTGACCTGGGTTCGGTCCCCAGCACTTCATAGGGTCCCCCCAAGTCCCACCTGCAGTGATCCCTGAATGCAGAGCCAGGAGTAAGCCCCAAACACTGCCAAGTGTGGCCCAGAAACAAACAAAAAGAGAGTAATTTTTAAAAATTCTAAATGTTCGGGGCTGGAGTGATAGCACAGCAGGTAGGGTGTTTGCCTTGCATGCAGCCGACCTGGGTTCGGTTCCCAGCATCCCATATGGTCCCCTGAGCACTGCCAGGAGTAATTCTTGAGTGCAGAACCAGGAGTAACCCCTGTGCATTGCCGAGTGTGACCCAAAAAGCAAAAAAAAAAAAAAATTCTAAATGTTCTATTTTCGGGCTACACAGCTATTAATGGGCCCTGGAGTCCGAGTTTTGGGGCCAGCACCCAGCCTGAGGGTCAGGGCCTGGCCACAGCCACTCGCCCTTGAGCTCGCACCGGACACGCTGAGCACTGTGCCAGCCTCTCTTCCTCTTGCTAGCCGTGCAGGGCCAGTGTTTTCATTAGTGGCTCTCCCTTTGGGAACAGAGAGATGGATGGAAGTGGTAAATGACCTGCTAGTGCATACGTGGTCATAAACTGGGATTTTTTTCAGGGACCCATAGCTGGTGGTGCCGAGGGCTCACGCCTGGTGGTTCTAGAGGGATTGTACGCAGGGCCGGTATTCTGACCAGGGTCACGGCTGCAGCCACGAGCTAGACAAAACATCTTCCCCTCTGGAGTATCATGCCAGCCCCGGAAACTTGGAATTTGAACCACCACTTAAGAGCTCTTTGATTCCCCTAAGCCTGTTTCCTCCTCTGCAGATGGGCTCCCTTGGCGTGTGCCTCCTGAGGCTAGTTGTCAGGATGCCGAGAGAGGCGGCATGTTTAGCAGGTGCTCAGGGAGGTCTCCGGAGCCCTTACTCTGCAAATGTGGCATAACCACTGGCCTGTATTGATTTTTTTTTTCTCTCTCTTAAGTGCATCAGTTGGCCTTTTGCATTAGCAAGCTGGATCTGTTTGTTTGGGGGCCATACCCAAAGTTTATTCCTGGCTCTGTATATAAGGATTACTCCTGGCACACTCAAAGGGAACCCTTGGGGTCCCAGGACCAAACCCAGGTTGACCACATGCAAGGCAACTGCCCTGCCTGCTGTACTATCATCTCCCAGGCCCTCTAGTGTGGATTTTATTTTGTTTTTGTTTTGGGGCCACAGCTGGCAATGCTCAGGGCTTACTCCTGGCCCTGCACTCAGGAATTACTCTTGGCAGAGCTCAGAGGACCCTATGGGATGCTGGAGATGGAACCCCGGTCAGCCACGTGCAAGGCAAGCGCCCTCCCCACTGTACTGTTGCTCCAACCCTTACTACGAATTTTATCTACTTATTCTTGGCTTTTTGGGTCACATGCAGCGATGCTCAGGAGTTACTCCTGGCTCTGCACTCAGGAATTACTCCTGGTGGTGCTCGGGGAACCATATGGGATGCTGAGAATTGAACCCAGTCGAGTCGGCAGCGTGCAAGGCAAACACCCTACCCGCTGTGCTATCACTCCAGCCTCACAGCATGAGTTTTAAAGGGGCTGGGAAGGAGGCTCCAAAGGCTGGCTTGCAGACTTTGCGGCCAGGTGTCCTGGCTGCCCTGAGCCCTGCTGGATGCCACCCCCAAATAGGACGTGGCCCTTCTGGGTCATTTCGAAAGCTCAGACTTCACTTGCTGCCTTCACTGGGGAGAGTGGCCGGAGACAGATGTGACACCCCCAGCGTGGCCCTCTGCACCTCAGGGCGCTGGGCAGGTTGGAATGCGGATGGCAGGGGCGTCCCTCCATCACGCCCTTGACAGGCACCTTCTCCCCTCTCTCACCCCCTCCTCCGCACCGGAAGGCGAGAAACCTCACAAGTGTGAGCTGTGCGACTTCACGTGCCGGGACGTGAGCTACCTGCCCAAGCACATGCTGACGCACTCGGATACCAAGGACTACATGTGCACGGAGTGCGGCTACGTCACCAAGTGGAAGCACTACCTCAGCGTGCACATGCGCAAGCACGCCGGTGACCTCAGGTGCGCCCCCACAACCCCAGACTCCCTCCCAGTGGCTTGGCATCTGCGGGGCGGGCGCTGTTGGGGCGAGGGAAGGAGAGTGGCCAGGAGGGTAGGCCTGGAGAAAGTGTCACTTGAGTATCAGAGCCCCCAGGGCCGGTCACTCCCAGCTCCGGGCAGCATTTCCGGTCTGTGGGCACAGCTGGCCCGGAGCCTGGGAGAAGAGGATGTCCTCTGGATCATTCAGGCCCCCTATTTCCATGGGAAAAAGGAATGAAGGTTCCAGTCCCATTGCATGCCATGGCCAGGCCAGGTGCTTATAAGTGTCCGGTGGGTAACAGCCAGGACACCCGCCCTTTTGGGAGCAGCGTGGAGGCGGAATTAGAAGCAGGCCCTGGAGGCTGTCTCTGCCCTCACTGTCCCTGTGACGCTTGGGAGGGGCTGGGTTCTGTGTTCTCCTCCTTTTCCCTGTGCGTGGAGATGCCTTATACAGAGAT
The DNA here is from genome assembly GCF_029834395.1 of Sorex fumeus. Lineage (NCBI taxonomy): Eukaryota > Metazoa > Chordata > Mammalia > Eulipotyphla > Soricidae > Sorex > Sorex fumeus. The sequence goes on along the minus strand of NW_026606071.1, from coordinate 37,037,778 downwards.
GGAATGATGAAAGCAGGTGATGCAGCTACCCAGCCGCATGGAGAGCCTGGCCCTGGGGCTTAGCAAAACCATTAAAGTTGTGGGCTGAAAATTTAATAGAGTGGGTAGGACACTTGCTTGGCTTGGCATGCACCCGACCCCCTGGATTTGGTTATTGGCATCCCATATGGTCCCCCCCCCCCAAGCACTGCTGGGAGTAATTCCTAACTTCAGAACCAGAAGTGACCCCCTAAGCATCTCTAGGTGTGACCCCAAAAATCTGAAAAAATTAAAATAATTAGAGTTATGGGGCAAAAGAGATAGATCAGTGGACAGGGTATTTTCCTTGCATGCAGCTGACGTGGGTTACATCCCTTGGCAGCCATTATGTTCCCTAACCCCTGCCAGGAGTAAGCCCGGAGCATCACCAGGCATGACCCCCCATAAATCTGAAAAATTAAAAAGGAAAACAAAAAATTAGAGGGGCTGAAGCGATAGGACAGTAGGTAGGGCATTTGCCTTGCATGTGGCCAACCAGGGTTTGATTCCTGGCATCCCATATAGTCCCCCGAGCACCGCCAGGAGTAATTCCTGAGTGCAGAGCCAGGAGTAACCCCTGTGCATCGCCAGGTGTGACCCAAAAAGCAAAAAAAAAAAAAATTAGAGTTGTGGATAGGTCAGCAGATAGGGTGCTTGCCTTGCATGCAGCTCACCTGGGTTCCATCCCCATCAGCTGTTATGTTCCCTCGCCTCTGCCAGGAACAAGCCTTGAGCATCGCCAGATTTGGTCTAAAAAACAAACAAACTAAACCCACTAGAGTTGTGGGGTTAGAGAGATACTACAGCAGATTAAGCCTTGTACATGGCCAACTTGGGTTCCTGCCTCTACATTCAGAATTAACTCTTGGCAGAGCCCGGGGGGCCATATGGGATGCCCAGGATGGAACCTGGGTCAGCCAAGTGCAAGGCACGCACTGTACTATGGCACTACATATGGTTCCCGGGAGGACAGCCAGGACTAATCCCTGAGCCCCAGGCTCCCCACCCACCCACCCCCGCCCCCGCCACCACCACCCCAAAACTGAACCAGACGACTAGAATTCCGATCTCGTGCCTCCACTTCTCCCCCATCAGGTACCAGTGCAACCAGTGCCCCTACCGCTGCCACCGGGCCGATCAGCTGAGCAGCCACAAGCTGCGGCACCAGGGCAAGTCGCTGATGTGCGAGGTGTGCGCCTTCGCGTGCAAGCGCAAGTACGAGCTGCAGAAGCACATGGCTTCCCAGCACCACCCGGGCGCGCCCGCGCCGCTCTACCCGTGCCGCTACTGCAGCTACCAGAGCCGGCACAAGCAGGCGCTGCTGAGCCACGAGAACTGCAAGCACACGCGGCTGCGCGAGTTCCGCTGCGCGCTCTGCGACTACCGCAGCTTCAGCAGCACCACGCTCTTCCTGCACAAGCGCAAGGCGCACGGCTACGTGCCAGGCGACCAGGTCTGGCAGCTCCGCTGTGCCGGCCCGGAGGCAGAGAACGCCGCCAGACCTTGCCCCAGCCCGCCCCAGGACTCGGAGCCCTCCCACCCACCGGGCACCCCGCCTGAGGGGCCCGCTGGCGACCCGGGGACCCAGGAAACCCCCAGCCTGGAGCCCGCCCTGCCGGAGATCGGCGAGGACAGTGCGGGCCAGAGCAAGGAGCCCGAGGCCCAGGGCAGCCCCTGCCCGGCGGCTGAGGTCGAGGAGGGGGGCTGCACGCTCCACCTGGAGGCGCTGGACGTGGAGCTGGAAGCCGTGGCCGAGCCCCAGTTGGAGGCACTTGCAGAAACGGACCCCATGGAGCTGGGGCCGCTGGAAGGGCCTGGGGGCCCCTCGGAAAGCGCCACTCCGCCTCCGCCACCTCCACCGCTACCCCCGGACCTGGGGCCGGAGCAGGCACCCCCGGGGACCCAGCCAGCCCCCGATAGTCCCAAGCACGCACCTGCCTCGGAGGAGCCCCCTAACCCTTGGGTGGGAGCCTTGGAGGCGGCGCCCCCGGCCGAGACGTGTTCCCTAGCCCAGCCCCCTGAGGCGGAGTCCCTGCTCCGGGCACTGCGGCGGCGGGACAAGGAGCAGGCCGAGGCGCTGGTGCTGGAGGGTCGCGTGCAGATGGTGGTGGTCCAGGACGAGGCCCCGGCCTTCCGCTGCCCGCACTGTCCCTTCGTGGCCCGCCGGGAGAAAGCCCTGAGCCTGCACGCCCGGGCCGCGTGCCCGGGCCGCCGCGCGCCCCTCCTGTGCCCGGAGTGTGGCGCCAGCTTCAAGCAGCAGCGCGGCCTCAGCACCCACCTGCTGAAGAAGTGCCCCGTGGGGCTGGGCAAGAGCAAGGGGTCGGCTCCGGACGCCGCGGGCGGGGGGACTCCCCCTCCCACACCCGTACCCACGGAAGGCGAGCCAGGTGCCCACCGAGATCCCCCCTCGGCCCTTCCGGAACCCGAGGAACCGGCGGCGCCTCTCGCCCCGCCCCCGGACCCTGCAGCGGGGCCCGCCTCCTCGCCCGCGGAGACCCCCGAGAAGTTCCACTTCGAGCAGGGCAAGTTTCGCTGCGCCGCCTGCCCCTTCCTCTGCTCCCGGCTCTCCTCCATCACCTCGCACGTGGCCGAGGGCTGCCGCGGGGTGGGGCGCGCCAAGCGGGGGGCCTCCCACCCGCCGCCGGCCGGCTCCCCCAGGGACCCCGAGGGCCAGTCCGCAGACGGGCCGCCCAAGCCGAAGGGGGCGCGTTTCTCCTGCCCCACCTGCCCCTTCAGCTGCCAACAGGAGCGGGCCCTGAGGACGCACCAGGCGCGGGGCTGTCCCCTGCAGGTGGCGGCGGCGGCAGCGGGCGAGCCTCTCCGCTGCGACCTGTGCCCCTTCACCGCACCCGGGGCCGCCGCCCTGCGGCTCCACCAGCGGCGGAGGCACCCAGCGGCCGCCGCCGCGCCCCCGGCCCGCGGCCCCCGCCCCCCGCTGCAGTGCCCCGACTGCGGCTTCACCTGCAAGCAGAGCCGCTGCCTGCAGCAGCACCGGCGCCTCAAGCACGAGGGTGTGAAGCCGCACCAGTGCCCCTTCTGCGACTTCTCCACCACGCGCCGCTACCGCCTGGAGGCGCACCAGTCGCGGCACACGGGCGTGGGCCGCATCCCCTGCAGCTCCTGCCCGCAGACCTTCGGCACCAACTCCAAGCTGCGCCTGCACCGCCTGCGCGTGCACGACAAGACCCCGACCCACTTCTGCCCGCTGTGCGACTACAGCGGCTACCTGCGCCACGACATCACGCGCCACGTCAACAGCTGCCACCGCGGCACGCCGGCCTTCGCCTGCCCCCAGTGCGAGGCGCAGTTCAGCTCGGAGACGGCGCTCAAGCAGCACGCACTGCGCCGGCACCCCGAGCCCCCCGCGGACGCCGCCGCCGACGCCACCGATGCCAACGCCAACAACGCTGCCACCGCCGGGGCGCACGAGGGCCCGCTGCACTGCGCGCGCTGCGGGGTGCAGTGCCCCAGCCCCGCCAGCCTGCGGGGCCACACCCGCAAGCAGCACCTGCGGCGCCTCGAGTGCGCCGCCTGTCAGGCAGCCTTCCCCAGCCGGCCCGCGCTGGAGGCGCACCGACGGCAGCAGCACTTCAGCCACCGCTGCGGCATCTGCGACTTCGCGGCCCGCGAGCGTGGGGGCCTGGTAAAGCATTACCTGGAGCGGCACGAGGGGGACGACGACGGGAACGGGGAGCCGCCGTCCCGGCGCTGCCCCTTCTGTGACTTCGCCTGCCGCCACCAGCTGGTGCTCGACCACCACGTGAAGGGCCACGGCGGCACCCGGCTCTATAAGTGCACCGACTGTGCCTACAGCACCAAGAACCGCCAGAAGATCACCTGGCACAGCCGCATCCACACCGGCGAGAAGCCCTACCGCTGCCACCTCTGCCCCTACGCCTGTGCCGACCCCTCGCGCCTCAAGGTAACCAGCCACGGGGCGGAGGGTCCCCAGTGCCCCGGGGCTGGGCACCAGGGAACACCCGGAGTCCAGTTCAGTGTGTGATGGGGGAGGGGAGAACACATTCAAAAGTTGTGGCCTTGCAGGGCACACAGCGCTGCTCGGGGCTGACTCCTAACGCTGCCTGGGGAACCCTAAGGGATGCTGAAAACCCAACCCAGGTGGGTCAGGTACAAGGCATGTGCCTGATTACACAAACATGGTTTTATATTTATAGGGACAGACTTTTTGTTTGGGGGCCATACCTGGCGCCGCTTGGGGCTTACTCCTGGCTCTGCAGTCAGGGATGACTCCTGGTGGGGCTCAGGGCACCATATAGGATGCCAGGGCTGGAACCCAGGTCAGCTGTGTGCAAGGCAAGCACCTCTCTCTTTCGCTCTCTCTCACTCTCTCTCTGTGTGCCTGTGTGTGTGTGTGTGTGTGTGTGTGTGTGTGTGTAGAAATTAATAGGAATTAAGTGCTTACCTTGCACGTGGCTGACCTCAGTTTGCTCCCCCAAACACAGAGCCAGGAATATCCCGTGAGAACCAGTGGGTATCCTCTCCCTCCCCCCCGCAAAAAAAAACAACACCCAGAAATAATGTTTCATTTCAGTCAGTGATTTGTGTGACTGGTTTATATATACCCAGGGCAGCCTCAGAATTTCTCAGGTGGCACGGGGTCATGGCTGGGAGGGTTGAGGCAGCCCTAGATATGGATGTCATCCGTAACTGTGTGTGCCTCCAACCTTCCCAGCTAGTGGAGTCACTTTGGCTGTTTCCTGTTCCATGGATGACAGAGCCGTGCACTGGGGCTTGGGCAAAGTGGCAAGACCTGAGCTGCTCAGGGGGGCTGGGGGTGGCCATGGGGGCCAGCTTGGGACCCGTGTCAGTCGCAGGAGCAGGGATTACACCGGGCAGAGGGAGCCGGCCCCTCCAGGAGCTGCCCTGCGGCCCCTTCCCCCACCCGTGCACACCCCTTTTCCCTCTTCCAGTACCACATGAGAATCCACAAGGAAGAGCGGAAGTATCTGTGTCCGGACTGCGGGTACAAGTGCAAGTGGGTCAACCAGCTTAAGTACCACATGACCAAGCACACGGGTGAGTTGCTGGAAACCCCACCCCCAACCCCCCTCACTACTGCTGCTTTGGGAAGGACCTGACCTTGCTCAGATAGTTGCAGGGTAAGACCAGGAGTGCCCACCAGGGCCAGATTAGCTTTCTGGAACCCGAAACACCCATCAGCCACAGGGGGAGGTGGACGAGGATTCCCACAGCAGTCACGTGGGAAACCTTCCTCTCTGTGGGTGAGGCCAAAGGCGGGCCCAACTCCCTACAGGTGCCACTGAAGCAGGGCAGCCTGGACACGCCCCCCCCCCCACACACACACGCCATTTCTCATTCAGGCTGGAGTGCTTGGAACTAGTGCCTGTAGCCCCCCAGGAAGAGGAAAAAGCCCAACCATGGCCCCCCCATTCCAGAACCTTACCGCTCTTCCCCTCCCCCCACCCGCCCCTCTTAAAGCATTTTTTTTTCTCACACTAAATGAGTGGAATCGAGGCAGATCCTCATGCCCCAAGAGCACCCCTTGACCAGGTCAGGGTGGAAATCTCCCTCGTGGAAACCCTGTTTTCTGGGTCCTTCAAGGGTCCCTAGGTGGGTTGTCAACTGGCCACTGAACCCCAAAAACGTGCAGCGGGTAAAGCGTTTGCCTTGCATGCAGCCAGCCCGTGTTCTATCCCCGGCAATCCCATATGATCCCCCGGGGCACCGCCAGGAGTGATTCCTGAATGCAGAGCCAGGAGTCACCCCTGAGCCATACTGGGTGCGCACCCCACTCCAAAAAAAAAAAAGTCAGCCACAGCGGGAACCGTCAGCGCCTGCGGCTTGGTGTCCACCGCGTCCCGCACTCACCGCCCTGCCCTCCCCCCCCCGCCCACGCTGGCTCTGCCCCTCAGGACTGAAGCCGTACCGGTGTCCCGAGTGCGAGTACTGCACCAACCGCGCCGACGCGCTGCGCGTGCACCAGGAGACGCGGCACCGGGACGCGCGCGCCTTCATGTGCGAGCAGTGCGGCAAGGCCTTCAAGACGCGCTTCCTGCTGCGCACACACCTGCGCAAGCACAGCGAGGCGCGGCCCTACGTGTGCAACGTGTGCCGCCGCGCCTTCCGCTGGGCCGCCGGCCTGCGCCACCACGCCCTCACCCACACCGACCGCCACCCCTTCTTCTGCCGCCTCTGCAGCTACAAGGCCAAGCAGAAGTTCCAGGTGGTCAAGCATGTGCGCCGCCACCACCCCGACCAGGCCGACCCGAGCCAGGGCGTGGGGAAGGACCCCAGCACCCCTACGGTGCACCTCCACGACGTGCAGCTGGAGGAACCCGGCCCTCGCGCCCCGGACGCTCCGCCGACCGGCCCCGAGGGTTGACTGTTTGCAACCCTCCCTGCTCCAATTGCCGCGCTCCCCACCCAGGAGGAGGAGGAGGAGGAGGATGGGTGCCTGACCTCGCCTGGGCACAACGTCCGATCCCGAGCAAGGACTGATTTTGGAAGGGGTCAGGGTGGCCAGCGTCCGCCAGCACTCGGGCCACGGAACTTGGGGGCCGATGGCCCCGGGAATGAGCACCACCGACCGCCTGGGCGCCTGGGCTACTGGCAGAGGCTGCACGCTTTTTGCATCCCGCGCTGTCACCCGCACCCAGGTCTCCTGCTGGAGCTGGGCCTTCTCCATCCCGTTGGCTGTCCTTCCCGCCTCCCAGCTGCCGTGTCTCACGGTTGCATGTGCTGCTGTGCGGTGCTCCATAAAGCGTATCCAACAGTGGATGGCCAGAGACTCCATCACTGGCAGGCCGCCCTGCCCCCTCGGGGAGGTGAGGGTGGGATGGGAACACACACACACACCCACACACACACAGCCTTCCAGGTCTGTGTCCCCGCCTCCCCGTCAGATGAAACTCTGCTCTCTAATCCTGTGAGCACCTCGAGGTGACTCCGATAATTTATGGAATAAATCATCCACACTTTCTGTCTGCCAAGGGGGCAGCAGACAAAAATCAGAGCTTAGGGCGGTGGAAGGCACAAGGGACTGGAGACAAGCATCACTCCCCACCCCCATCCCCTGCCCCCAAATCCCAGTTCAAGCAAACGCCTCAGGGTTTGGGGATCCCCCCCCCAATCCTCAGTCCCCTTGAGCCCTGGCCCTTCAGAGCCAGGCTTCCTTACTTTCTACTGAGCACACGTAGAGGGCCCCCGAGAGCCCGTGTTTTGTTTTCAGGGATCACTCCCAGCTCTGCACTCAGGAATTACTCCCCACAGTGCTCAGGGGAGCATAGGGGATGCCAGAGATCCAAACTCAGGTGGGGCAGGTTAAAGGCAAGTGCCTTCCCCCACCGTGCTATCTCGCCACCCCCAAGCACCCGTGTTTTTCACCTCTGCCCCCTCCTCTGCACAGCCGCTATACCCCTGCTCCGTGATCAATAACGACAGGCCAGACTCAGACCCAACTAGCAAGGGAACTTCTGTTTATATCCCCGGGGGGCAAAGAGGGGAGAGGGGGCAGCTGACAGGGTCTTCCTTGCTCTGAGGGCTATGTGGTGTGGTCTCTTAGGGGTACGGGGTGTCCACTTTCCCAGTCTTGGCCTGGGGAGCCTGGAGACGGGGCTTTGAGGAAAGTAAGAAAGATGCTCTTGGGGGGTCTCCAGCCCTGGCCCGCTCTGGATTCCCCGCTGCCATCTCTCTTGGAGTCAGGAACGGGGGAGCACTTTAGTCCTTGGCCCCCGGGGGTGATGTGAAGTCTTACAGCCCGAGGAAGGAGGGGTGGTGGCAGTGAGCTCCCCAAGGCTTGAGCGAGGCCCAGCTCCACTGCTGGCCTGTCGGGAGAGGGAGATCACGGTGGGCTTCGGTCGGAACCACCATGAGGCTTTGCCCAGCGCGGTTCTCCGGAGCATCAGCCTGGCAGCTCTCAGCAGCTGGGCATCCCCTTCCCTCCAGTCCCTGCACCTCAGGACTCAGCCTCTTCTTCCTCCTTGGTCCTGATGTGCACGAAGATGGAAGCCGGGTGGAGGCTGAGGCCGTCCTTGGAGAGCAGGTGGATGTGGCGGTAGCCTGTGGGGTGGGATGGCGGCGTGGGTGGGGGACCCCGTGGGGGGGATGGTGGTGTGGGTGCGGGCCCCCGTGGGATGAGATGGCGGCATGAGTGGGCCCCCCCCCGGGGCAGGATGGGTACCCCTGTGGGGGCAGGATGGCAGCATGTGGGAACCAGGACCACCGTTCACCTTGCTGCATGCAGCTCCAGGGCACCGTGAACTGGCCCACGAACTCGTGCCGGATGGTCCAGTTGTAATCCTTCACCACAAAACGCAGGAGGGCCAGTTCTGGCACCAGGACCCGGAAGGTTAATGTCTCTCCCCAGTATGGGTTAAAACCTGAGGCAGTCGGGGGCGGGGATGGGGGAGAGATAGACAGGGAGGGGTTAAGGCCCTTGCGTCACGAGCAGTCAACCCACTTGGGTCCCCACCGCCCACTGTCTCCAGCGGTGCTCAGGGGTCGCTTTTTGCGTGGCTCAGGGAAACTGGGCCTTGGCTGAGCTCTCACAGGGACCCCTGACTCTGGTTTCCCATGCGCCACCCCCCGCCCCCGCCCCGGCTCGGCCCAGCCTCTCACCGTTGTTCTCCACGTAGTTGGTCTCCTGGTAGGTAGTGTCCGGGCGAACTCCGAAGACCTCCACTCTCACCAGCGGGTCCAGGATGGACTGCTCTCGGGACTTGGCCCCTTTCGGGAGCTGCTGACCACTAATCACCTGCAACCGGGGCCACAGACCTCACTCAGGACCTTGGGCCTGCTCAGCCAGCCCCCTGCAGTGCTCACCCCCAGGAGGGTAGGAAGAGGCTCATGGCCCCAGCACTCGAGTTAACGCGGTCGGCCAGGCTAATTCTCCGTGGAAACAATCATCTCCCCGTAATCATCTGACATCTCTGGGTCATGGAATGGGTCACAGAGGGAGCTCAGGGAGGCAGGCTCAAGGACCTAAGTTCAAGCCCTGACACCACACATGGTTTTAAATGGAACAAAATTAGAAATTTGGAGGAGTGTGGGGGGGAGGGAGGAGGGGCGGAGCACAGCACTAGGCAGTGCTCCGGCTCTACTCTGGGGACTCTGGGGATATCGTGCCAGCAAAGCATGCACACAGCCCGTTGAGCTTTTCCCCCCTCCCAAATAATTACGTTAATGACAAGCAGCACCTTCTTTAGAAGGTGCTGGAAGTGCTTTCTAGTCACTACCCACAATCCCGAGAGGGATGGAGTATTATTATGCCCATTTTGCAGATCGGAAGCCTGAGGTTAAAGCTCCCGTCCACCATGCACAGTCTGTGGTATCCTGCTGCTCACCGAGGTTAGGAAACACTTTCCACATCCCCCTCCCCCGGCACCTCAAGACCTCCCTGTCAGGTCTGCTGACTCTCGGGCCTCTCTCCTCTCAATGTTCCCAGAGTCTTACCCCCAGCTTCTCTTTTCCCCCCATACCCACCCCCAGGATTCTGGATATTTTTGTTTGTTTTCAGGCCAAACCCAGCGGTGGTCAGGGGTTACTCTTTTGTTTGTCTGCACACTCAGGAATTACTCCTGGAAGTGCTTGAGGGACCATACGGGATGTCAGGGATGGAACCCAGGTCAACTGTATGCAAGGGAAACACCCTACCAGCTCCCAACCCCTTGGCACCTGGACTACAAGTTTCTGAGCTTTGAAAGGGCTGATGGGCATCTCCGGGTGGAAGCTGCTCTGAATGTCACGCAGGAAGTCTGGCTTCAGCACATAGCCACAGCCGCCGTTCTGGCGGAAGAGGCCGTCATAGATGTCCATCTCCAGCCCTGCCGTCTGCATATTCAGAGCCACTGAGAAAAGGGGGTGATGGTGGTGGTGTGGATTCACCTGAGGGGGCCAGCCAGTCCCTCCTGCAGGGAGCCCCCAAGATGCTGGGTGCAGCCTCAGGGTTAGTCTCTCTGTCTCCTCGGGGCATCCCAGGTCTCTCCCCACCCCCCTGCACCCTCTCACCCAGCTGGCAGCCGGCGACCCACAGCTCCTGGGGGTTGTAGTTGGACGAATCCGTCCTCAGACCACTAGGATAAATACGGGTTAGCTGCCAGGCATTGTGCTGCACGAACTCATTGCCTAGGAGTGGGCAAAAGGCAGGGATGGAAAAGGACTGTCCCCTCCCCACTCCCCCGGGCCTCCCGACTTCATTCGTCTTCCCAGCATCTCAGCCTGGCTTAAAAACACGGTTCACTGGGGAGACTGATGCTACGAAATGTACACTGGTGGAGAGATAGGTGTTGAAATACTGTATGACTGAAACCCAGTCATGAACCATGAACAGCTTTGTAAAGGGTCTATCTCACAGTGATGCAATTAAAAAGTTACCCAAAAAAACCAAAAAACAAAAAAAAAAAACACGGTTCACAGCTCCTTGCCCAACCTTTTCCCTGCCTAGAACCAGGAGACCCTGGAGGTGTCAACTCCTCCTTTTTCCTAGAGGGCTCTGACCTGCCACTGTAGCCCCGCCCACCGTCCCCGCCCCCCAATCCCCACCCGGCGCTTCAGGCCCCGCCCCATACGGCGTGCCCCGGCCCCATCTGGTGTGGCCAAGCCCTCAAGGCCCCGCCCCCGCCGGTGTGACCCCGCCCACCAGGCCCCGCCCCTCCTTCCAGGTCCTGACCCGCCTCCCTAATAAGGCTCTTGGCCTTGCTTTCCGAGAAGGATGACATCTCATAGATGCAGTAGTACTCGCGGGAGTGAGCGAAGCTGTAGAACGGCACGGGCTTCAGGTACATGACCACGGAGGAGGGGGTCGCGCACCAGAGGGATTTGACTTTCTGGAAGGGGAGAAAGTGGAGACACAGGCGGGAAGGCTCAGCGTTGCCATTAAGGAAGAAGGGTCGAGAGCGGAACTCATCCATCTAAGCCTCTGCCCCCTGCATTCTCCCTCCTGCCTCACCTTCTGTAGAAAGAGTAAAGGCCTGGGCTTTGGAATGGAAGACTGGGTAGTAATGTGACAACAGATGGATGAACAAAACAGCAGGAACCGCCTAACCTGGGGAGAATAAAGGCAGCCTGCATGTACAGACGGGGCCCCATCACTTTCTGGGAGACAGGAGGGGTGTGGTATTGATGTGGGGGGGCCAGGGATTGAACCCAGGGTACATGCAAGACATGCGTGGGTAAGTCTTTACTTATCATTGGTAAAGGGGCATAGAAAAGGTAACCCCTACCTTTCCTCCTTTAGAACACATGAGCGCTTGGGGGATCTACTATACAGGAACCCCGACAGACATGTCAAGATACAAAGGAGTCCTAGAAATCACACTGCGAAGCCGTCAGGGGCCCAGGGGCCCACTTTACATTGGTCTGCGACTTCCCCCATTTCCTTCCTGGACAGGAAAGCAGGTTAGACACCCACAGTGGCCCAGAACAAGGGAGCCAGGAGTCAGCTGACCCCAGCACATGCACCAGAACAAGACATGGACTTGAGGGCAGGACCCTCCCAGGCCCACCCAAGGCAGCTGTGCCCACGGGAGATGATCCAGCAGCCTGGCCCCTTCCTTGAAGATCTCTGGCAATGTCTCACTCTTTATCAGACTTGGGGAGAGCTTTGTCTAAGCTACTTTGGTTCCCCTCCCTTTTTTTTTTTTGGTGGGGGAAGGGCACACTGGCAGTGCTCATGGCTGACTCCTGGGTCTAAGCTCAGGGTCACTCCTGGTGGGCTCAGGGAGCCACATGTGATGCCAGGGATGGAACCCTGTTCTCTGTATGCAAAGCCAGCACCCTATACCCTACCCATTGCACTATCTCTCTGGCCCTTCTAAGTCCACTTGGGCTGGGATCATAGAAGTCACCCCAGTAACCCAGGCTTGCCAAGGATCCTAATATGGGGCACACACACACCCCAACAGGGTTCAAACTGTCCTTCAAGGGAACTGAGAAGCGGAGCAAAGATGTCCAATGAGATGTCCAATGAGTTCCCCAGGGGACCCAGAAGTCAGAGAGACCCAAATAGGCACATCAGAGAGGACAGTATTTATCCTGAGTGCCCACAGATGTATCATCGGAAAAAACAGATTTTGAGAGCTCTGAAGATCAAGGAGTCACTGCAGCGTTTGGGGGGCGTGTCCCAATGCCTTGTTTTGTTTCGGGGCCACAGCCAGCAATGTTCCGGGCTTAATCCTGACTCTGTGCTCAGAGACTATTCCTGGCAGGGCTCAGGGGGCCCTTTGCGGTGTGGGGGTCGAACACAGTTGGCTGTGTGCAGTGCAAGCACCTTCCCCACTTTACAATCTCTCCAGCCCTGGAACCTGGGCCTTGGCTCTGCCTGCCTTTAGCCTCTCATTCCTGAGCCCCCTGAGGTCATGGTCCAGAGCAGAAAGCCCCTCTCCCCACCTACCTTATTCTCTTTATCCTGGCTCTCAGGCTCATTCTGGGCCCGTATCTGCAGCTCATGTTCCTGCACCACCTGAGGGTCGAGCTCCTTTTCTTCCTCTTCTTCCTCTTCCTCTTGCTCTTCTTTCACCCTTAACTTCTTCCCCTTCACCAGAATCTTCCTCCGAAGCGCCTAGGGGCCAGAAATAGACTCGTCTCCAGGCTGCAATATTACAGAGAGTGGCCAGGCTAAGTGATGGGTCCTAAGGCACTGGGCAGGGGCTGGAGTGATAGCACAGCGGGTAGGGCATTTGCCTTGCACGCGGCCCGACCCCGGTTCGATTCCCAGCATCCCATATGGTCCCCCGAGCATGGCCAGGAGTAATTCCTGAGTGTATGAATTGGGAGTAACCTCTGTGTATCGCTGGGTGTGACCCAAAGAGCAAAAAAACAAAACAAAACAAAACAAAAAACCAAAATAATAAACTAAGGCACTGGGCAGTGCAGGAAGTGAGGGAGCCATGGGAAATTCTGTCCAATACATGCAGGTAGGGTTCCCTAATGGTTTGGGGGCATTAGATGGTGCTCTTAAATCATGGTGCTTCTTGGGTATCAAACCATGACTTCCTTCTTGCAAAACATGCATTCTGGTCCTTTAAGCTATCTCCCCGGACCTAGCCTTGATTCCCTATTACAGACAAGTGGTACTAAATGGAAAGTATCATGCTAAGAGAAATGAGTCAGAAAGAGAGGGACAGACATAGAAAGATTGCATTCATCTGGGGAACATAAAGTAACAAAATAGGAGACTAACACCCAAGAATAGCTGAGATAAGTACCAGGAGGTTCATTCCATGGCTTGGAGGCCAGCCGCACATGCTAGGGGGAAAGGCAACTCAGATAGAGAAGGGAGCACTAAATAAAGGTGTTGGGAAGATCCTCCCAGGATGGGAGATGCATGCTGAAAGTAGACTATAGACCGAACATGATTGTCACTCAATGCAAACTACAGCACCCAAAAGGAGAAAGAGAACAAAAGGGAATGCCCTGCCACAGAGGCAGGGTGGGATGGGGGTTGGGGGTGGGAAGGATACTGGGATCAGTGGTGGTGGAGGATGGGCACTGGTGGAGGGATGGGTACTTGATCATTGTATAACTGAAACCCAAGCACAAAAATTTGTAAGTCTACAACTGTACCTCATGGTGTTTCACTAATAAAAATTTTAAAAAAAAAACAACTTTCATTGTGGGGACCTGGAGTGATAGTACCAGCAATGGGGCGCTTGCCTTGCACACCTAGGGTTCGATCCCCACCATTCCACATGGTCCCCGAACCTACCAGGAGTGATCCCTCAGCACAGAGTCAGCCCTGAGCACTGCCGGGGATGACCCAAGCTCACCCCCACGGCCACTAATACAGAGCAAGCAGTGGGCAAATGGATCAGGGGAACAGACAGGCACAAATGATGAGAAGCACTGGGCTTTGGCCAGAAAGAGGAACTGAGCAGCCACGAGGATGGGGCCCGGGGGCCCCACCTCAGGCGAGGGCAGCTGGGCCGGCAGCAGGTCGTCGTCGGTGGTACTCAGCAGCAGCTCCCCAAGGATCTCCATCAGATGGTTCGCCAGGACCACCTGCTGCTCCCAGCCACAGTGGTTCTCCAGCGACAGGATGACGGGATACTCTGACGTCTGGGGGACAGACCACAGAGTTCGACACCACGAGCGCCCTTGCCCCCCAGCTCCCACCAAGGGACCCTCTCACACACACACTAATCCCTCCAGGGGTTCTGGCTCAATCCCCATCTACCCATCTAAAAGCCACTCCTGGGAGGGACTGGAGAGATAGCACAGCGGGTAGGGCATTTGCCTTGCATTCAGCCAACCCAGGTTCGATTCCCAGCATCCCATATGGTCTCCTTAGCACTGCCAGGAGTAACTCCTGAGTGCAGAGCCAGGAGTAACCCCTGTGCATCGCCAGGTGTGACCCAAAAAGCAAAAATAAATAAATAAATAAATAAAAAATAAAAATAAATAAAATAAAGGCCACTTCTGGGAGACCAGAGCAATAGTACAGTGGGGGACGGGGCTTGCCTTGCCTGCAGTTGACCCAGGTTTAATCCCCGGTATCACATATGGTTCCCCCAAGCCCTGCCAGAAGTGATCTCTGAGTACAGAGCCAGGATTCAGCTCTGAGCACCACTGATGTGGTCCAAAAACAAAACAAAACAAAAGATTTAAATTTCTAAAACGGGTCCAGAGCAATAGTACAGTGGGTAAGGCGCTTGCCTTGCATGCTTCTGACCAGGGGTAGAGATCCTTGGCATCCCAGATGGTCTTCCAAGCCTGCCAGGAATGATTACTGACTGCAAAGCCAGGAGTAACCCTTGAGCACCACCAGGTGTGGCCCAAAACACAAAACAAAAAAAAAAAAGTAGTAAGACGTTCTTGGGACATCAGAGATGGCACAGAGGGGAAGATGCTGGCCTTAAAAGCAGCCAGGGGGCTGGAGCAATAGCACAGTGGGTAGGGCGTTTGCCTTGCATGTGGCCGACCCAGGTTCGATTCCCAGCATCCCATATATTCCCCTGAATACACGCCGGGGTAATTCCTGAGTGCAGAGCCAGGAGTGATCCCTGTGCATCGCTGGGTGTGACCCAAAAAGAAACAAACAAAAAAGGCAGCCAAGGGGCTGGTGTGATAGTGCAGCAGGTAGGGCATTTGCCTTGCACATGGCTGACACGGATTCAATTCCCAGCATCCCATATGGTCCCCTGAGCAGAGGCAGGAGTAACTCCTGTGCATCTCCGGGTGTGACCCAAAAAGGAAAAAACAAAAGCAGCCAACCCTGGTTGAATCCCAGTACTGCATATGGTCCCCCAACCACTGCCAGGTGGGGGCCCCAGAAAAACAAAGTATAAAAGCTCAGGCTTGTGTTAGGCTTACCCTGTCGCTCTGGTAGTCATGTGACATTGGTCCCTGCCATCCCCCCAGCCCTGAGTGGCCACCTTCTCTGTTTCCCCGTCCACCCTCTCCCAGGGGATGACAGAAGGAAGTTGTCGGAAGTGACAGTCCCTAACCTTGAGCAAGGACTTTGACTATGAGTCGCTAGGAATGCGACCCACCTGGCCCCCACTCAGACCCTGAGAGTCTGCGCCCCTCCCCCGCCACCCTCCCCTCCCCCCGCGACCCTCAGACCCACCCGGATGCTGATCCTGGAGCCTACCTGGAAGGCATACTGGGCCACAGAGGCCAAGACGTCTTTGAAGAGGATGCGGGAGGTGAGCGTGTGCCCGTGGTAAACGATGGGCTCCTTGTTGGGTCCGTCCCATACGTCCACCTCCACACAGCGGCACCCCCGTTTCAAGGCCCTGCAAACACCCCCAGGGAGAGGTGGGGGTCAGGGGGTGAGGCGGCGCTGAGGGCGCCCTCTCCTGGCCGCGCAGAAACCCAGCACCCTCTTCTTCAGCACCCCCTCCTCCACACTGACATCTCAGCAGGCCCCTTAGGGAAGCCCTCCCTGGACAGAGGCTCTGATGCAAGGCGCCTCTATAGCCCCGACGTCCACTCTGAGTGTGTGGTCTGATCCCTGGCCTCACAGTCACCATAATGGCAGCTACTAACACCTACGGACACTAGGATTCTCTCATCCCCACTCAGAGCCCAACCCAGGATGGGCCAGGTTAGCTCTGCCCCAGATGGGAAAACCGAAGCTGAGGGTGGCGAACTCCTTAGCCCCAGAGTCCTGAGAGAGAGAGAGAGAGAGAGAGAGAGAGAGAGAGAGAGAGAGAGAGAGAGAGAAAGGGAGAGAAAGGATTTTGTTTTGGTTGTTTGGTTTTTGCTTCTTGGATGGTGCTCAGGGGTTACTTCAGGCTCATGCACTCAGGAATTACTCCTGGTGGTGCTCAGGGGACCATATGGGATGCTGGGAATCGAACCTGGGTCGGCCACGTGTAGAGCAAACGTCCTACCCGCTGTGCTATCACATCAGCCCCCAGAATTCATTCTTGGTGGTGCTCAGGGGACCTATGGGATGCTGGGAATCGAATCTGGGTCGCCCACGTACAAGGCAAACGTCCTACTCGCTGTTCTATCACTCCAGCCCCCAGAATGCATTCTTGATGGTGCTCAGGGGACCATATGGGATGCTGGGGATTGAACCCTGGTCTACCGCTCCCCGGCCCTTGCCAGAGCCCTTCCAGGAGTGATCCCTGAGCACAGAGTCAGGTCTGTGCTCACTAAACATCACTAAAAACAACAAACCACCCAGGGACTGGAGAAATAGTACAATGGGGAGGGCATTTGCCTTGCCCAGGGCTGACCCAGGTTAGATCCAAGCATCCCATAAGATCTCCTGAGCACGGCCAGGATTAAATTTGTGAGTGCAGAGCCAAGAGTAACCTCTGAGCATCACTGGATATGACCCAAAATAAAAACAACCCCCCCAAAATAAACAAAGCAAACAAAATCCCCCAGGGGCAGAGCAGTAGCACATCAAGGGTGCTTGCTTTGCATGCACCTAACCCAGTTTGACCCAGGGCGCCTCTATGGGTTCCCTGAACCCACCAGGAGTGATCCCTGAAGGCAGAGCCAGGAGTAAGCCCTGAGCTCAGCCAATGTGGCTCAAAAAAAAACCCCAAAATTGATTCATTCAATCAGTGTCAAGTCCCCTGTGTTTAGAGCACGTGGCAGACCGTGGAAGGGAGAGAAACTCCAGCAACCCGTAGGGCTTCACCTCTCCTCCTAATCTCAGCATCTCCTCCAAGCTGTAGGGCAGCGGGACCCTCAAACACCACACACACAAACACATGCACACACACACATGCACTCACACGTATGCACACACACATGCACACACACGTACACACATGCACACACATGCATTCACATACACACACGTACACACATGCATGCACACACATGCAAACGTGCACGCACACACACGAACACAGGCATGCACGTGCATACATGCGCACAAGCACACACAGGCGTGCACACACATGCACATACATGTGCGCACATGCACACACATGCACACGCACGCACATACATGTGCGCACACGCACACATGCACATGCGCGTGCACATGCACACACATGCACACACATGCACATGCACGTACACGCATGCACACACAGCACGTCTACATGCACACACATGCACACACATGTATACATGCACACACAAGCACACATGCATTCACATACACACACGTACACACATGCATGCACACACATGCAAACATGCACACACACACATGAACACAGGCATGCACGTGCACACATGCGCACAAGCACACACACAGGCACGCACACACATGCACACGCATGCACACACACGCACACGCACACACACATACATGCAGCGCTTTCCCTCCCAGCTAGGCACCACGGCACACGTCCTTCCCGCCGTACTTTATGTAGCCCTCCACGCTGCTCTGGCCACAGAACTGGTCCCCGAGGAGGTAGGTGTTGTGCGAAGAGCTGATGAAGTAGTGGCTCAGGGGCTGAGTCATGTCCTGGTAGATGGGGAGGTACATGGGGTTGAAGATGTCGCCGTCCTTCGAGCAGAGGTAACTCAGGAAGCCGTCCAAGCTCAGGACACACCGCCTTTTGCCTGGGTGAGGGGAGGGTAGCGGAACATGAGGGCCAGGCGGCAGAGACTGAAGGCAACTGTGCGCGAGATCGCCCTGTGTTTGTCCTTTTTGTCCGGCTCACTTCATTGACATGCTAGCTGAGGGTTCTGTGCGTGTTGCAGCAAATTGCATGGTTTATATGTGATTGTTAAGAGTAACTGGAGGGGCTGGAGCACACAGCAGGGAGGGCGTTTGCCTGGCACGTGGCCAACCCGGGTTCGATCCCTAGCATCCCATATGGTCCCCTGAGCACCGCCAGGAGTAACTCCTGAGTGCAAGAGCCAGGAATAACCCCTGAGCATCGCTGGGTGTGACCCAAAGAGCAAAAAAAAAAAAAAGAGTGGGAGGGGCCTGGAGAGGTGGTGAATTGGCCACAGAGCTTTCCTGGAACGCTGCTGACCCTGCTTTAATCATGGTGCCCCAAGCATCTCCAGGAGCAATTGGGTGTTAACACAAAACAATAACAACAAACTCTACTGGACCAGAGAGAGCTCAATGGACTGACGACAATCTGCATGGAGGAAGTCCAGGTTTGATCACTCGATCAACTGATCTCTGGCAGCCATCCCTGAGATGACTGTGCACAGAACCAGCAGGAGCCCCTGAGCACATCAATGATGGCCGCTGAAGGAAGGAAAGAAAGAAAGAAAGAAAGAAAGAAAGAAAGAAAGAAAGAAAGAAGAAAGAAAGGAGGGAGGGAGGGAAGGAGGGAGGGAGGGAGGGAACAAGGAAGGAAGGAAGGAAGGAAGGAAGGAAGGAAGGAAGGAAGGAAGGAAGGAAAGAAGGAAGAGGGCTGGAGAGAAAGTACAGTGCGTAGGGCATTTGCTTTGCATACAGCCAAGTTGGGTTCAATCCCTGGCATCCCATATGGCGCCCTGAGCACTTCCAGGAGTAATTCTTGAGCATAGAGCCAGGAGTAACCCCTGAGCATCACCAGGTGTGCAGAAAGAAAGAAAGAAAGAAAGAAAGAAAGAATGAAAGGAAGAGAGGGAGGGAAGAAGAAGGAAAAGAAGGAAGGAAGGAAGGAAAGGAGGAAGGAAAAAAGGAAGGAAAGAAAGGAGGCAGGAAGAAAGGAAAGAAGAATGGAAGGAAGAAGGAAGGAAGGAAGGAAGGAAGAAGGAAGGAAGGAAGGAAGGAAGGAGGGAGGGGGAGGAAGAAAGAAAGGAAGAAAGGAAAGAAGAAAGAAAAAAGAATCAGCACACTAGGAGATAGTTCAGGGTTTAGGGAATAAACCTAGCATGCACCTGACCTGGGTTCAATTCCCGGTGCTACATGATCCCATGAGCATTGCCAGGAACAGCCCTGGTGGCCTCATCTGGTTGGTCAAAAGTCACTGGGGGAGAGGCAGGGGATGGGGCGGCCTCCCTGGTCTCCTGAGCACCACTTGCCCCTCCCCCTCCCCAACCTCACACACAAAAGACCATCATAAAAGCAAACGGAAGTCCAGGCTTCGAGGTGACCACTGGCGGCGTCCCTCAATCTATAAATCATTCTGTCCCAACACCAACACAGCATCAGCAGAAGGCAGGCAGGGCGCTGCTGAAGAGGCACTGGAGAGGGGCCGGGTGCACATCACCAGGTGCACATCACCCAGTCACTCCTGAGCACTGCTGGGTGTGCACCTTACCCCACCTCACCCCCCACAAAAAAAAGAGAGAGAGAGAAAAGAAAAAAAGACTTGGAGATATGAGAGCAGAGAAGGCGTCAGTGAGCTGTGCTAGCTAGAGCTGGACGATTGGGATGGTCCACGGAACCATGGAAAAATAAACACAGAGTCAGCTAGATGATTGGGGCCGGAAGGTAGTGTAAGGGCATGTGTGAGGCCAGGGCACCACCTGCCCAGCTCAGCGTCTGTGGCTGTGCCCCACCCCCAAATGCTAGCTCACTTGTCTCCCCCTCATCCCTCTTAATCCCCTTGTAGCTGTGGGGATTAAAGACTCAAGAACCCCTTGGAGGCCAGGAGGACTGGTCAATGGTTGGAATCTACCACAAGTGTGAGTGGGGCGGAGAGTAGGTAAGATAGAGGAGGGACCAGTCTGACAATAATAGCCGGAAATGATCTCGCTGGACAAGAACTGAGTGTTAGAAGTAGGTAAAGGGATATTCCTGATAACCTTCTAGTATCTGTATTGCAAAGCACAATGCCCAAAAGGGTTGGGGGTGGAGAAAGAGAGAGAGAGAGAGAGAGAGAGAGAGAGAGAGAGAGAGAGAGAGAGAGAGAGAGAGAGAGCCTGCCATAGAGGCAGGCTGGTAGGGGATGATGGGAGGGAAACTGGGGACGCTGGTGGAGGAATGGATTTTGGAACACCATATGACTGAAACCTAATCATGAACAGGGTCTATCTTACAGTGATTCAATGAAAAAAAATCTTGGGACGGGCTGGAGCAAGTACAGTGGGTAGGGCGTTTGCCTTGCAGGCGGCCGACCCGGGTTCGATTTCCAGCATCCCATATGGTCCCCCGAGCAGAGCACCGCCAGGAGTAATTCCTGAGTGCAGAGCCAGGAGTAACCCCTCTGCATTACCGGGTGTGACCCCAAAAAGCAAAAAAAAAAACCTGGGGAAAAAAATAAAAGAACCCCTTGGGAATTTGGCGTGGTGGCATGGGGGGGTGTGGGTAGCCCAGGAAAAGGTACAGCTGGTGTTTGTTCGCCTGTTTATTTACTATTATTTTGTTGTTGTTTTTGGGCAACACCTGGTAGTGCTCAGGGGTTACTCCTAGCTGTGTGCTCAGGGGACCATATGGGGGTGCCAGTGATCATACCCAGATTGGCCGCGTGTAAGGCAGGTGCCCTATCTGCTGTACCGCCTCATTTTCTGATTTCTGGTCTGGAGGTGCTGGGGAGACCCTATGAGACGCTGGGGAACTGAACCAGGGTGCTGGCAGTATTGCAAGGCAAGTGTCCGACCCTCAGCACTGTCTCTCTGGACCCTGGAGCTGGCATTTCATTTTTGGGTTTTGTTCAGTTTGGGGGTTACATCCAGAGATGCTCAGAAATTGCTGTTGTTAGTGGTCGAGAGACCATGTGGGATGTCACGGGTCGGAGGACCCCCTGTGTGCAAGGCAAGTGCCCTCCCACTGTATACTATCTCCTTGGTCCTGGAGCTGGCATTTAAAGGACCAGCTAGGGACTGGACAGATAGTACAGTGGGTAAGGCATTCGCTTTGCACACGACCGACCCGGGTTCGATCCCCAGTTGCCCCCGTATGAGCTCTGCCAGGATTAATTCCTGAGTGCAGAGCCAGAAGTCTGGCTGAGCACTGTTGGGTGTGCCCCCCCCCAAACAAAAACAAACAAAAAGAGAATAAAACAAAGAACCAGCCCATGGAGAATGGGCAGAAGGGAAGGTCCCAGCAGCAGCAGAAGGCAGAGGCCAAAGCAAGAGGCCACGGAGGGGTCGCCACTGCTGGCCAGACTGAGACAAAACGGACATGAGGGTTCAGTAAAGGCCAGGCGGGGTCTGCGGAATGTTCCAGCACTGCAGAGGAGCTCCCGGAAAGGCTGCCCTCCTTTAGGAAGAGGCCAGACGGGAGAAAGATGGGGAAGTTGTGAGTGGGGACCCGGAGGGAGGGAACCTGGCCTCGTTCCTCACCGCCCCTGCCCAGGCCTCTGCGGCGTCTCTTACCACTCTCAGAGGGCTCATAGCGGCCGATGAGCTCCAGGGCCAGGTCGGTTGCCTGCTCCCCTTCCTTCTGCTCCTCTTGCAGGAAATCGGCAAATTCCAGCAGGGTCAGCTTCTGTCCATCGGCCGAGAAGCTTCGGAACAGCTCGCGCACCTCCACGCGCTTGGTCAGCACCTTGTAGAACTGCACGAATTCTTCTCCCTCCAGAGTGCCGGACTCAGAGGTGTCAGCATCCTGCAGAGACGGGTGCGAGGCACAAGGGCTGGGACCTGCGACTCTCCCAGAAGGGTGATCTGGGAACTGAGGCCCCGGGCACGCCTCCCTGTGATCTCCCCACACTCAGGGCCTAGGGGAGCAAAGGTTCGGCCATAGCACTGGCTGCTAGAGACTTTTCAACTAGGATGCAATGCCCGCCCCACCCCCCAAAAAATCTCTACAAGATCTAAAGATGCCTCTTTATGTTTTAATTATTTGGGGGCGGGGCGGATGCCACACCTGGTGGTGCTCAGGGTTGACCCTTGGCTCTGTACTCAGGGATCACTCCTGGCGGTGCTCTGGGAACCATATGGGATGCCAGGGATTGAACCAGGGCTGGCCGTGTGCAAGACAAGCACCGTACCCATTGTACTATCTCTCTGGCCCCCTCAAGGCTCTTGACCATGCTCAGGGATCACTCCTGGCAGTGTTTGGGATCATCTATTAAGGGCCAGGAATCAAACTGGGGTTGGCTGCATGCAAGGCAAGTGCCTTAAGCCTCTATTTCTTTGGCTCTTTTCTTGGTGTTTTCCATTCTCCAAGGCACCTTGGGCAGGGAGTCCCTTGATAACAATGCTGTGTACCTTTCGAACAGAGTAGAGATCGAAGCGACAGGACAGTGGGGAGGGTGCTTGCCTTGAACCCGGATGACCTGGGTTGATCCCCAACATCCCATATAGTCCCCTGAGCGCCACTCATAGTAACTCCCGAGTTACAGAGCCAGGACTATCTCCTGAGTATCACTGGATGTGGCTGTCCCCCAAAGAGAAAAGTGAGGGTGGAGAGATGGTACCAGGTAAAGCTCTTGCTTGGCACATGACGAAGCCAGGTTTGATCCCCATCACCCCGTAGGGTACCCTTGAGCCCTGCCAGGAAAGATCCCTGAGCGCAGAGCCAGGAGAAAGCCCTATGTGCCACCAAATGTGGGTGAAACCAAAAACAAACAAACAAATGAAGAAGGAGGAGCAGCATGCCCTGCCCACCCACCCATCAACCCCCGCACCCATGCGGCACCTGGGGGGGAGCTTCAACAGGTGAGCACTGCTGTAAGGGACTGCATCCCTCAGCCAGGAGAGATGGCCCCGCTGCCCTCTGCAAAGCCCGGCCAGGGCCACTCACCTGGAAAAGCTGGAAGGCGTAATCTTCGTCCATGTCTATGTTCATCAGGTGCAGTAAGCGCTTGGTTTCCTGGAACGTCATTCTGCCATCCTGGTTTCTGTCTCCGCGCTGGAACAAGTCACTCAACCATCCAGGGTAGAGTTAAGGCAAAAGCACGGGGAGGCGCATGCGTAGATGCCGGGGGTCACACTTCTCCCCGCATCCTGCATCAGTCTCTCCCCCAACCCCTTGTCCACGTTAGCTTCCAGAGTCTTCCTCCCAGGCACTAGTCTACCTGGTCAGCACACAGTTCAGCCACCGACAGAGAAGAGAAGTCAAACTCACTTTCGCCCCCCTGATCTGGCTGTCCTGGGCCCCACAAAGATGCTCCCACATCCTGTGTCTGTCACTGTCACTGTCACTGTCCTCCCGTTGTTTATCGATTTGCTCGAGCGGGCCCAGTAACGTCTCCATTGGAGACTTTGTTGTTACTGTGTTTGAAATATCGAATATATCACGGGTAGCTTGTCAGGCTCTGCCATGCGGGTGAGATACTCTCGGTAGCTTGCCTGGCTCTTTGTATCTAAACTTTTTTTTTTTTTTTTTGGAGTGGGAGCCACATCTGGTGGTGCTCAGGGGAGCTTACTGGGTGATGGGAGCTGAGTCCGGGTTGGCTGTGTACAAGGCAATAGCCCTATCCACTGCTGTGCTATCGCTCTAGCCCTGAGTCTACGCTTTTAATCACACCACTCCGTCATGCAGGAGTGCCCTTTGCACCTCATTTTCATGCTCCAGTTCTACTCATTTTTCAGGTCCGGCCCAAATGCTTCTTTCTCTCTGAAGTTTTCTCAAAACTCTTCCACTAAAATGAGAGGCTTCTTGACGCCAGAGTGATAGCATAGCAGATAAGGCGTTTGCCTTACATGCGGCCAACCCAGGTTTGATCCCCAGCATCCCATATGGTCCCCTGAGCATCACCAGGAGTAGTTCCTGAGTGAAGAGCCAAGAGGAAGTCCTGAGCATCGCCAGGTGTGGCCCCAAAACTACAATAAAACAAAATTTTATGAAATGAAAGGTTTCTCCTTCGTTCAAACACTTGCAGATAATCCAGGTGCCCGGTGTTTACACTAGATAATTCTCTCTGCCAGCCAAAGCAATACCTGAGTCTGTTCGGCTACAAATCACTCAACCTGAGGGGACCTGATACACGCTGCCTAACGAATGAATTGTCAAAGGCAGGGTGGGGAAAGACCGGGAGATCTGGAAGGGCACCGCTAAGGCTAAAGGCATCTGTCCTTTAAGCCTGGCATTTGTCCCGCAGTTAATGCCACTGGCATCTTCTGATACTTTTTGGTTTGTTTTGGGGCCACTCCTGACAATGCCAAGAGCTTACTCCTGGCTCTGCACCCAGAAATCATTCCTAGCGGTCCTCCAGGGACCGTATGGGGTGCTCGGGATTGAACCCATGTCAGTGGTATTCAAGGTAAGTGTCCTACCTGCGGCACGATCTCTCCAGCCCTTGGCACCTTCTGTTCTTATGTTTTTATTCCCACCCCCCTTTTGTGGGGAGGAAGCACACCCAGCAGTGCTCAGAGGCTACTCCTGGCTTTGTGCTCAGGATTGACCACCCCCCCACCAGCCTGTGCTCAGAGGACCCTCTGCAGTGCCAGGGGTCAAACCAGAGTGCATGCTGTCTCTCCACCCTCCTACCCTTTTCTCTGTTTCTGTTCTATTTTGAGGCCACACCTGGAGATGCTCAGAGCTTAATTTCTTTTTCTTTTTAAGCCATACCCAGCGATGTTCAGGGGTTACTCCTGGCTCTGCAATGAGGAATCACTCCTAGTGGTACTTGGGGGATCAAATGGGATGCTGGGAACCGAACCCAGGTCGGCCGTGTGCAAGGCATACGTCATCCCTACTATAGCTCTGGTCCCCGCTCAAGGCTTATTCCTGGCTCTGCACTCAGGAATCATTACTGACAGCGTTTGGGGGTACATATGGGATGCCGAGGATCAAACCCAGGTCAGCCACATGCAAGGCAAACACCCTACCCACTGTACTTACTCTCTCTCTCTCTCTCTCTCTCTCTCTCTCTCTCTCTCTCTCTCTGGTTCCCCATACTCTCCCCTTTATTTGCAAGCAGAATATTTGCAGAACTATTTTTCTGCATTTCTCCCCCTTTTTCGGTGAGATGAATACATGGCAGGAAGCTGTGGGACCGTCTGTCCCTCTGAGACTCACACCTCCTAGAATCCTTCAACTCCCAGAGGTCTTTCCCCCGTCCCACAGGGTCTGAATCTTTCCCAACAACATCTTGACTATTCCTCATGCAATCCCTGCCCCCCCCCCCCCCGCATCAGACCCTAGCCCTCTGCCTCCTCCGACTCCACCTCCCCACCCACCTGCCTGCCCTACCCCCACCTCCCCCATGTCTGAACTCTGGGGCTGCGTCTAGGGGACCCCGGGCCCCTGACTGGGTCCTGGTGATACTGGTCCTGTCGCTCCTGTTGGTCCATGTTCTTGACGAAGTCTATCAGCAGCTGGAGGCCCTCCATCCAGATGTGGGCTTCCTCCACGCTATTGGCCACCAGGTCCAGGTTGTCGCGCCGGCCATGGAAGACCACGGTGAAGCCCTGAATCAGGGCCGACTCGTCCTCCAGGCTGCGAAGCAACTCGGACTCCGCGCCCAGCCGCACCGTCTCCACGTCGGAGATGGAGACTGTGGGCAGCAGAGAGATGGGGGCGGGGGGTCAGGCCCTCTGGGGATGGAGCATCCAGGACCTCTAGCTGTCTCTCCTCTGGGTGGGATGCCCAAGCTGCACAGGTTGGGCACCCCAGAAGCCTTGGTGCAGAGAGAGATGGGCCCTGGGCTGGAGGGCCCACTCTGGGTCAGTGCCTGCTGTTTCCACTGGCCTGGCGCCAGGGAGTGAGGACAGTGGGGAAGGTGCTTCCCTGACACGTGGCCAACTTGAGTTCGATCCCTGGCATCCTGGATAGTCTCCTGAGGCCTGCTGGTAGTGACGCTTGAATGCACAGCCGGGAGCAAGTCCTGAGCCCCGCCTGAGGTCGCTCAAAAACAAATCCCAAACCCACAAGTGACAGAAAAACAGAAAAAATGGATTTCATTAAAATTCAAATATTTCATTTAAATTCATCAAGGAAGACCTAAAGAACGGGTGGAAACAGTTACGGGCCAGAACGACAGTACAGAGGGGAAGGCACTTGCCTGGCACATGGCTGACCCCGGTGTGATCCCCAGCACCTAATGGGGTCCCCCAAGCCCCATTCAGAGTAATCCTGAGCACCACTGGGTATAACCCCCAAAATAAAAATGTAAAAGGCTGTGAGCTGGGGACCTGAGCCATAGTAACAGCAGGTAGGGCGCTTGCCTTGGACAGGGCCGACCCAGGTTCGAGGTTCAATCCCAGCCATCTCCTCCAGGATTGATTTCTGAGCCAGGAGCAACCCCTGAGCATCACCCGGTGTGACCCCAAAACCAAACCAAAACAGTTGTGCTCGGGGGCCATGAGTTGCAGGGGATTCAACCCAGGCCTCCTGCATGCAATATCTGCGGTCACCCCCAGGAGCTGTTCCCTCGCCCCCTGGCTCAGACCCGACAACTTCCTCTTTCCAGATGTCTAGGAAGGAGCCAGAGAAACCCTTCCAGGCTCTGCTCTCAGCGGGGGGCTGTGGGCCCTGAGCTTTGGTGTGTCCCTCATGCATACCCTCCAGGATGCATCCTCTGAGGAAAAGTACGTATTTGATCAACAGACTGCTTTGTTTTGCTTGGGGGCCATACCCAGTGGTGCTCAGGGCTTACTCCTGGCTCTGAGCTCAGGAATTATTCCCAGCAGTGATGGTGGAACCATATATGGTGCCAAGGATCAAACCCAGGTGAGCCGAGTGCAAGACAAGAGCTTTCCCATCCCTGACCAATCGGCAGACTATTCTGGTGATGTCCAGTCACTGTCACTGTCCTGTCACTGTCCTCCCGTTGTTCATTGATTTGCTCGAACGGGCCCAGTAACATTGTTACTGTGTTTGGCATATTGAATACATCACGAGTAGCTTGCCAGGCTTTGCAGTGGTCGAGATACTCTCGGTAGCTTGCCGGGCTCTCCGAGAGGGGCGGAGGAATCGAACTCGGGTCGGCAATGTTGGCCACTTGCAAGGCAAACGCCCTACCCACTGTGCTATCACTCCAGCCCAGTGATGTCCAGTGCTGAACATTTTTTTTTATCAGAATGGCTAATGTGGTGCGGGTGGGCAGGAACCAGAGGGAAACTGGAGATACTGGTGGTGGAAATGTGCACTGGTGAAGTGACCAGTGTTGGAACATTGTATGACTGAGACCCAACTATGAACGACTTTGTAAGTGTGTATCTCATTGTGATTCAATTAAAAAAAAACTTAAAAAAAACCTTCAAAATATATATTTTTTATTTATTTTTAAATGTAGGAGTATGCTATTTATTCAGCCACCGATTAGGCTGATTGAATTGGGCATGAACTCTACAAAAAATATATATATATTTAAAAACAGGGAATGGCTAACATGTCCCACGCAGCCTGCTCCCCTGGGCCCTTGAGTCCCTGTGATCGATAGGGCAGGTACTGTTTCATTCACATTTCAACCAAGGACTAGACTGACACTTAGTTTAAGTTAAGTAATGTGTTCACAGCCATTTGGCTAGAAAGTGGTCAAACCCAGGGCTTTATACCTGTCTGATGCCTGAGTCACTTATTTCATATGACGGCGATGATAACAGAAAGATAGAACCAATGATCTAGCCAGGATTTTTCTAGGTCTTTTATATTTTGTTTTATTGGGAGGCCATACCCGAACTAGGTAGTGCTAAGGGTTTATTCCTGCCTCTGAGCTCAGAGGGGCCTTTTTATTTTCTATTTATTTATTTATTTTGCTTTTTGGGTCACACCCAGCGATGCACAGGGGTTACTCCTGGCTTTGCACTCAGGAATTACTCCTGGCAGTAGAGGAGCCTTTTTAATTTTTGTTTTTGGGGGCTCTACCCAGCGGTGCCCCTGGAGGGCTCAGGGCTGCTGGGGATTGAACCCAGGTCAGCCACATGCAAAGCAAGAGCCCTACCTGCTGTCCCAGGTCTTTTAGATGAAATAACTAATTCCATCCTTATACAAGCCTTAGAGGCAAATCTGTTTTGTTTTGAGTCCCCGCCTCCCGCATGGGTGGGGAGGCATTGGGCCCCACCCAGTAATACTCAGGGGCTATTCCGGGTTCTGTGCTCAGGGGTCGCTCCTGGTGGTGTCTGGGGGACTGTATGTGGTGCCCGGAACTGACTCCGGCTGGGACCCAGACAAAGTGAGTGCCTTCACCTGTGTATGGCCTCTCTAGCCCGAGACGCAATGGCTGTTCTAATTTCCAGGTGGCAGGTTGACATCAGACCCGGGTAGGCATCAACAACGGAGTCGTGGAAAGGCAGGTCCCTCCCTCCCTCCTTCCCTCCCTCCCTCCCTCTGCACGCCCACCCCGGACCCGGACCCGCAAGGTCACTCACAGCTGAGTTTGGTGCTGCTTCCGACTTGCCGGGAATGCCACACGGTCATGCCATCTTCGTGGAGCTTGAAGAATCGCTGCTTCTTCCAGTTTTTCGACCTCACCTTGCACATCATGGTCCCTTGCTGCATCCGCATCAGGTCTTCGTTGCCAGGGAGCCCTGGGCCTGAGGACACGGGGCAGGGGGGCAGAGAAGAGGAGGATGGGGCGCCCAGGAGAAGCCGTTGGACAGGGGTCTCCGCCACATCCCCTGGATTGTCTCCCCAATCTTTTCCCCTAAGAAAAAGGGGTACTCACGCACTAGTGCGGAGGCCATCACCCACTCTTCCACCAGGTGGCACCAGAGTCACCTAAAGCAGAAGGGAGACCCAAACACCTTTGGTTGATTTTTGCAGGGTTTTTTGGTTTGTTTATTTTTGGTTTGGGGTTACTCCTGGCTCTGCACTCAGGAGTCACTCCTGGAGGTGCTCGGAGACCAAATGGGATGCCAGGAATTGAACCTAGCTCATCCTTGTGCAAGGCAAGCACCCCATCCAATGTACTATTGCTCTTACTCATCATTTTGCAGTTTTTAGAATAATCTATCCAAGCGGGAAGAAAAGGAAACTCCTGATTCTATTTACATGAGTGAAAATTATTTTTTGATTTTTATTTTGGTGAGGGGGTACAAACCGGGCAATGCTCAGGTCTTATTTCTGGTTCTGCACTCAGGGATCACTCCTGGCTGGGTTCAGAAGGGGCCATACATGGTGCCACTGATTGAACCCAGGTCAGACAGGACACATGCAAGACAAGAGCTCTCCCTCTTCTCTGGCCCCAACAAAAGTTATTTTTACTTCTAAGTTTCGATGGCTCTGAATTTGGACTCTTTAGAATTTGGGGGATGGTTTGGGACACACTCAGCAGTGCTCAGAGGCCACCAGGACCAGAGCTATAGGTGCTAGGAAAAGAAGGAGACCAGAGGTGTCAGGGATGAAATCAGTGCTTCATACATGCGAAGTATGAGTTCTACCACTAAGCCACTCCTCATCCTTCAACTCCCTACTGCACTAGGGCACTGTCCTCCCATTGTTCATCGATTTGCTCGAGCGGACCCAGTAACATCTCTATTGTGAGACTTGTTGTTACTGTGTTTGGCATATGGAATACGTCACAAGTAGCTTGCCAGGCTTTGCCGTGCAGGCAAGATACTCTTGGTAGCTTGCCGGGCTCTCTGAGAGGGGCGGAGGAATCGAACCTGGGCCGACCAGGTCAGCCGCGTGCAAGGCAAACGCCCTACCCATTGTGCTATCACTCCCTACACTACCGAGGAAACAGCTGAAGTGTAGAGAAGATCCTAGTGGTTTAGTGTCCTACAGGGAATTCTCCTCCTCCTCCCTCCTCTTCCTCCTCCTTCTCTTCCTCCTCCTTCTCTTCCTCCTCCTCCTTCTCTTCCTCCTCCCTCCTCTTCTTCCTCCTCCTCCTCCTCCTCCTCCTCTTCCTCCTCCTCCTCCTCCTCCTCTGGTTTTGGGAGCACAAAATAAAAACCCAACCCAGGGGCTGGAGTGAGAGCACAGCGGGTAGGGCGTTTGCCTTGCACACGGCCGACTGGGTTCAATTCCCAGCATCCCATATGGCCCCCTGAGCACCGCCAGGAGTAATTCCTGAGTGAAAAGCCAGGAGTAACCCCTGAGCATCGCCAGGTGTGACCCAAAAAGGAAAAAAAAAAACAATCCAAAACACTTGCTGCTGGGGCCAGGAAGTTAGTAGAGAGGTTGGGGCATTTTTCCTGTACTCAGTCAACCCAGGTTCAATCCTTGATACCTGATAATGGTCCCCCATACCCAGTTAGGAATGATTCCTGAGCTCAGAGTCAGAAGTCAGCTCTGAGCACCATTGAGTGCATCCCGTCCAAAACAAAACAAAACAAAACAAAATAATAAAACCACACTGCTCAGGGTCCACATCCAGTGGTGCTGGACCAGTAAGAACAGCAGGATTCAAACCCAGCATGGATGCTGGGCAACCGCCCCAACCTTTGTACTCTCAGAGGCCCTGGGAAGAGCATATCAAGCCACTCAGTGGGAATTTAGTATCTAGAAAGAATGTGGAGATCATTGGGGGGAAAACCCACAAAGAATGAAACAGATTCCCAGGAGGCTGGAGAGATAATACAGATAATACACCTGCCTAGCATACACCCAACCCAGGAATTTTTGTTTATTTTTGTTTTAGGGCCACACATGGGGCTTCTCAGGGTTTACTCCTTGCTTTGTTCCAAGGGATCATTCCTGTGGGGGTTGGGGGACCACCTGGGGTGCTCAAGATTGATTCTGGGTCAACTAAGTGCAAGGCACAGGCACGCACCCTCTGTACTATCTCTCCAGCCCCCCATCCTGGTTTCTGTTTGTGGAGCAGAGGAAGGAAACTATTTTTTTTCTTTTTGGGTCACACCTGGTGATGCACAGGGGTTACTCCTGGCACTGCACTTAGGAATTACTCCTGGCGGTGCTCAGGGGACTATATGGGATGCTGGGAATTGAACCTGGGTTGGCCGCGTGCAAGGCA
The DNA here is from genome assembly GCF_029834395.1 of Sorex fumeus. Lineage (NCBI taxonomy): Eukaryota > Metazoa > Chordata > Mammalia > Eulipotyphla > Soricidae > Sorex > Sorex fumeus. Next base: position 37,006,726 of record NW_026606071.1, on the reverse strand, counting down.
AACGCCCTATCCGCTGTGCTATCTCTCCAGCCCAGATAGAAACTTTTGACTCTGGGGGGCGGGGTGTGTGTGTGTGATGCAGTCTCTGTGACTGTGCCATCCCTATCCCAGACTTGGTTTCAGGGAGAAAATTAGTGACTGGTTCAGCCAGAGACACAGAGTGACTTTAGGGGAACCAGGTCTCCTTTTGGACAGCTCAACCTCACCCTTATGCCTCCCCCCTTCCCTGCCCCTAGGTTTTATTTATTTATTTATTCGCTTCTGGGATGCACAGGGTTTACTCCTAGCTTTGCACTCAGGAATTACTCTTGGCGGTGCTCCGGGGACCCTATGGGATGCTGGGAGTTGAACCCAGGTCAGCCACCATGTGCAAGGCAAATGCCCTACCTGCTGTGCTATCGCTCCAGCCCCACTGCACTTTGCTTTATTTTTTGGGTCAGACCAGGCAGGGCTCCGGTGGGGGGGTCACTCTCAGCAGCGCTTGTGGGGCCCTGGGGTGCTGGGGGTGGGTGCTGGGGCCCTCCTGCAAGGCTGTCCGGCCCTTGCAAGGGGCCATTTCCCCAGCCCCTCCATCTCAGAAAGGGCCTTTCTAGCAGCAAGCTGGTGACCGCGAGGCTGAGAATCACCAAGAGACACCCCGCTTTTGTCTGTTTCCCCTATATGATCTGTTCCCACCGTCTTTCCTTAATCCTCTTCCTTTTTTCTTTCTTCTGCTTTCCCTGTCCTCGGGCTGGTCTTTCTCGTCCTTTCTCCCCTTGCTCACTCTCTTCTCTTTTTTTTTTCGGGGGCCACACATGGTGATCCTGCGGGATTAGGTGGTGCTGGAGCTTGAAGGGGAGCCACAGGCTGCGTGCAAGGCAAGCGCCCTCACCTTGTACCATCTCTCTGGTCCTCTAGTGCACTGGTCCTCTGGTCCTCTCCCCAATGCCCCCCTACCCCCCGCCCGGTCCCCAAACCGCTCTTGGCTCGCCCTTCGCCCCATCACCTCTGCCTCTCTTTTCATCTGCTGGTTTCCAAGAGCGGGCGATTTTCATCCCCTGGCAGGGTGGGGAGCCAGGGGTCCAGGTGGGAGGACATTTGGGTCCAGCGACATGGAACTACATCCCTCTGCTCCCTTTACTGTTCCTCCCTCTCCCCCCCCCCCCCCCCGCCCGTATCCTAGGAGATCAGATAAACAAACTGCCCAGAGAATGGCACTTTGGAAACCAGGGGTTCTAGATCTGTGTGTTTTGTGTTCTCTCCGGGGAGGCGATGGGGTGTACAGGGAAGGACGGTCACAGTCTCACAGCCGTGCATGCAGTGAGGGTGAACAGGGAATCTGAGAGGGGGAGGGGAGGGAGCGGGAGGAGCCAAGGGGTGGGGACTCAGAGACAGGAGGCAGGGGAAGGGGGGGCGTCTTCGTTATTGACTCCTGTGAGAGGACCAGTATCTTGGACAAGTATCCCTGGTCCCTGGTAGTCTGCAGACAAGTTCGGGGGCCCCTCTCTGCTCCCTTCGAGCGCAGATTAGAAAGTTGTAGTGGCAAGTCATGCACTTAGACTGGGGCGAAGGCTCAAAGGACTGGCAGAAGCTTCGCCTGCAGGAATCCGAGGTTTCAATCCCTATTCGTGCATGGGGCAGGGGTGCAGGTGGGGGGGCTAGCCTACATCTGCCACCTCATGCCAGTTTTGCCAGGAGCAACCCCTGAGTTAGGGGTCTTCCCAGAATAGGTCTTTGACTCCCTAACACAGTAGTCAGGCTCATGAATGGGTGAAAGAGAAGGTCTGGACTCAGCCCCTGCCCCTTTCCAAGAAAGTCACACATCGGGCTGTTTGTGTGTTTGTGTGTGTGTGTGTGAGAGAGAGAGAGAGAGAGAGAGAGAGACAGAGAGAGACAGAGAGAGACAGAGAGAGACAGAGATAGTGAGAGAGAGACCGAGATAGTGAGAGAGAGAGAAAGAGAGAGAAGAGAGAGGAGAGAGGAGAGAGAGGAGAGAGGAGAGAGGGAGAGAGGGAAAGAGAAGAGCAGGTAGGGCATTTGCCTTGCATGCGGCTGACTGGGGTTCATCCCCAGCATCCCTATGGCCCCCTGGAACCTACCAGGAGGGACCCCTGAGTGCAAAACCAAGAGTAAGCCCTGAGTACTGCCAGCCAGGTGTGGCCACAACAAACAGAAAAAGAAAAGAAAAGAAAAGAAAAGAAAAGTGTCCGATGTCTCCTTCCTTATTACTCTCTGCTGCTGGAGCTGCTTTTCTCTCCTCGGGCCCTTCCCGGCAACCCTCCATTCCCTGTCCCCTAATCTATGCCCACGTGCCCTCCCCCATGCCCGCCAGTTCTCAGTCCCCTTCTGGGCTGTGACTCACCGAGCCCGGGCAGATAAGCCGGAGGTCCAGCAGCAAGAGACTGACGGAGCAAGGCAGGGGGAAAACTGTAAGTCAAAGAGGATAAGCCGAGGGAGTCCGGGCTCTGGGCCCCGCGGGGGTCCCAGGGAATTAGGAAGGGGCGGCTGGCCGTGTGTGTCCCCCTGCGGGGAGAGCCAGCTGGACACCCGTGGCAGCCCGGGTGCAGCCAAGCCAGCCCGGTTCCTGAGGGAGGACAGGCTTGGAGAAACCGGCGAGGTGTGGCGCTCACCTCCTCGCCCGGCTGCCCAGTGCCTCTTAAAGGCCCAGGACTCTGGGCAGCGCGAGCTGGCCGCAGCCGCGGGGGAGGGAGGCGGCCGGCCTGGGTCTCCAGGAGGAGGAGGAGGAGGAGGAGGAGGCGGAGGCGGAGCCTGGCTGCCCTTGGCTGGACGCTCGCCTCCTCGCTGACCCCAGTCCCGCAGGAGCTCTCCAGGATTGCAAAGCCGACCCCAGGGAGCTGGGCTGGAGAATCACAGCTGTCCACTCGGACGCCTTCTCCGCGCAGGTGCTGCCCCCGAGGTCAGGTCAGCTGGCTTCCCGTGGGGCCTGCAGGCACACCCTCCTGAAGGAGGGAGGCAGCAGGGGGCTGGAGGGAGAGGGAAGCGGGTAGGGCCCCTGCTTGGTGCCATCTCGGAACCCCCAAAACACTGGACTCCCCAGCCTCTAAGTGCAGAGCCAGGAGGAACCCCCAGGACCACTGGGTGTAGCCAAACCTTAAGCAACTACGAGTAACAAGGATAAGAAGACACTAGAGTGGCAGAGAAGGAAGAGAAGGAAGGAGGGGGTCTTAAGTGTGTGCAGGGGGGCCAGAACAATAGCACGGTGGCCGGGGTATTTGCCCGGCATGCGTCTGACCCAGGTTTGATTCCGTATAGTCTCCCCGAGCCCACCAGGACTGATCCCTGAGCACAGAGTCAGGAGTAAGCCATGAGCACCGCTGGGTGTGCTACCTGCCCCAAAAAATAAAGAGTGGAGGAGTGTGGGAATGTGACTCGATTTTATCACTTGGCCATACATGCATCAGACCTGGGTTTGATGACTGGCACCGCAAAAAACAAAGAGTCAAATCAGAAATGTGGGACCATGGGGGTGGGGGGGAGTGCAGGAAAGGCAGGGGGAGTGGTGAGGGAAGAAAAAAATAAGTGAGGGGGGCTGAAATGATAGCACAGCGGGTAGGGCATTTGCCTGGCACGCGGCCGGCCCGGGTTCGATTCCCAGCATCCCATATGGTCCCCTGAACGCCGTCAGGAGTAATTCCTGAGTGTAGAGCCAGGAGTAACCCCTGTGCATTGCCGGTTGTGACCCAAAAAGCAAAAAAAAAAAGTGAGGCTAGAGAGAAAGTACAGTGGGTAGTAGTGGGTTTGGTGCTTGCCTTATGTGACCAACCCTAGTTCCATCACGGAAATTGTTGTACGGTCTCCCAAGCCCGCCAGGTGTGATCCTTGAGCACGCAGCCAGGAGTATGCCCGCCCTGAGCACCATCGGGTGTGGCCCCTCTCCCCACCCAGTGTACACCGCCAACTCAGAAGTGGGAGTGCTTGGCTTGGAGAGTGCTTGGTTGGAGCAATGTTCCACTTGAACGGCCCACTTCTGCTCCTGCCGCCTCCCAAGTGGCCCCCAGCACTGCCGGCTGTAGCTGATACACACGCCAAAATGACAGCGACAATAAAAAGTGTTAAGGGATAGATCAGCGGGATCTATGACTTACGGGGCCGGAACAATAGTACAGTGGGTAGGGCGTTTGCCTTGCCCGTGGCCGACCCAGGTTCAATCCCCGGCATCCCATATGGTCCCCTGAGCACTGCCAGGAGTAATTCCTGAGTCCAGAGCCAGAAGTAAGCCGTGAGCATCATTAGGTGTGACCCAAAAAAGAAAAAAAAAAAGAGGACATATGACTTATAATAATAGGCTTTGCTAAATATCAAAAGGAGGCTGGTGTGAAAGGAGACAATTGCGTACTGTCTTCATTTATATCCCCTCATTCTGCAAACATTACTCCACCTCTCGTGCAGGGGGCAGACATGTGTGTTTACAGAGGTGTTTGGGGAGGGTGGAGAGAACACATGGATGATACTGGTCTCACATCGCTGACTGTGGTTCTATCCCTGCCTTTGAGCATTACCAGGAGTGATCCCTAAGCTCAGGGCCACAAGTAAATCCTCAGGTCCTGAATATTGTCGGGTGTGGCCTAAAAAGTCAATAAAACAGAGGCTGGAACAATAGCACAGTGGGTAGGGCGTTTGCCTGCATGCCGCCAACCTGGGTTCGATTCCCAGCATCCCATATGGTCCCCCGGAGCACCGCCAGGAGTAATTTCTGAGCCAGGAGTAACCCCTGTGCAATGCTGCGTGTGACCCAAAAAGGCAAAAAGAAAAAAGTCAATAAAATAAAGGTTTGTGTAGAGAAGAAGCAGAATACAGAGCCAAAGAAGAACACAACACAACGTGAGCAGGGTACGAGAGAGAGAGAGAGAGAGAGACAGACAGACAGACAGACAGACAGACAGAGACAGAGACGGAAACAGACAGAGATGAGACAGAAACAGAGATTGGACTTTTATTACTCAGGAATCCTTTCCGGCAGGGCTTAGAGAACAATATGGGTTGCCGGATATCAAACCTGGATTGGCTGTGTGCAAGGCACGCGCCCCATCTACTGTACTATCTCTTCAGCCCCAACATGTGGTTTTATTTTTATTTATTTTTTTGCTTTTTGGGTCACACCCAGCGATGCTCAGGGGTTATTCCTGGCGGTGTTTAGGGGACCACATGGGACGCCAGGGATGGAACCGCGGTCGGCCATGTGCAAGACAAATGCCCAACCTGCTGTGCTATCGCTCTGGCCCCCAACGTGTGATTTTAAATGTGGGGATGTGGATTGTGTCAATGATTTGTCTCAAATGGCCCAAATGTCTCAAATGGCATCCCTCAATTGCACATTGGTAATTACTTCTAGTTAAAGCCTTTAGTCTCATTAAAATAGAATCCTCCTGAGACTACCAAGAACTGCAAGGAGAGCAGGAACTTTTGGGAGGAAGACCTCAGGAAGTCAAGGGCAGTTTCTAGTACCAAAGGACTTAAATATTTTTCAGACTTTTTAATTGAATCACCGTGATATAGACCCTTGCAAAGCTGTTCGTGATTAGGTTTCAGTCATACAGTATTCCAACACCCATCCCTCCACCAGTGTACGTTTCCCGGCACCAGTGTCCCCAGGTTCCCTCCCATCACCCTCCACCCCCCACCCTGTCTGCCTCTATGGCAGGTGCTTTTCTCTCTCTCTCTCTCTCTCTCTCTCTCTCTCTCTCTCTCTCTCTCCCTCCTTTCGGGCAGTGTGGTCTGTAATATTGATACTGAAAGGTTATCAAGAATATCCCTTTACCTACTTTTAACACTCAGACCTTGTCCAGCGTGATCATTCCCTGCTTACTGTCATACTGGTCTCTTCTCTATCTTATCTATCCTCTGCCCCACACACACCTTGGTTAGATCCAACCACTGACCAGTCCTCCTGGCCAAAGGGCTTCGTTTTTTGTAACTTCTTAGACTTGCCTTTCTCTTTTGAAAGAATTTCCCATGTGTTACTTTTTGCAACAAAAGATTTTCAACCTGAATTTAGCCCTTTGCTAAATTCCTCTTCAGCAGGAATTCTTCTCTGTTTAGCACTTTTGTTTAAAAAAAAAACAAAACAAAACAAAGCTTTTCATTTTTCCACTGGGTAGTTTCTGAAGCTGTTGGGGCTTCGGTAATGTACACCCTAGCTCACAGACAGCAGGGTCTAGTATGGTTTGGGGTGAACAGACACTCAGGGTTTGTTCCTGACTGTGCTCAGGGATCCTTCCTGGCAATGTTTGCGGGACCCCATGTTCTGCTGGGGATCTGGAGATACAAGGTGAGTCAGCTGCGTGTAGGGCAAACGCTTTTCCAGGGTATGTTCTCCAGTCTTTTTTTGTTTTTTTGGCTTTTTGGGTCACAACCAGCAATGCTCAGGGGTTACTCCTGGCTTTGCACTCAGGAATCACTCCTGGCGGTGCTCAGGGGACCCTATGGGATGCTGGGAATCGAACCCAGGTCAGCCGCGTGCAAGGTAAACACCCTACCTGCTGTGCTATCACTCCAGCCTCTCTCCACTCTTGAGAGCAAGTTTTTAGAAATTTGGGGGTGAGGGTGAGGGTAAGGCGATATCACAAAGGGATCGATCGCTGGCCCTGAGGGGGCACACCTTGGAGGGGTTCAGGGGTCCGAGCAGTGCTGGGGATGCAACCAGGGCCTCTAGGCCACAGAGCTCATGTGCCAGCCCCCACCCTCCACTCCTTTTCAGCTCTCCTGGATTGTGCAGGCTTTGCCTCCTCAAAATACTGCCCCAGTTCCTTTCCTCCTGGGGGTTCTGAGGGCCAGTAACACTTGGCCTGCGTTTTTGGCCCAGACTAGATCTCAGATATGTTTTCGTGCACACTGGTTTTCCGGGCTGTGGCTTGGAGACCTTCACAAGGTTAGTGGGAACGGCTTAGGAGATACGCCTGCTCTGACGCTCCAGGAACCCAGCAGGCAGACGGCCCCAGGCACAGAACTGTCCATCTGCTGGCGCTTTCCTATTTCCATGAAGATCCAGGCCCTTCCCCCACTGTCGTCTATTATTAACAGGTCCAGACACCTGATCTGGGTGGCCTTGGCAGCAGCAGGAAGCAGCGACTGCACAGAGCTTAGCCCAGGGGATCAACTCCAGGAAAAGACCCAGAAGTCTAACATGAAATCAAGGGGCAGATGGTGACTGCGCGCACGTGTGTGTGTGTGTGTGTGTGTGTGTGTGTGTGTGTGTGTTGCAGACACTAAGCACTGTACTAGCTGCCCGCAGGCAGGCCCCCTCCACCACCCTTCCCATGTCACCCCCAAGGGTCAGTACAACAGAGGCCCAAGCCACCCATCCAAAGCACTCTAACTTCTGGTATACACCCCATATTGGTGGTCAAAGGACACTGAAAACATTAAAATGCTATTTGAAAAAGCATCAATCGGAGACTACCAGTAGCATAGAAAGGACCTATATATGCCTTTAAGGTGCCAGAAAAGGGGCTGGAGAAACAGCACAGCAGCTAAGGTGATTGTCTTGCATGCCACTGAAGCATGAGACCCCGGCTCTGTATGAGGTCCTCTGCACATTGTCAGGAGTGACCCCAGAACATCAGCAACATGTCATTTCTCCACAGAAACAGTGCCGAAAAGCCTAAGACAGGGAGCACAGCAGGTGCTTGCCTTGCATGTGGCTGGCTTGGGTTCTAGTCCTAGCTTTATATATTCTCCTCCACATCCCACCAGGAGTGATTCCTGAGCACCTGAGTGTTTCAAAAACAAAACAATAATAGATCTGTATAGACTGTGCCCAAGTTTTTATAGATTTTGTAATCTTATTTAAATAATATTATTCAATATTACATTAATAACTTAATCTTATATACAAATATATTCGGTAACCTCACTAAAGGTAAAGGCTCTCCCGTTGATCGTGGATTTGCTCGAGCGGGCCCAGTAACGTCTCCATTGGAGACTTTGTTGTTACTGTGTCTGGCATATCGAATACTCTCGGTAGCTTGCCAGGCTCTCCGAGAGGGGCGGAGGAATCGAACTCGGGTTGGCCATGTTGGGCTGGAGCGATAGCACAGCGGGTAGGGCGTTTGCCTTGCATGCAGCCAACCTCACTAAATTCAATAAATTCTGTTTTGTACATTAAAAAAACATGTAGGGGCTGGAGTGATAGCACAGCGGGTAGGTTATTTGCCTTGTATGCGGCCCGACCCGGGTTCAATTCCTAGCATCCCATATGGTCCGAGCATGGCCAGGAGTAATTCCTGAGTGCAGGAACTAGAAGTAACCCCTGTGCATCGCTGGGTGTGACCCAAAAAGCAAAAAAAAAAAAAAAGTATATCATTATGTCATCAGCAAATTTTTTTCCTTTATAATCATCTTACATGGGCTGGAGCAATAACACATCGGGTAGGGCATTTGCCTTGTACTCGGCCAACCCGGGTTCGATTCCTCCCTCCCTCTTGGAGAGCTCGGCAAGCTACCGAGAGTATCTCGCCCGCATGGCAAAGCCTGGCAAGTTGCCCGCGACATATTCAATATGCCAAACACAGTAACAAGGTCTCACAATGGAGACGTACTGGGCCCGCTCGAGCAAAGCAAATCCATGAACAACGGGAGGGCAGTGACAGTGATTGAGTCTTACTGCAGGGATTTTTTGGTACTTTTTACCAGATTTTGGAAGTGCCCTTTTGTTCCTGAACTCTCCAATCCCCCAGGGTTTGTGTTTAACTTTCAATCGGTACTGGAATTTATCATTCCCCATCCCCCATTCAGACGATTTATTAGATGAGTTGCATCAATTACTATCAAGCATTGACTTAGTCTTCAATTTTTGCAGCAAGCCCAAATTATTCATTTTTAATTGTTCATTGTTGACACTTCAGAGGAACTCAGGGCTCGCTCCTGGCTCAGGGAAGACTAAAATATGAGGAATTATTGCTTTTCCCATTTGATTGTATACTTTTGGGTCTAGTGGTTTACTCTATGGTTACTTGTTTTTTAGGATACCTTTTGTGACTGGGCCATCTATGATGGTCCCCTGGTGCTCAGGGGATCATGTGCAGTGCTGGGTATTAAACTGGGATTGGCTGCAAGCCAAAATAAATGATTTAACCCGTAACCTCTCTGGTTCATCTTTTGTGATCTTTGCAAAGTTTGTGTTCAAGTCCATTTGAGCTATCTTCTCTCCAGCCCTGATTTTTTTTTTTTTTTTTTGCTTTTTGGGTCACACACGCTGATGCTCAGGGGTTACTCCTGGCTCTGCACTCAGGAATTACCCCTAGTGGTGCTCAGGGGACCATATGGGATACTGGGAATCGAACCCGGGTCAGCTGCGTGCAAGGCAAGCGTTCTACCAGCTGTGCTATGGTTCCAGCCCCTCCAGCCCTAATTCTTAATTTATTTTTGGTTTTGGGCCACACCTAGTGGTGCTCCGGGCTCAGTGTTGGCTCTGCACTCAGGGATCACTCTTGGTGTTGACCTCCATGGTGGGGGGTACCATGTAAGGTATTGGGGAACAAATGTGGGTCATATGTGCAAGGAAGGCACCACACCAGCTACAATATTGCTCTGACCCCCAGCCCTAATTTTAAGTTCTTTAAAAATTTCATTTCCTTTGTTTTTTGGGCCATACCTGGTGGTGCTCAGGGCTTACTCTTGGCTCTGCACTTAGGGACCACTCCTGGTGGGCTCAGGAGACCAGGTGGGGTGCCAAAGATCAAGCCCACATAGGCCATTTGCAAGGCAAACGCCTTACCTGCTTGTACTATTGCTCTGACCTCAATCCTGACTTTTAAAAAATGTGCATTTTTTTCTTTCACTGCCCCTCATTTTTTTTTTTTTGAGGGGAAGGGTGTTTGTTATTCCCAAGTGATTTTTACCAGCGGGTGTAGCCCCCAAACAAAACAAAAAGGCTGGAGGCAGAGGTTGGCCATATCCCCTGGGACCAGACCTAGAAACAATAATTCAGGGAATGTGCTCCAAGGGCAGAGCCCTAAAAGGAAATGACTATGCAAGCTAGTGAGAAATGTTTCCAGAACCATCTATTCGCTGACAAGTCTCTCCTGTACCACAGCACCGCAGCCTGGGAGGACATACACCCACCTCCCAAGGGTTCCCCATCTCCACTTTAAAAGAGAACTTAAAAAATAAGAACTTAATTTTAGAAAAACAAGCATATTTTATATTTATTTTATGAGAGGGGTGGCACACAAAACGAGAGGGAGGAGTATCTTTATACACGCAGAACAGCAGCATCAACCCCAAGGAATACCCACTCTTCTCATCCCCTCCCCCAATACGGATGTAGGGTCCGAGGGAAGCTGAGAAGAGTGAACGAGAATTAAGACATTGTTGGCAGGGGAACATGGCCAATGCACCCAAAGATGGAGAGAGAACGCGCCAGGGAGCAAGGTCCTGGGCGGCAGTTTTCCCCAGCAGAAGGGGAATGAAAACCTTTGGCTGGGCAGGAATGGTGGGCATACAGCAAGGGCCCTTGCCGAATTCTCTGGAGATGGACAAGGGCCTGGAAGCAGTCCAGTTGGCCGGCCGCTCTGAACCATGTGCTCTGCCTTTTCCGGGCTGGGGACGATGGAGAGCTGGCTCCTGTCTCCTCTGCGTTTAAAAGGCAGGAGTCAGGCGTGTTCTGCATTCCTGACACCCAGCTCACTGACTCCGCTTTTGGCTGGAAAGAGGCAGAACCAGTGAGGCTGGCTCCCTCTGCAGAAGTCGGCGTGGAAGAGCCCTTGTGTTGACGAAGCTGCCCCTGCGAAGGTTTCTGTGAGCCCACCCTCATTTTGAGAAGACACCTCTGGAGTGTGTGAGAGGGAGACAAAAACCATTTCGTCTCCCTCTAGAGGTGGATTTGGAGAAGGCCGGTAAGAAAGGGGGCCAGGGAGTGGTGGGGGGAGGAAGGGAGGAGAAAGAGAAACGGTTTACAGCAGGAGGGCAGGGGGAAAGCAAGGCAGTTTACTCTGGGTTTACAGAGCCAAGTCTCCAGGCTGTGGCATCACCTGAAGCTCCAAGAGAAGGAGAAAATCTGACACAATATGAACAAGCGAAAAAGATCTTAGTGGCAACCCTGTAATTCTCAGAGACCAAAATGGAATGTGTGTCTGTCTCCCCCATCAACCCCCACCCCCCAAGGCGGTAAACAAGCAGAGTTCAGCCCTCTTACAGAGTTCTGGATAACATGTACTCATTCCACCAACACTGCAAGTACAATCATGAAGGCAGATGGAGCTGAGGAGGTGCACAATTCACCCGACAGCCAAGTGCAGGCTTGGGGCCAGCTGCTTCGCCCCGGGCCTGCCCCTTGGGGGCCACTCAGCCCCGAGTTCTGAGGATGTGAAACGAAGCCAAGAGGCCCACTGCCTCTCTACCCCCAACGCAATACCCCTCTGGGGCAGCCCGCTCAATCGAGATGGCGGAACTTTAGCAGAGGACAGGGAAGGGAAAAGCACGAAGATCTGGAAACGCTAGCAGCTCAAGCCGGAAACGACACGAAGGGGTAGGAGAGTGGGGGAGAGAAGGGGCTAAGTGGGGGTGCTGGGGTGTGCGTGCCTTTCTGTACCTTTCCCCACCTCCCGGTCTTCACAACAGTTCATGCAGCTCTTGGCCTACTGGAGGAGATGGATGTAATGCCCAGACCAACTTTTTATTGAGCTTATGCAGCTAACAGACTTGTAAACAGTGCCAACTGACCAAGTTTGGCTGAGGGCCCACCACAGAGACCGCTCTGAGATCAAAACCAAAGACCAGGGTAAACAAACACTGAGAGAGGATGAAGAGACACGTCTTGAGTCTTCCAGGAAGGCAGAAGAACGAACTGGTCCATGGCTTGGTCGCAGGCCCTCAGCAGGAGAGAGTGCCACGCTGCCCGCCTCCCTCCCAGGGCCGGGTGAGGAGAGGATCTTCTGGGGTGTGCTGCAAATACAGCATCTGCTGGTGTTGACACCCTCCTGCGGCCGGGCTGGGAGCCCCTTTCCTGGGAGGAGCGGAGAGCGCCCAGGTCCCGACGCCTCGGCCAGTACCTGGAGGCCTGGGGCCATTCAGCACTGAGGTGCTCAAGAGCAGGTCAGTCGTCGTAAAACCTGAGCTGTTTTCCTCGCAGCTTCCCATCGTCCCTCCCTCTCCCCGCTTGGGGGGAGCAGTGGGAGGGTCACTGGGGGGGCAGGGGGATCCCACGGGGATCTGTGACCTGGCCTTCCTGCAGGTTCTTCACCAGTTGTGCCAGCCAGCGTTTGGTGGTGGTGTCATCTTTTAGCACCTGGGCGAAGGTTGTGTCCTTCAGCTGGTCGGGGAGGCACTGGCGGAGCGCTTCACGGGCCCTGCATCAGAACGAAGCGACCAACAGGGAGACCAACAAAGAAACACACATTTGGGGGACAGGAAGCACCCCCTTTGTTCTCTCCCCGCCACCTCCTTCCCTCCGTCTGTCTCTCCCTCCATCTGTCTCTCACCGATGGTCTGTCCTAGTTTAGGGTACTATTTCACGGCATGTACAAATCAACAGTTATTAAGAATTTTTTGGGGGGGGCTGGAGTGGTAGGGCGTTTGTCTTGTACACGGTTGACCCAGGTTCAATCCCCAGCACCTCAATGGTCCCACCAACTCATCAGGAGTGAGCCCTGAGCCTACAAGATGAACACCCCACCCCGTACTATTGCTCCAAACTGCCCCTGCCCCTCATTCTTTAAAGCTTATATTCCGTTCAGATTCAGATGTCCAGGATCTGTATCTGCAATCATTTACAGAATGATATCCCAACGTAGAATTTCTTGACAAAGCAAAATAGACTAAAACAATGCAGTTCACTTTTATGCAAACTGCTTTCTGACTCACTGCAACTGCGAGTCAGAAATAGGTAACAGGTTATAGTAAATCAAACCCCTTTCTCCTTCTCCCTCTTTTGGTTTCTGGGCCACACCTGGCAATGCTCAGGGGTGACTCCTGGCTCTGTCTCAGGGAGTACTCTGGTGTGTGCTGAGGGCCCTACGGGATGTCAGGAATCGAATCTGGGTTGGCTGCATGCAAGGCAAGCACCCCATCGATGGCAGCGTCTCTCTCCTTTCTAAAGCCAGTACATTGAAAGGGAGAGTAACTCATAATAAGGCTAATTAAGTTATTTCAATTCTAAACTAGTGCAAATTTGTCTTTCCAAAAACCACCCCAGTTTTGTAGTTAAAACCCTTAGTAAGAGGAGAGCAGGGGGCTGTAGTGATAGGTAGGGGCTGTAGTGATAGGCAGGTAGGGCCTTTGCCTTGCATGCAATACAACCCAACCCAGGTTCAATTCCCAGCATCCCATATGGTCCCCCAGCACCACCAGGAGTAATTCCTGAGTACAGAGCAACGAGTAACCCCTGAGCATAGCCGGGTGTGACAAGAAAAAAAAAAAGGCAGAAAAAAACAAAACTATGGGACTGGAGAACTAATACAAGGAAAAGGTGCTTGCTTTGGAGGGTTTAGTTTAATCCCCGGCACCACAAGGCCCGAGCACAAAAGGGTCAGTCCTGAACAGAGCCAGGAATAACCCCTGAGCGCCACCTGGTATGGCCACCGCCCTCCACCCATTCTCAAAAACTATGATGGCAGCATTATTAAATGATAAGCCTTTAAATTTTCTTAAACGATGACCAACAGAAAGTTGTATCTCAAAAAAGTAGTATTAACTATAAATAAGGATGTTCTAAAAGTATGACTTTTATAATTTCGACTCAAGTCACTATATAAGCAGAACTGCAAATAAACATTTTCAAACATGACTGAAAATAAAGACCTCTGAAGAACAGGATTTAGAAAAAAAAGAAAAAAAAAAGGTCGAAGAAACACCTAGGGCATGAATAACCAATGGCAAGAAGCTAAATCCACATTAAAGCCAGTTATCCCTGTTCCCAGGAACACAGAAATTACACCATTATGTGGTTTAGCAGAATCTGAGCAAGTGGCTTTCAGCATGAATTAATGGATTTCCAAAGTAAAAGGTCAAATGTTTCTAAAATGCACTATATCTATAATGAAGGATTTTTGGTCAAAAAAATTATGAACAAAGTTAGATAAAATAATTAGCTCAAGGACTTTACAGGAATCAAAGAGAGAACTGGAAATATAATCCAAGAACCCTTTGGGCATTATTCCTTTCTAAGAGATCCTTGAAAAGCCATTTCTCCTTCTGAGCTATTGAGTATAAAAAGTTCAAACCATACAAGTAATAAATCATACAGCTTCCTGCAGAACTGTCCGGACTCTTGAGAGGAAGAGACAGTTTGAGTGAGATCATAAAACTTTGGTAGTTTTTTAAATCCAGCACTGAAGATTTTATAAGGAATTAAGCAAGTTCTGTCTGAGACAAATGAAATACTGGTCTACCCTTTCCCTGTCCTAAGGCTGTAAGAGCACTGCCATGAGATGGATGGGCAACCAGTTCCCAAAAACCCATAAATCCTGTAAATGTTTACCTGGGATTATCTGAGAGTCGAAGGTAACATCTCACCACATGCTTCAGCAGACGGGCAGAGGGCTCTTTGGATAGCTGCAGGACCATTTTACCCTATGTCCCCCAGAGGGTGGGGTAGGAAAAAACCAAAACAACACACAAAATAATCCTAGTCAACCTCAGGCAGAGATCAGGAATCACAAGAATCACTGCTCAAGGTTTCTGGTCATAAGGCTACAGCTGTTTGGGGCGACTACAAGATGGAACCACGGATAAGAGAACACTTACCAAGATCATGGCAACGTGAGAGAAACGCTCATACGTTTGACATATATAAGCTAAGCCAGTGTCATCAAGCAGGATTTTCTGAAGGATGAACGTGGCAACCTGGAGTGAAACAAAATGAAAGCAGGTGTTTTCATTTTGGGGCCACCCCCGCAGTGCTCAGGGCACAACGGCTCTGTGCTCAGGTATCACTTCTAGTGGAGCTTGCTGGGCACGATATGGGGTGCCTGGGCTCGATACCAGGTCAGTGGACTGGAGGGACAGTACAGTAGGGAAGGCACTGGCCTTGTATGTAACCCCTGTGCATAGCCGGGTGTGACCCAAAAAGTAAAATAAATAATAACACCCAAAACAAACCCGGGTCAGCTGAGGGCAAGGCAAATGCCATATCCATTGTACTATGGCTTTGGTCCCCCTAGAGGATCTTTTTGGTTTTTGGGCACACCTGGTGGTGCTTAGAGCTTATTCGGGGCTCTGCACTCAGGAATTGCTCCGGGCAGTGTTTGGGAGACCATATGGCATGCGGGATATCAAATTCAGTTGGCCACATGCAAGGCAAATGTCCTACTGGCTGAACTATCTCTCCAGCTACTCACTAGAGTCTGCCACTCCCACCAAGTTTTTCTTCTTTTTGTTTTTGGGCCACACCCAGTGATGCTCAGTTGGGGGACCACATAGGATGCCAGGGACTGAAGCCAGGTCGGCTGCATACAAGACAAACACTCTACCTGCTGTACTATCACTCCAGCCCTTTATATGTAGGATCTTTTTTAATTTTGGTGCTCAGGCCCAGTAATGAAGGGACTGAAATCCCCTTGTACATGTTAACCATGAGCCCCCAACACTTAAATTCCTTGCTAGTCTGGAGGATCTGTAAAACCTCTCTTCAAGAATTGCTATAAAAGCAATAAAAATATCCTGGTTATTAAGTCTCACTCTTTCCTCAACTTAAGTGTTACATGAAAGTGACTAAAAAATATTAGCTTAATTTAAATTACAAAATTGTGATATTCTTCTTTGCTCACTAATCAAAGTCAGACTTTGCTTTCAAGTTTCAGTGGGATGAAACACTATGGCTGGTTAAGTTACTTATCCTTTTTTTTTTTGCTTTTTGGGTCACACCCGGCTATGCACAGAGGTTACTCCTGGCTCTGCACTCAGGAATTACTCCTGGCAGTGCTCAGGGGACCATATGGGATCTGGGACTTGAACCCGGGTCGGCCACATGCAAGGCAAATGCCCTACCTGCTGTGCTATCGCTCCAGCCCCAAGTAGTTATCCTTAAAGCTATGCAGGTCCTTGTCACCAGGAGGGACAGTCTGGCATGCCCGAGACACTGGTTCAATCCCCAGCACTACATGTAGTCCTTGGTCCCCTAAGCACCGCTAAGAGTGACTCCTGAGCTGGAAGCAGCCCCCAAACAGACATACCAGTCCTGACCACCAAACCCAGAGGAGCTACAACTGTTAAACTCTGGACTGATAAAACATGTTAGAATACTACATCTCTGAAGAAGTCAGTTCATAGCGGAAGACACTTAAGTATTTAACTAGTATTACTCTCAAGGTTCTGGGACTGTTTTTGGGCCACACCTGGCAGTCCCTGGGGCTATTCCCAGTGCAGGGCTGCTCCCGGAGATGCACGGGGCACCACGGAGTGCAGAAATTTTGCATGCCATTTCTCTGAGCCACCTTCCCAATCTGATGGCTCTTTCTGGCATGGTGTGTGCTGCAGATGCCGGGAGTGTGTGGAGGACCATGCGTGCTGTGGATCTGTGCTCTAGTCCTATGAATCATCTCTGGTCTCAAGCACACCTTGTGCTCAGGGAGGTGGTGGTGTGTGTGTAAGGTATGCATGTATGTGTGTGTACATGAACTTGTTTGGGACAAACCCCTAGAATACTCAAGAGGCTATTTCTGGTTCTGTGCTGAGGGCCCTGAAATGGGGTTGTCAGGTGTCTCTGGAGATGACAAGGTGTCAGACTTGGCCACATGCAATTTCTCCCTGTAGCAGGTCTCTGGCCCCAAGGTCCTGGGTTTTAAAAAAGATCAGTTAACCACAAGTTTTACACAAAAGAAGAAAAGAGACAGAAAAGATCACTGAGAATAATTCAAGGACAGCAGAATCCAAGTTCAAAGCACATACTGTTTTAGAAAGTTCACTTCCAGATTCCATAATGCGTAAACACAAAGGGATAATTTCGGTTGTCAATAAAAAGTTGATTACTTCCTGCTCATCTGTTTTCACCAGGGCCCCTGCAGAAAACACAAAATGAGTTCAGAGTCAGTTTTCAACCCCCATTCATCAACTAGCTGTGTAGCTTATGTGTCAAAAATCAAACACAGGCTAAGGTCCCCCACCTCCCAGTCCTCCCAAAGAGAGAGGGAAATAAAAGAAAAATAAAGGGTATGAGTTGACCAGTTAGTGAACAGCAAAAGATCAGTCAGATAGCAAGTGTACCAGACTGGCTCTCCCATACAGTGCAGCACAGGAAACACATCAATGCCTTTCCCTACCATTCTCAATAGACGAGAGCACATAACTTCATTGTTGAGATATCTCCAGGCCCATAAAAAGCAATTTACACATTTCCCACTGTCAATGCATATGGAGACATTTAACTAGATGAAGCAGTGGAAAGTAAAGCAGTATTTAATGAGAAAACAGCTCTTGTGTGAAAAAGACAAAAATCAAACATTTCTGTAATAATACACAAACTCGAGATGCGAGGCCTTAAATCTTCATCAACAACACTCAGAATGGTGTTCAGTAAGAGTCACCAGGTTCCTGGTGCCCTGCATTTATCTCAATATAAATAGTTGTGTACAAAAGCTACAAAGAAAGAAAGAAAAGTGTCCAGTCAGATGACAATATGAAGCTTTTAAACAGTTTTGAATACTTACCAATAACTCCAAGACTGGTTAGCCGAAGATACTCGAAAGGACGCGTTTTGCTGACAGTGTGCAAAAAGGGGTACAAAAAAAGTGGAATATGTGCTGCAAGAAATGCTGACCTAAAAGAAAAAAAAAACACTCAGGAGACCATAATTAATTCCTAAGGATTCTGAACACACACATTTACAGAGTATAAATTCCGTAACACCTATACCACATTTTGCCTATGCCAAGACCTATAAGACTGCCACTGTTCCTAAATGGACATCAGTGGTAACCGAGGACTTTGCTATTGATTTTTTGAGTGTTATTTGGGTGGGGCCGGGCTTGGGCCACACCTGTGAGTGTTCTGAGCCCAACTGTGGTGATAGGGACTTGAACCTGGATCTCAGCTAATGCAGCCGTATGCACAGGTACTATCTGTACTACCTCTTCGGATGAGACTTAGCCTTTCAAACTATGGGTCACAATCCCATGTGGGGTATGCAACTTTGTAAAAATGTCTTGAATGAAAAGGGAGCCCAGAGAGACAGTACAGCAGGGAGGGCATTTGCTTTGCACCCAGCCAACCCAGGTTTGATCTCCATCACCCTATATGGAACCCCGAACACACCAGGAATGATCCCTGAGCAGAGTCAGGAGCAAGCCTTGTGCACCACTGGGTGTGGCACAAAAACAAAATAAAAAGCCCTGAAAGAATATATTTATAATTCTGGTTGTTGTTATTATTATTTGGTATTCAAGTCATACCTGGCAGTGATCAGTGATCACTCCTGGAGGTACCTCAGGTGACCAAACATGGTAACAGGGAGTAATCAGGTTGGTCACATGCAAGACGAGAGCCTTTAACCCCTGTACTGTCTCTTTAGTCCCTATTTATGATTTCTTATTAGGAGACTTGTTTTTTTGGTTGCTATAGTTTTTTGGGTCACACTCGGCGGTGCCTAGGGGTTACTCCTGGCTTTGCACTCAGGAATTACTCCTGGCAGTGCTCGGAGACCATATGGGATGCTGGGAATCGAACCCAGGTCAGCCGCGTGCAAGGCCCTACCCACTGTACTATCGATCCAATACCCAGGAGGCTTGTTTTGAGACTTATTTTATATACTGAGAAACTTGGGGTTACGGGTAAAAAGGATCACAAGTGGGAAAAGTCAAAGAAACCCTGGTCCAGGGAACAAATGACAGTGCTTTTTTGGTGGTTACAACTGAACGGATGTACCATGGGCAGAGGCCAGTAATGCGGCTGAACTTTCTACAATGTTTGAGCTGCCTCTACTGGTTTCTCTCCCACCAGAGCTTCCCCAGCCCCTAATGGTAACAGGATCAAACTCAAAAACTATAATGCAGGCTAATGGTTAAGAGAATACAGCGTTTCCCTTGTAATCAGCACAATGTGCCTTAAAAAACACACAAAATATCTAAGAGCGATAGCACAGCGGGTAGGGCGTCTACCTTGCACGCAGACAACATGGCCGACCCGAGCTCGATTCCTCCGCCCCTCTCGGAGAGCCCGGCAAGCTACCGAGAGTATCTCGCCCGCACAGCAGAGCCTGGCAAGCTCCCCGTGACGTATTCGATATGCCAGACACAGTAACAAGAAAATCTCCAATGGAGACGTTACTGGGCCCGCTCGAGCAAATCTAAGAGCAAGTTTTAAAAAATTTGATAACAATATTCATGTACTATCTGACAAAACCTTATAAACCAAACCCAACAGTCATTATCAAGTTTATTTGCCATGCTTTTCTGCACGCTTTTCTGCTAGCGCATACTCCTCCACACTAGCTATTCTAATTAGGGAGTGCTGGGCCAGACCTGGCAAGGGCTCAGGGCTGACTGCTGGCTCTGTGCTCAGAGGACCACATACAAAGCTAGGAATCAAACTGGTGAACTGCATGAAAGGCACATGTCCTAATGCCTTGTACTGTCTCTTCAAACACAGTATTCTTACCTTTCTTTTTCTTTTGGCAGGCCTAGGGATTGAACCAAAAGCTTACACACGCATGCTGTTATCAGTCACATCCTTAGCTCCTTTTCATCTCTCCCTCTCTCCCTTCTCTCTTTCTCTTTCCTCTCTCGCTCTTTCCTTTTTTTGGGTCATCTTGGCAGTGCTTAGAGATTACTCCTGGTCTGCACTCAGGAATTAATCCTGGCAGTGCAGATACCATATGGGATGCCAGGGATCAAACCCAGGTTGGCCACGTGCAAGGCAAGTGCCCTACCCACTGTACTATTGCTCCAGTCCCTCTAGAAATATATATTAATATTATTTTTTTCCTTTTTGGGTCACACCTGGCTTTGCACAAGGATTACTCCTGGCTCATGCACTCAGGAATTACTCCTGGCGGTGCTCAGGGGAGCATATGGGATGCTGGCAATCGAACCCGGGACAGCCACGTGCAAGGCAAATGCCCTACCCACTGTGCTATCGCTCCAGCCCCTCGAAGTATTTTTAAGGGAAGCAGTATAGTGAGGTGGGGGGATAGTACAATGGATAAGGGGTTTGCCTTGCTCACAGCTGACCCAGGTTCGATGCCCAGCATCCCATATGGTCCCCTGAGCACAGAACCAGAACTCGAAGCACAGCTGGATATGGTCCAAACCTCCATCCCTACCCGTTGGGAGCCTGTATTAGTTAAATATTAAGAAAGCTTTTGTCCTGGGGACGTGTTGTCTAAAGGCTGGTTTATCAGAAACCCCTGTCTTGGGGTTACTCATTCTAAGGGTTGGCTTTCTTATTTTTCTAGCAGGTTCTTTCCTCATTCTTATTGAAGAACACATTGCTAAGATGTATCAATATATGTAGCACTGTCCTCCTGTTCATCAATTTGCTCAAGTGGGCACCAGTAATGTCTAATGTGAGACTTGTTGTTACTGTTTTTGGCATATTGAATATACCACGGGGAGCTTGTCAGGCTCTGTCATGCGGGGGATATACTCTCAGTAGCTTGTCGGGCTTTCCGAGAGAGACGGAGGAATCAAACCCGGGTCGGTGGTGTGTAAGGCCCTACCCGCTGTGCTAATGCTTCAGCCCATCAATATACATATAACCAAGAAAAATCCTGGAACTGATTGTAATTATAGAAAAACATCATTGACGTCTAGAAGCCCAGTACATTCTAAATTTATATCCTGAACATTCCTGTAGATTTTTCCAACGTATGCTTCCTTTTAGAGACCTATAGAAGTCCGTTGCTTGTTCAATAAAGACGCTGCATGAGCACTGCTTGTCCAGCCCTCTTTATCCCGTTGCCCTTCTCCCTCCACCTCGGGACCCCGTTTGGCTTAGCCGCGTGGGAAGTAGAACCTGCCTCTGCCACAAGTAAATAAAATTTTAAGAATGTTATGGCCCAAGTTGCTGGAAACACTTCCTTATGAATTTATGACCTGACAGGTATTTTTATTTATTTTTTGCTTTTTGGTTCACACCTGGCAATGTTCAGGGGTCATTCCTGGCTCTGAGCTCAGGAATTACTCCTGGCAGTGCTTGGGGGGATAAGGGGGGGGGGACTATGTGGGATGCTGGGGATCAAACCTGGGTCAGTCGTGTGCAAGACAAACGCCTTACTGTATTATCGATCTGGCCCTGACAGGTGTCTTAAAAACAAAAACAAAAAAAACAACAAAAAAAACCCCCCTAGGGACCATTTAGAAAAAAGAAAAAAAAAAAAAAGAAAAATTCCAAGGCGTGGGGATAGCCCAGCAATATAGCACCTGCCTTCCAAGCATGAAGTCCAGAGTTCGGCCCTCGGCAGTAGCCCAAAGGCCACTCTTCCATCCTGAGCCCATGGCAGCCATGACCATGCTATGGGCAAGACACAACACACTGCATCCAGGAGTCCAATAAATAGCACTTTCCCCACTAAACCTAGACTTGGCCGTAGAATCTTCGGGTTGTTGGGGTTTACTCCTGGTTAAAGGCTCAGAGTTTGTTGCCACTGATGCTTAGGAGAACATATGCAGTACTGAGGAATCAAATCTGGGCTATGCCTTCTATATGCAAAGTATGTGCTAAGTCTGTTGGGCATTGGGCCCCAAGGCTTCAGAACCTTTTATTTATTAGTGAATCACAGTGGGGTACAGTTGCAAACTTACGAACTTTCGTGTTTGCATTACAGTCAAACAATGATCGTCTACCCATCCCTCCACCAGTGCCCAGTCTCCCCTATCAATGTTCCCAGCATCCCTCTCACCGCCCCCCCCCCACCTCAGCGGCAGGGCATTCCCTTTTGTTCTCTATCCTTTTGCAAGTTGTGGTTTGCAATAGTAGTGAGCGGCCATCGTGTTCGGTCTATAGTCTACTTTCGGCACACATCTTTCAACCCGAATGGGTCCTCCCAACATCCTTTACTTTACTTGTTGCCTTTTTCCCCAGCATGTGAGGCCAGATTCCAAGCTGTGGAACAGACTTCCTGATCCTTATCTCTACTACTCTTGGGTGTTAGTCTCCCATTCTGTTACTTTATATTCCACATATGAGTGCAATCTTTCTATGCCTGTCCCTCTCTTTCTGACTCATTTTACTTAACATGATACTTTCCATGTTGATCCACTTAAATGCCAATATCATGACTTCATCTTTTCTAACAGCTGTATAGTATTCCACTGTGTAGATGTACCAAAGTTTCTTTAACCACTCATCTGTTCTTTGGCACTTGGGTTTTCCCCCCAGATTTTGGCTATTATAAACAGTGCAGCAATGAACATATAAGTGCAGATGCCATTTCTACTATTCTTTTTTGCCTCTCCAGGATATATTCCCATGAGTGGTATTGCTGGGTCAAATGGGAGTTCAATTTCTAATTTTTTGGGAATCGTCCGTACTGTTTTCCAAAAGGGCCGAACCAGTTGGCATTCCCACCAGCAGTGAAGAAGAGTCCCTTTCTCCCCACATCTGTACCAACACTGGTTGCTTTTGTTCCTGGGGCTTCAGAAACTCAAGAAAAAGTATTAAAGGGGTCCAGAGAGATCAAACAAACAAATAAACAAAAAAAAAACAGTGATTAAGGAGTGTGCCCTGCACAAGGTCAAATTCGGTTCAATCCCTGGCACCACAGAACTCTCAGAGAGGGGTGCCACTTGGTATGACCAATCCCTCCAGTCCCAATTTTAAGAATTTTTTCGAGGGAAAAAAAAGATAATGTAGGTCAGATAGATCTGTACCTACACTACTGGCTAGCCCTCTTCTATTGTGCAGAGAAAGATTAGGAGCCTATCTCATACAAAGCTCCCCCACACTCACCTGGTTTCTGGGTGGGACGCCACACACTGCAGTAAAGCCAGAGCATTGCAAACTCGGTTAGACTGGTGCGCTGTCAAGGTGGGCGGGTTAATAGATGGATAAATATTTACAATTTCCTGGAAAATAGAAACCATTACCAAGTGAATAAATAACAAAATTAATTTTGGTGGTATGAAAGCAAGAAACTTAAATATCCTCCCCCATTCTAGTAGTGCTCAGGGGTTACTCCTGGCTCTGCACCCAGGTATTACTCATGGCGGGGCTCAGGGGTCCCTATGGGATGCCGGGGATTGAACCCAGTTCGGCAACATGTAAGGCAAGTACCCTACCTGCTGCCCCAAAACTTAAAAATTCTCAATTTCCCATGCAACGTAAGAACTGATATTATTATATACTCGAGGAGCTGAGGTGCCAGATCAGAGACACAGCAAGCCTTGCAGGCTCTTCGCCTGAAGTGTAATCTCAGGAACCGTTAAGTTCTGCCCTTCTCCCAGCAACACCATGTTAGCTCTCAGCCCTCTGGCCCCCTTACTCCTGGCTTTGAACCATCCGGCCTGGCTGGCCAAGTATATTGGGAATGACAGCTCTCGGTACCCCTGGGAACTGCATAGGAGTACCTCCTCTCCACTTTATTCTTTTTCTGTTTCTTTTTGGGCCACACTCAGGTTGGCTCCATGCAAGGCAAATGCCCGACCCATCATACTATCTCTCTGGCGCCACCAATTTATTCTTGAGATTATCCGAGACATCTCTACAATACACATCTCTCTAGAAAGCTGTCTATGGAGACAAAGATACTTCCTCTAACAGCCTGTAGGTGCTGAGACATCCCTTGAAATGTTGACGTTCACAATCCCTCCTCTGTCAACACACTCCTTCAAGCCACAGCGATGAGACAGTACATTAAAAAGAGTCAATCATAGTGCCCCATAAAGAAGCCTAAGTTCAGTCAGATAGCAAATAGAAAAAAAGGAGAACATGGGTACATGTGTCCATTAGAAAAATTAGCTTCCTGGCTACATGCAGGAGGAATAACAATCAAATTTACTTATTATAAAACTATTAGGAGTCTTGGACAATAGTTTCAAGGATGATTTCGATCTTTATTGTCAGTCCTCACCAATGACCATTTTGGTTAGAACCAAAACACAGCAATTTACTCTTTACTTTCAAAGTATATCCACCTTTGACAAAAAACAGCTATCCATATCTTTTTTCATGGACCATACTTGGTATATGTGTTTATATGTATGTTCAGCATATGTTCAGCAGATGCTTTCAGCAAAGGCTGAGGATCAAACCTGGGGATTCCTCATGCAAAGTGTGTACTCTTGCTCTTCTGAGTCTTCTCCTTGGGCCCAGCTATTCATAACTTCACCTTAACATTTTCGTGTCCCCCGCCCCCCCATATCTAAAGATATATAATCACGACGGACAGAACTGAGCTGCCACACACAGGCACAGACTCACCTGCAAAAGAGCTGCGATAGTACCAAATGAATGCCACAGCATGGGGGCAAGGTCAGGGACAGATTCTCGCTTCTTACTGAGCTCCAGCAAAGCATTTTCTCTTGTCTCAGGACTGGACAGCTCGTTGATCCACTGATAGATCTTTTCTCTGTCCACTTGAGCCAGGGCTGTAGGCACAGGCTTCAAGTGAAAAACAAAAAACAAAACAAAAATAAGCAAGCATGTAAGTTTCAGAGTCAAACAAAGGCAGCAGTTTTGGAGGAGAAAATACTTTTCTTAAACACCAAAGGAAATTTACATATGATGTAAACTAACTCAACATCTTCAGAGGTTACTCTTCTCTAAAAGGAAAATGTACAAATGTATACACTTTAGGCTTGCTATTCAAGCCTGTGCAAGTATCTCACTTGCTTATCTTTACTTTGCTTGCCTATTTTCACTCTGGAGAAGCCTGTATTCTCTCTTGAACACATACTTTTACTTCTCCCCTTACATCTTTCTAAATGAGTCTCAATAAAAACTAACATGCTTTACATATCATGAAGAAAATGTATACCCTCTAATAATTCTATGTTTAAGAATTTATCCTAGATCTGCAGAGAAGATATAGGGGTTAAGAAACTTGTCTTGCATATGGTAAACTTTGATTCAATTTCCAGTACCACAACTGGTCGCCCCAGCACTGCCAGTAATAACTCCTGAGCACAGATCTAAGAAGTAAGCCCTGAGCACCACTAGGTGTGACCCAAATACAAATACAAACTTTATCCTATAGGTTTATCAAGGTCATACCAAATACTAGAATGTTTACTATTGTCTGATTTTACTTATTTTTATTATTTTATTCGGTTTGTTTTGAGGCCACACCTAGTGATGCTTAGGATTAACTCTTGGCTCTACACTCTGGATTCACTCATGGTGGGAATAGCGGACAATATGGGATGCCAGGGATTAAACTCAGGTAACACAAGTGCCCTACTTGCTGTACTAACACTTCAGCCCCTATTGTCTGGTTTTAAAATCAGTCCCTTGAGCTAGAGATGTGGCTCAGTGATAGAACACCTGCTTTGCATATACGAGACCAAGCAGCACAAAAAGTAAAAACCCGAAAATTTGATATAACAAATATCTATGAACAAAGTATTAAATAGGTATGATTCTTTATATGGAACACTAGGTTCTTTTTTTCTTTGTCCCCACCCCTAAGTAGCTCTTTTAAATAGTAACTTCATATATACTGACAAATGATATATTTACAAACATTTCTAGAAGGATGCGTTAAAAGTATGTCAATTTGAAGTTGCCTCAGAGCTTGGGATTCACATGGAAAGTTTTAATCATATGTAGATCCTTCCCCCAACCATTCTTTTGGTTCATGCGATGATCAGGGGCCACTCCTGGCAATGGGGTCATGTTGTGCTGGGACTCAAACTCAAGCCTCCTGTGTGCACAGCATGTGTGCAGATCACTGAACCATCTCTCTGGCCCATCTCATGTTCTTAGATATACTCTACTTCAATACTTTGAGAATCATTCATTACCAGCTCATACAATACAATTATGGAACATGCTTTTATTATTGCTCGAGCGGGCCCAGTAACGTCTCCATTGGAGACTTTTGTTGTTACTGTGTCTGGCATATCGAATACTCTCGGTAGCTTGCCGGGCTCTCCGAGAGGGGCGGAGGAATCGAACTCGGGTCGGCCATGTTGGCCGCTTGTAAGGCGAACGCCCTACCCGCTATTATACTTTAAAAATAAATTATAATTTCTGGGGTTGGAGCAACAGAACAGTTGGTAGGGAGCTTGACTTGCAAGCGATTGAGCCAAGTTTGACCCCCAGCACACCATATGGTTCCCTGAGCCCTACCAGGAGTGACCCCAAAGTACAAAGCCAAGAGCAAACCCTGAATACCTCCAGGTGTGGTCTCAAAACAACAAAATCACAATTTCTACCAAATTTTGAGCACATATTTCTTCACACTTAAACTGCTTTGTGATCTTGCTTAAATTTAAATAATTATTCTTAGCTGGAAAATAAGGTAGCAAGACTAGAAAAACGATGGCCATGGCAATTTCCACTCTAAAATCCTAACAGAATCATGGTGATTTCTATCCTTATGCCCAATATTTTTTCTGCTTAATTCCTCTAAACCATAAAAAAATTAGAGGGCAGGCAGACAAAAACATATTTACACTAACAGATCGGTCATCAATACTTGGTGGAATTAAGTTGAGTTCTCTCTTGCTCTTTCTTTCTCTATATATACATATATAATAAAATTCAGAGCTGAATTTGTTTCTGGAAGTACGCACAATGTCCCTACTACACTTTAGTGCAACAGAATGACGACCAACCCTTTGTACAGATGAAATGATGAGGAACAAAAGAAAACTGCCTTTGTTGAGAACGAAGTCTAAGATAGACTCAGGTATGCTCACATTTATTCTAGCCAAGCTTAGCAGTTTTCTAAAAACAGAAACTTGATTCTAGGCTTTTAGCTGGATGCTTATCAATTCACTGCTTCACAGATGAACCACAAGTTGTTCTGCTAAATGGATTGAAATACCATGAAGCTTAAGTCTTCTCTAAGTGCTGCAGAATAACCTGCTAAAAGTTATCTTATGACTCCCATTAGTGATGAATCTCAAAAACCAAGAGCACTAAAGCAACAGTACAGCATTGGAGGAAGATGATAAATTTCCCCTGCAACCTCCTTTCTAGAAGAAACTGGACTGTCCAGTTTGCCCTACCCATGCTGTTGTAAACAGGCCTCACCTCAAAATAAACAAAACAAATAAAAGTAAAGGTTCAGGGACTAGATCGATAGCATAGTGGGTGGGGCATTTGCCTTGCACACAGCTGACTCGGGTTCGATTCCCAGCATCCCATATGATCCCCCGAGCACTGTCAGGAGTAATTCCTGAGTGCATGAGGCAGGAATAACCCCAGTGCATCGCTGGGTGTGACCCCCCGCCCCTCCCCCCAAAAAAAGCAAAGGTTCAGGGGCTGGAGTGATAGCACAGCGGGTAGGGCGTTTGCCTTGCACGCAGCCAACCCGGGTTCAATTCCCAGCATCCCATATGGTCCCCTGAGCACCGCCAGGAGTAATTCCTGAGTGCAGAGCCAGGAGTAACCCCTGTGCATTTCCAGGTGTGACCCCCCCCCAAAAAAAGTAAAGGTTCAATGGAGGGTCTGGAATGATAGCCCCACCAGAAGACATAGTGTGTCTATTCAGAGCATCACATTCCCTTAAAAAACTCAATGGAAGAGTAGGAGGGATAGTACAGTGTATAGGGCATTTGTCTTGCATGCAGCTGACCTGAATTTAATCCCTTGCACCTCACACAGTCCCCTGAGCCCTACCAGATGTAGCCCAAACCCCTGCCCCCCCCCTGCCCCCAAACTCAAGAGGGGGAAAAAAAAGGTTAAAATTTTTATCTTTGAGTCTCCTACAGTTTCCCTCCCTCCCTCCCTTCCTTTTTTGGGTCACACCCAGTGATGCTCAGGGGTTACTCGTGGCTCTGCTCAGGGGACCATACGGGATGCTGGGAATAGAACCCGGGTTGGCTGCATGCAAGGCAAACGCCCTACCCGCTGTGCTATCGCTCCAGCCTCTCCTACAGTTTCTTGAAAGAGTTACAATCCCACAGCTAAAGCAGGGACTGGGGGATGGATTACACATACACATAGACATCACTCTGATTCATCTTTACTCATTCTAGTTAAGGTACTAAACTGC
Organism: Sorex fumeus; assembly: GCF_029834395.1. Classification (NCBI taxonomy): domain Eukaryota; kingdom Metazoa; phylum Chordata; class Mammalia; order Eulipotyphla; family Soricidae; genus Sorex; species Sorex fumeus. Next base: position 36,978,696 of record NW_026606071.1, on the reverse strand, counting down.
TGTCACCTCATCAGTAAATGCTAACATCCAGGGACTGGAGCAATAGTACAGCAGGTAGGGCGTTTGCCTTGCACACAGCCAATATGGCCGACCTGGGTTCGATTCCCAGCATCTCATATGGTCCCCCAAGCACCGGCAGGAGTAATTTCTGAGTGCAGAACCAGGAATAACCCCTGAGCATTGCTGGGTGTGACCCCCCCCCCCCAAAAAAAGCTAACATCCCATCAGAGCCAGGCTGGAGCTCACATAAAGCACCTCTATACTGTGCCCTGCTCTGGTGGCTACTAACAGAACATCGTAGCTTCTGGCCCCTCAATTTCTATTTCCAGGATGGGCATGATACCCCTGGAGTGCTCCTAACAACTGTTGACTTGACTTGGGTTCCTAAGATCATGGCCACCTCAGGTCAGCAGTAAGTTAACTTCTGAGGCTGCCTGTGAGCTGCTGACTTCATGTGACTTTGGTTCTGAGTCTGAGATCTCAGGGGGATGGCAAAGTGGCCCTCTCAGCTTGGTGCTACAGACTCTGTACCTCCAGGGCAAAGGGCTGGAAAATATCCAGGGCAGGAGCCTTCTTTTTCATTATTTTAACTAATCTTACCTCCACCTTAGCAGCTAGAATTGGTTTCAGTAACACACTAAATACCAAACTGCTGTGGGTTTAAACCATTTTCAAAAATAAAAATGTCAGCTAACATTGATCACTGATATTCTCCTGCCAGCTGGAGCGATAGCACAGTGAGTAGGGCGTTTGCCTTGCATGTGGCTGACCTGGCCAACCCCAGTTCGATTCCTCCGCCCCTCTCGGAGAGCCTGGCAAGCTACTGAGAGTATCTCGCCCGCACAGCAGAGCCTGGCAAGCTACCCGAGATGTATTCGATATGCCAAACACAGTAACAACAAAGTCTCCAATGGAGACGTTACTGGGCCTGCTGAGCAAATCGATGAACAACAGGACAGTGCCATTCTTCTGCCAGGTCATTTAGGCACACTTATCACAAAAATATTAAATCTGAAATCGGTGTGTTCCTAAAAAAATGGGAAGTAACAGAGATAGACAGTAGATGAAGGAAGACAAGGAACATACAAACAAAAACAAAAACAGGAGGAGTGGCGGGCGAGCTAGTTGTTTATGGATTAAGGCGCTTGCTTCCCCAGCCCCCCCCCCCCCCAACCCATTTTGAATCCCCAGCACCACATAGAGTTTCTGAGCTAGGAATAGCTACCAAGCACTAATGGGTAGCCCCAACCAAAACAAACAAAACCCTCCCACAACTCCATCTAATGATCACAACACCCGGCTTTTCTTTTGGGGGGGGGCAGGGGGATTGGAGGGGGCCCACCTGGAGGTGCTCAGGGGTTACTCCTGGCTCTGCACTCACTCAGAAATCACTCCTGGTGGTACTCAGGGTACAGGATGGGATGCCGCGGATCCAACCCAGGTTGACTGCATAGAAAATAAACGCTCTCTCCACTGTGCTATCACTCTGGCCCCAACACATGGCTTTTACCCCTATTTAAAATAGGAAAACTGGGGTCAGAGTGATCGGCCTCACAAGCAGCTGACACCCCATTTGGTTCACTAAGCACTTCTAGGAGTGATTGCTAAGCAGAGCCATGATCACCACCCGATGTAAACCCCTCTACCAAAATAAGCTACTCAGTGGTAGATTGTTGGTTGTGGTCCAGAAACCAACCCCCTCAAACTCAAAACCAACTGTAATAGCAACATTGACACCAATGCTGCATGATACTACCACAAGAGCAAAGGTCAACACTTTTTTTTTGGTGGGTGGGGTTTGAGGCTCATCTGCAGTGCTCAGGGGTACATATGGGGTGCCGAAGATCAAACCTGGGTTGGCTATATGCAAGGGAAGTGCCCTACCTACTGTACTATCATTCTGGCCTCAATACTTCCCTTTTTGTTTTGGTAACTGGGGGCCATACCTTGCAGTGCTCAAGAATGTAGTGCTCAGAAATCATTCCTGGCTTTGTGCTTAGAAGACCATATACGGTGCCAGGAATGGAACCTGGGCTGGCCACATGCAAGGCAAGCACTTTAACCACTGTATTATCTCTCTGGCCCCAACAGTTCTTTTTAAAAAAATTATAACTACTCATAGAAAAAAAAACCTGATTTCTTAAACTCAATTCCTAAGTTCCCTGTAAAACAGGAAGCTTATAGAAAATTTCTTTCTCATAAACAGAAAATCTCTATGTTTTTGGTCCAAGGTATGCTGAATTTTTTTTCTTTCCTCAGGTGACAGACGGATGTAATGAAGCTCTGAAGTTGTGTACTTGCCCCAAATGTGCAACATAAATACAGAAGCAATGAACAGAAGACTCGTACCCAATATCGGTACAGGGCCAACTCTGAGATCCAGTGAGACCTCTGTGTAGATTTGCCACATCCCCTCAGTGCCCGTTAAAGTGGTCAGGTCTGAGTTCCTTGTTCCAGAGCTGCAGTTTTCTTCTGCAAAACTGGATCCTGTCATGCGCCAGCCACAGCTTTGCTGGGAGAGTCTGCTGCGTACAACTCAAGTGAGTTAGCTGCTCTAGGATCTCTCCAGCCCCACCCACTCTCTTTAAAAAGATCACTTTATTACTTTATTGTCAGGTTTTTCCTTTGTGGGGGAATGGGACTGGATCTAAGGAGCAATGCTGGGAGACCACACTCAGCCTTGCAGTGCTGCAGGCCATGTAGTACTGGGGTCCAAATCCAGGACCTCAAATGCCTGTTCTGCACTCCACCTCTCTGAGCTCTCTCCTTGATCCTAATTTGAGCTATTTCTATAACTTTCAAAGTACCAGAACTTGAACATAGGTCTCCCGCATGCAAGGCATCTATTTTACCACTGTGCCACAGCAACCCTGCCATCAGTGAATGTTTTTTTGGGGGGTGGGGTGGGGCGGAGAGGTGTATTTGGGCCATAAACAGATCAGCTCAAGGGCAACTCTTGGTGGTGCTGGGGGGAGGGGGAGATGGTGTATTAGTGTATTAGGTGCCAGGGATCAAACTAGGGTCAGCTTCATGCAAGGTTAGGTTCCTTAACCCTTGTATTGTCTCTCTGGGCTATGAACTATTAGGAACCTGATACAGGCTTCAAATTTAATGCTATTATAATAAATCTCATTAATGGTTGGATCTGAATAAACACAGGATTCAATTACATATCCAGAAACATGAAATAATTTATGAGCAATCTGATTTGGACCACTTGGACCATCTTTGACAGCTACTTTCTAATTTAAAAAAAATATTTTAAAATTTTTATTTATTGCTTTTTGGGTCTTACCAAGCAATACACAGGGGTTACTCCTGGCTTTGCACTCAGGAATTACTCCTGGCGGCGCTCAGGGGACCATATGGGATGCTGGGAATCAAACCTGGGTCGGCTGCGTGCAAGGGAAACGCCCTACCCGGTGTGCTATCACTCCAGCCCCTAATTTTTTAAAATTTAAAAAAATTTTTCTTTTGTGGTCACACCCGGCATTGCACAGGGGTTACTCCTGGCTCTGCACTCAGGAATTACTCCTGGCAGTGCTCAGGGGACCATATGGGATGCTGGGAATTGAACCCAGGTCAGCCGTGTGCAAGGCAAACGCCCTACCCTCTTCGCTATCGCTCCAGCTCCGACAGTTACTTTCAAGATTAGAAATAACAAAGTATTTCTACATCGTTTCTACATATTTCATGATAACAGTCATGAACTGTTAAAATGATCGATCCTTTCAACAGGTATATTTTGTTTTATTCCTCGGGGAGGGGCTGGGCCATACCCAGCAGTTTTCAGATCAAACCAGGGTCGACATGTGCAAGGCAAGTACCTTAGCCCTGAACTGTCTCTGGTCCAAAAGATGCATTTTGAAAAAATATATAAAATAAAATAAAAAGGTTCATCTCAACGACAAAAAAAAATCTAACCACCTCATCCAGAAATGAAGATAGAATCCTTTTACCATGAAGACATAGGAATGCTCAATAGGTATATGAAAAAGTGCTCATCATCAATCACGATTATGGAAATACAAATCGAAACAACATTGAACTATCATCTCACACAACTGACACTGGCACAATCAGAAAGTCTGAGAATAGCCTGTGTTGGTGGGTTGTGGTAAGAAAGGAACCCTCTGGTTTAGTCTCTAGGGAAAGCCTTATGGAAATTTCTCGAAAAAATGGGGTAAGAGCTACAACAATGATCTGGCAGTACCACTTCATGCCATTTATTGCTAAAACACAAAAGCATTCCTTCAAAAGGACACTTGCACACCTATGTTCATTGCCACTTAGTATAGTAGCCAAGATATAAAAACCACCCAAATGTCCAACTACATACAGATCAGTGGATCACAAAGCTACATTATGGGGCCTGAGCAGTAATAGAACAGCGGGTAAGGCAAAAACGCCTTCCCCAGGTTCCATTCAGCATCGATCCCTGGCACCCCATAATCCCACAAACATAGCTCAGAGGAATGCCTGAGTGCAGAGGCAGGAATAAGCTCTGAGAACCACTGGGTATGGCCCCAAAACAAAAAAGCTGTGGCATATTTACACACAAAGGAACACTATATAGCTCTAAGAAGAACAAAATCATGCAATCTGCTGTGACGTGGATGCAACTAGAGGATATCATGCTGACTAAAGTGAGTCAGAAGGAAAGGGATAGATACAGAATGATCTCTCTCATATGTGGGACTTAAAGATATACAGCAAAGGCAACACAATGAGAAAACTTTATCCACAGAATTGAGTCTCTGGAGGTGGGTATGAAAAGAAGAGGCATTAGGAACCAAGAGGGAGGTGGGTACAATGGTGAAGAGTGACCACAACCATCAAAATTATAGTAAATCATAGTACCTCAAAAAATAAAAAGTTAAAAGGAAAAGGAATTAGTGAAAATAGAAGAAACAAATGTTTCTCTAATTCTGCAGGTGAATTAGTATGTAGCTTTGAATACCTACAAAATGAGAATATTCCAAGGAAAGTATTTCTAAATAGTCCTGGCTGACCCGGGTTCGATTCTTCCATCCCTATGGAGAGCCCGGCAAGCTACCGAGAGTATCCTGCCCTCACAGCAGAGCCTGGCAAGCTCCCCGTGGCGTATTCGATATGCCAAAAACAGTAACAACAAGTCCCACAATGGAGACATTACTGGTGCCTGCTCGAGCAAATCCATGAGCAATGGGAGGACAGGGCAGTGCTACCTTTAAAGAGCTAAAATATTTGTTCTTCAAATGCCTTTCTTTTTAAAACAGAAGTAGAGGGGCATAAAAGATAGTGGAAGGGATGAGAGACTAGCATGTGCTCAATCTTGTTTTGATCCCCAGCATCCCACGTGATCTCCAGAGCAAAGTACCAGGAGGAGGCGCTGACCAGAAACAAACAAAAAAATGGAAGTGGACAAGCAACGTAAAGCAATATGTAAAGCAAATGCTAAGCAATATGTAAAGTTTTAACAGATTGAATGAGATCCTATCGAACGCACTGTTTTTCAACTTGTCATGGAATCATCTAAAAGTTCAGCAGAGCTCAAAAAAAAAAAAAAAACCAACACCATACCCCCCCAAACAAAAACACCCCCCCCAAAAAAAACCCAAACTAATGATTCTACTGGTTAGCTGGAAAAATAAAAGTTTAAAGATGACAGAAACAAGTGAAAATACAGCAAATGCAAAGTATCTCCTAAAGACTTCCTTTTTGTCTTAACTTTTTGTTGTTTTGGGTCCACACCCACCAATGCTTAGGAATCACTCCTGGCAGGGCTCAGGGGACCATATGGAATGCCAGGAATCAAACATATGTTGGCCATGTGCAAGGTAAGCCCCCTACCCAATGTGCTTTCTCTCTGGCCCTTAAAGACTTCCTTTTGGTAATTTCTGATCACTAACCTAATCAATCAACACAGAAGTCCCAATGATATGTGAATATGTGTAATCTAAGCATCTGAACCAATTTACAAAATTACGACTTTGTAGAGGCAGAAATTAAAAGAATCCCAAGACATTCATTTTGGTAGCAAGCTGTTTATTAGTGAATCTAGCCAGCCACAAATTCGGGGAGGGGAGGAGGATTTCTTTTTTCTTTTTTTTTTGCCAGGGTATATGTGTGTGGGAGAGGTGGGGAAGGAGGTCAGGTCACACTCCTGGAGATGCTCAGGGACTATTCCCATTTTAGTGTCCGGGCATACTCCTCACTATGTGCTTGGAATGGAACCAGGGCCACCTGAGCACAAAGCATGTGCTCAGTTCCTTGAGCTATTTTTCTGTCCCACCCACCCCAATTATATTATTTGGTAGAAACAGTGGAGATGCCAGGATGTACTCTGTAAAGACTGGTAATAAGTCTCTGTAAAAACAAATTCCGCGCTCTGAGGAGCTGTGAAATTCCCTACACCGCAGGGCTGTGCAAGCCCTTCGAGAGTCCCTTACACGTGGAAGGGTATTCGCGGGCTCTCCGGCGGCTCTCTCTCGCTGCCAGTGTTTGGCGCTCTCGAGCTGCTTCTCCACCCGGAAAGGCTGTTGCCTTGGATGAAGGAAGAACGAGGGCCAAGCTGTTTGCTGATTAGTTGCCATTTATTCAATCTCTCATCTCTCCCAGCTCTCTCCAACTCTGTCTCAAACTGCACAATTCTTTCTTTCTGCTGTATCTGTCTCCTCTGTCTGCTTCCATCAATCCATCAATTTTTCTCAACAATTCCCTTTCTCTCAACAATCCCCCCTTGCTCCTTGCAGCCACTCTTTAATCGTCTCATCACGCCTCCCCAAGAGAAGTGTGATCAAAAATGTTTTTTTAGACTTCTTGACCACCTGTGGTGTGTTTCTCCTCTCCTTAGACCTGCAACTTAATTAGCACTGTAGCACTGTCCTCCCATTATTCATCCATTTTGCTCAGCAAGCACCAGTAATGTCTCCATTGTGAGACTTGTTACTATTTTTGCCATATCAAATATGCCAAGGGGAGCTTGCCAGGTGCTGCCATGCAGGTGGGATATTCTCGTTAGCTTGCCGGGCTCTCCGAGAGGGACGGAGGAATCGAACCTGGGTCAGTCGCGTGCAAGACAAACACCCTACCCGTTGTGCTATCGCTCTAGCCCCTGCAACTTAATTAGCATCTTTAATTTTTCTAATATTTACCATTCTGTATGGACACAGTAATAGAAACTTTTAGGCTTGTAGGGTGACTCTCCTGGGGAGATCTTACCACAGACTCAGACTATGGTGCTCAGGCCAAAACAATCATTCCTAACCCCAGCAGATCCAAATCCAGTTATTATTTTTGGATCATGACAGAATCTGTCCATGAGCAAGCTCTAAACTCATAGTTAAGTATTAGGGCACTTTGGCCAGGCCCATTTCGATACCAGGGTAACTCATAGCTGACCGCTTGCCCTGGGTCCATCCAGTTCCTCATCGGGACCCTACTTTTGGGAATCTAGGAAATAAGAGCAACTGAGGCTTAAGTCAACAGAGCAGATGTCCAGGAGGTGTATTATCTGGAGTCAATCAACTCCCAAGCCACAGGCTTGTCTCTTTAACTGTCTTCCTGTATCCATACAAAAAGCAACTGCTCTGAAATAATAACCCTTCAAAGGACATTAAGGAGAAGAGACAGTATTTACAAGTCAGAGTCTGATAACAGGTTGAGGGGCAATCAACAAACACAAGCTTCCAGCAGTCAGGGAGGAAGGGCAAACCAACTGTTATGCTACACATCTTTACTATGTTTCATTTTTCATGACCCACACCCCTGATGCTCATGGGACCATATGGGACAGCCAGGATCCAACCAGTGGTCAGCTGTGTGTAAGGCAAGCCCTTTAATTACTCTACTATCTCTTTGGCCCCCTCTACTATATTTCTTATTCAATAAACTACTATAGGATCGTAATTTAAAATAATTTTGAAATGATCTCAATTCCAGCATACAAGCAAACACATACTCTTTCAACAGATACATTAATGACCTCTCTCATATGTGGGACTTAAAGATACACGGCAAAGGCAACACAATGAGAAAACTTAATCCACAGAACTGAGTTTCTGGAGGTGGGTATGAAAAGGAGAGGCATTGGGAACCGAGGAACCGAGAGGGAGGTGGGTACAATGGAGAAGAGTGTGACCACAACCATCAAAATTATAGTAAATCGTAGCACCTCAAAAAAAAAAAGTTAAAAGGAATTAGTGAAAATAGAATAAATGTTTCTCTAATTCTGCAAGTGAATTATTATGTAGCTTTGAATACCTACAAAATGAGAATAATCCAAGGAATGTATTTCTAAATAGTCCTGGCTGACCCAGAGATAGATAGGTCAACAGGCTAAGTGCATATGGTGCAAACATGAGGCCTGGAATTGATCCCCATGGCACAGCATGGCCCCCAGAGCGATACAGGAAGCAGCCCCAAGCCCCCTCCCCCCAAAAAATCAATAGTGCTACATTCCTAGATGAATATGATTTATCTATTATTTAAAAACAGAGAGCAAAGTATACACACACAAATTTTCATCATTAGGCAAAAAGTATCTTCTTAAGTGTTTTAAGTTGTGGATACTATTTCATGTATTATTAACTCTTCTTAATTGCTAGAGTGGTAAGTATCACTACTGACCCTTCACCCAGATCAGAATAATATAATTTAATCTAATGGAAGGCATGAGGGTTGGGGGAAAAGTTAGTTCATTTTTTCAGGCCAGTGAGATATAACACTGGGAAAGGTGTCTGCTCTGTATGGGGCCAAACCAGATTTGATCCCCAAGTGCATCTGATTCCCTGAGCACTGTAGAATGTATTCCTCCTAAAAAATATAGCTCATTTTTCTATGCTTTAGTCCCCGCCCAAATCAAAAGGCCTAGAGGAGTGGTACATAAGAATTCAGCAGAGCTTTTCTGTGGTCTATAGAATAGACTGAAAGGTGTTATCTAAGATGAACTCTTAAGCATAAGGCATTGTGCATTTCATTGAAGAAACAAATACTATAAGCAGCAAGCCACAGCGTTAAAGGCTATACAAAAGGTGCCTTAGGGAAAGGTTCAAATAAAGGAAACTAACTTAGCAGAATGGAGTTTGGGAGGCACATGGAAAAAAGTAGCTTGTTACCTGGCGAGGACCAAATTAGATTGAGAAATGGAAAAATACCATCATAGAAATATATCTTGGGGCTGGAGCGATAGCACAGCGGGTAGGGCGTTTGCCTTGCACGCAGCCAACATGGCCAATACAGGTTCGATTCCCAGCATCCCATATGGTCCCAACACCGCCAGGAGTGATTCCTGAGTGCCTGAGCCAGGAGTAACCCCTGAGCATCGCGGGGTGTGACCCAAAAAGCAAAAAAAAAGAAATATATCTTTAGTCTAACTCTGCCTCCTCTCTATAAGTGACAACTTCATTTTCTGATTTGTTTCTTCCCAAATTACCTGTGCATTTTTTTGCGGGGGTGGGCAGGGGAGGGCCAGGGGCCACACTGGAGGTACTCAGAGCTTACACCTTTGTTCAGGGATCACTCCTGGTGGTATGTGCATGTTGGGGTGGGGTGGGGACCAGACAACAACAAAGACAACCGTGGGGGCCATATATGGTATTGGGAATGGAACCCTGGTAGACTAAGTGGAAGGCAAGCACCTGCGCCCCTGTACACACTTTATCACTGGCATCTCTCCATGTGCAACTTGGAAGAAATGTGAAAGCTGAGGAAACTAATCCTTTAGTCCTGAAGCATAACATGTACAATGTCTACGGGAACAGTTTCACTTAAAAACATGACAAGAGGCAAATATTCCCATGGCCCTTGATCACTTCATATTTAGAGTTAAGCAATCTTTTCATTGGCTTGTCCTGCCTGTTTAATACTCTGACATTTGCTGGGTAATGTAATTCCAGTCTACAGCAATGTCCTCCCATTGTTCATCGATTTGCTCGAGTGGGCACAAGCAACGTCTCACAACAAATAGTGAGACTTCTTGTTACTGTTTTTGGCATATCGAATACGTCACAGGGAGCTTGCCAGGCTTTGCTGTGCGGGCGAGATACTCTTGGTAGCTTGCCGGGCTCTCCAAGAGGGACTGAGGAATCGAACCCGGGTCAGCCCAACTGCCCAGTGCAAGACAAACCGCCCTACCGCTGTGCTTTCACTCCAGCCCAATTCCAGTATATATACTTTAAAAGTACTGCTTTTTTTTCTTTTTTGGGTCACATCCGTCAATGCACAAGAGTTACTCCTGGTTCATACACTCAGGAATCACTCCTGGCAGTGCTCGGGGGACCATATGGGATGCTGGGAATTGAACCCGGGTCGGTCGTGTGCAAGGCAAATGCACTACCTGCTGTGCTATCACTCCAGCCCCCTAAAAGTACTTTGAAAGTTTTTCTGTTCCACAGGAAAACAGACAATGTGGGATGGGTAGCCAAAAGTGCCTGCATAAACCACAGGATCCCTCTTCTCATGGGGCAGTGCTCTCGGTCACCGCCTCCCCCTTTCACTACATCCCTTTCTGGTCCCAGTGTGTGTGGGGGTGGGGTGGGGGGGAGTAACCATGTGACAGCGTGCCTGCACTCAAGAGAGAGTCAGCCGGGGCTGGAGGCTGGACAGTGCAAACTGGCACCAGTGTGACCAATGGTGACCTAAGAAGGCTGTCAAATAAAAAAGACTGGGGCTGGAGCGATATTACAGCGGGTAGGGCTTTTTGCCCTGCACGTGGGAGACCCGGGTTCGATTCCCAGCATCCCATAGGGTCCCCCGAGCACTGCCAGGAGGAATTCCTGAGTGCAGAGCCAGGAGGAACTCCTGTGCATCACTGGGTGTGACCCGAAAAGGGAAAAAATAAAAATCCACACCTCCCTTGAAAAAGTCCACTCTTGGGGTCGGATGGATGGTTATGGAGGGTAGAATGCTGGCCTTGCACCACAAGGGCTAGCACTCACCCTCTTCTCCAACAGGAACAAAATGACCAAATTTTTTAAAAAATTACTTTTTTCCTTTTTTTTTTTTTTAGTTTTGGGGTCACACCTGGCAGTCCTGGCGGGGCTCGAGGGGCGACGTGGAGGGTGAGTGTGTGTGAGAGGGCGCTGCACGCGGCCGTGTATGTGTGTGTGTGACCCGCAGCACCCGGGAACCGGGACAGGGTGCCGCACTCGGCCGGGGAGCTCTGCAGGGGGGAACCTCGGTGCCAAGAGGCCCGTGGCGGCTCTCGACAATCGTCCGTTTCCCGCCCCCCGTACCCTCGCGGCTCTGAGGCGACGGTGAGGGGACAAGGCTGTGACCCGTCGCCGCCGACGCCGCCGCACACTCGCTTTCCGCGCTCGCGGCCGCCCCGTCGGGGGAGAGCCGGGAGGGGAGGGGAGGGGGAGGGCGCCGGAAGCCGCGGGGCTTGGCTGGGTAGTTCCCCGCCCCCCCACCGCAGAGGGGCTCCCCGCGCGCCGGGCCCGCAGAGCGCGACCCCCGGCGGCGGCGCCAACAGGCCCTGCGGCGGGCGGCCGGCGAGGGACGCGAAGGCCGGCCCGGGCCGCGCACGGGGGGAAAACGGCAGCAGCGGCGGCGGGGGGAGGGGAGTGGGGCGAGGTGGGGTGGGGTAGGGGGGAGTCGAGGCGCCCGCGGCTGCGGCCCGGACCCACTCACCGCGGCCGTCGCCAGGCTGTGCATGTTGGGAGCGGCCGCCGCTGCTGCTGCTGCTGCCGCCGCCGCCGCTGCTCTTTCCGCCCCGCGCCCCGCCGCGTCCGCCGCGCGTCGCCGCCGCCTCAGCGCGCCCCCAGCCGCCGGGGAGGTTGAGCCGCCGCAGCCGCCATCCGCCTCCGCGGGCGCGCTCCGCCCCCTTTCCCGGCCCTCTGACCTTTCACCCTTCCCCCCCGTCCCCGCCCACGCCGCTGGCTTCTTCCCGCCTCCCGCTTCTCGGCGGAGTTCAACGGCCCCGAATTATGGCCTTGGCCCCTTCAGATGCGGGGCTTGGGAAGGGCCTCCGCCTCCTGCCAGTTCCCTGAAACCTTCCCCCGCCCCTCCCCTCCCCCTCTGGCATCAGACAGGTAACCCCAGAGAGGGGCGTGAACCGTGACACTCCCGCCGGAGGCCGGTGGAAGGGCGGGAAAATCTGGGCCGTCCCCGGGGCGGGAGTGGGGAGGGTTGGAGAGGGCGGAGGACGAGCACTGCGCCTGCGCCAAGCGGGCCGTGCGCCGAGGAAAAATGGTGGGAGGTCAAAGTGCGTGCCGGGATGGGCGGGGGAGGGTGGTGGTTGGAGAACTGCGCGTGCGCTCGGCAAGAGGGCGACCGGGGCGGGGCTGCCCGAGCCCGGAGCTCGCGGGGCCGGGGGCGGGGCCGGCGGGCCGGAGGGGCGGAGTCGGCCGGCTCGTGCGCACGCGCCCCTGGGCGGGGAAAAAAACGCGTCGAGTGCGTGCGTGCGTGCGTGCGTGTTTGCGTGTTTGCGTGTGGTCCCAGTTCCCGCCATCAGCCGCCCTCCCTGCCTGGGGGGGAGCCAGCGGCTCTGCCTCTCTCCGGGTCCAGCGGCCCTCCCTGCGCTGCCCCCCCGTCCGGCTCCTCCCCCTCGGCGCGGACTCGGGGCTTCCGGCAGGCCGGTCGGGGGGCTCGGGACTCGCGGACGCAGGTAAGGCGGAGGCCTGGCCGGCTCCTCCCCGGGGCCGTTTCTGCCGGCAGAGTGTGTGGTGTCTCCCACCACCTCCTCCTCCCCACCTCCCCCCCCCCCACGCCGGGCCCGTGCGGTCCGCCCACTCGGCGTCCACTCGCGGGCACTTGGCCCCGGCTGCCGCTCCGCCCGGCGGCCCGGCCGCATCCCCGCGGGGCTGCTCCGCCCGCCCCTGCGCGGGGTTACCCGGGCTCGACTGTCACCCGCGCCCTCTGCGCCCCCGAGTGGGGCGGGGGGTGGGGCGGGGGGTGGGGCGGGGCTGGGAGGGGATGCTGTCGTCGCCCTCCGCTCACCTCCTTTTTTTTTTTTTAAATTAAAATTTTTGGAGGCCCGCCGCTTTTCCAGGTGACTTCCGTGGCCGCGCATCCCTGGGGCCCGGGACGGCGATCCCCGCTCTCTGGGCGGCTTCTCCACTTTGCGCGCTCGCGGGCCCGCCCTCTCCGAGAGGCTCGGTGGTGGGGTTTGGGGTGGGTTGCGTGTGCGGGTTGGGGCGGAGGGCGGAAACCTCTTCCATCTCGGAACCCTCAGGAGCAGGCTCTCGGGCTCGCCCCCTTTTTCGGGCATGCTTCCGAGGCAAGGGAACTCGGGTCCAGCGACGTAATCCGGTGTTCGGGAAGAGGTGCTGTGTGTGCCCCCTCCCGGGAGGGCTGTTTTTTTTTTGTGTGTGTGTGTGGTCATCCTTTCCGCCCGTCCGCTTGGCTGGGTCAGAGCCGCTGGCTGTGTAGGGTGGTGGTGCCCGACGGAGTGTCTTGACGCTGGAGGAGAACGGAGCTGGATGTGGTGGGCAGGGAGGCCCCAGGACTCTGCAGTTAGGGACGCAGTTATGTGGGGGGGGGGCGGGTGTGGAATGCATCGGTGCCATCTGCCAATTTGATGGTCACCAAACTTCCGGATGCGGGGCAGTGGAATGGCCAAAAAGAAAGCGGGGGTCTAGATCCGAGGGAACACCGAGGTGTGCTGTGTGTGGAGCAGCCGTGCAGACGGGTAGGTTTGGGAAAGAGAGGAAGGGGCTAATCACAGCAGCTGCATTCTGCTCAAAGGTGAAGTGGAAAGTGGGTGGAAAACGCTGGTGACATCAGTGAGCCTTGACCCTAGGAAGAGATAGATGTCTGATAGAGTGAGACCGGGTGTCTTGGGTCTGGCCTGCCTCAGGTTTATTTTACTTCTGCCTTACAGTCTACTGATTCGTGGATTTAGCGGTTTTCAGTCTCAAACTGCTCCCCTTATTTTCATTGTCAGATTTAAATCTCTCACATTTAAAATGTAATGTGTCTAAAACTAAAGTGTGGGTTTTTTTTTTTTATGGGGGGGGAGTGGTCACACCTGGGGGATTACTCCTGGCTCTGCACTCGGAAATTACTCCTGGAAGGGCTTGGGGAATAGAATGAGATGAAGAGGGTCGAACCCTGGTCGTGTGTGGGCAAGGGCCTTACCCACTATACTATCTTTCCAGTTTGTAAAACAGTAGTCTTAATCTCTGTCTCTCTCCTTTAGTATTCCAGTCTGTGGCATATATTTGTCCACTGGCAGGGTGAAAGCTGGAAAGCCGTTCTTGATTTCTCCCTTGGACTGTATATTCGAATACACCTCAAGGTGTATTTGCTCTTTTTTCCCAATATATGCATTGAATCTATTTTTGTATCTCTGCAATATTACTTTTCTAGTTCAAGGTGAAGCCCTCCTTCATTTGGACTTAATGTTACTGATTCTTTGCAGTTCTCTTTTGTAAATGGAATAATCACCTTTTGAATGGTTACAAGGATTAAATGAGATAACCATGGTAGACACAGCACACAGTCAAGAGCCATTATTCATTGTTCTAAGTTGAATCATTTTCGTACATTCCTGTCTTTTTGCCTGCTTTCTTCCATATTTGCTCCTTTCCTTCTTCCCCAACACAGACCAACCTTTATCCCTGTCATTCAGCGTTCGTTCCAGCAGTAACAATGGTCTCACACAGTTTAAAACCCGTCAGTGAATTACATCTTTCTAAAGGTTAGCCCACTGAGTCAAAATTCAGAATCTCAGCCACAGACATAGTACTGAGGTGAAGGTGCTTGTCTTGCGTGCAGCCAACCCGGGGTTCAGTCCTTGACATCCCATTTGGTCCTCTGAGCATCACCAGAAGTGATCTCTGACCGAAGACAGGGTCAGTACTACCGGGTGTGGCCCCAACCTTGCCCGCCCTCGCCCTGGTAGAATAAGACTATCAGTATCTGTTTATGGTCTACAGGACTGCACGCCCTGTTCTTTTCCCTGTGACCAGCTTCCTCTTGAGCCCTCCTCTCCCTCCCCAGACTCACCATGCTGCTCCTCATTCTTTCTCCTTTGAGGACCCGGGATCACACCCACGCGGAGCTGAGACACTCTGGAGGGCTTGCACTTCCGCTTTCTCTGCTCCACACCAGGCACAGGCGCTCCCTTGCGGGGGGGGGGGGGGTCCCCCGCTTTTCCTTGGCCACTTTTGCGGCTTGCACCTGCGCACCTGAGTCTCCAGCATGATGCCTGAGCACAGTCTGCTTGTGCCTGCTGCGGATATGGCTGTAGTGCTCCAACACTTGCTTGTGGGGAGGCTGTTCCCTCACACCTGTGGGGCTGGCACCTCTTTCTGTTGTGACCACTCACCTGACTGCCAGAGATCTCACACGGTGATGGTGTAAGAGAACTCAGACCACAGAGTGGCCGGCACTCAGCTCATTGCACGAGGGCTCCACCAGGATTGGACTCGGGCCTCGTGCTTGCCAGGCAGGCATTTCTGCCACCGAGACACCCCTGGGCCCCACACATCTCTTCGTTTAGTCACACCACGTTCTTTTCTGTCTCAGGTCTTTTGCACAAATTTGCTTGCATCTGTTTCAGCAACGCTGATCTCCCAATGAACCCATTTATTTTTATACATCTTTCTTAGGGGGAAATCTAGAAGTCAGAGCAGTGATGTTTATATTTTAACCACAGGTTACAAACATTGAGACGACCGAGCATCAGGTTTTCAAAGTTAAATAAAAATGACATCTTTAAGTTTCTGGTAGTGGATGTAGAGGAAAAATGAAAAATTTAGTTATTTCGCGTACACAGGATTTGTGTTTTAAAAAAATAGGAAATACAAAATAGAAAGTATGACGGCTAAGGATAGGCGTTTTGTAACAGTGAGCTGCTAAAAATGTTTGGGAGAGGGACAGGAGAAGTAATTCAGTGGATAGGGCCCTTGCCTGCACACGGGTGACTCAGATTTGATCCCCGGCATCCCGTATGGTACCCTGAGTACCATCAGAAGTAGCCCTTGAGCATTGCCAAGTGTGACCCCCTCAAAAAAAAAAAGATGAGTACAGGGGCTGGAGTTGATATAATTGTGGATAGGGTGCTTTGGACATAACCGTCTTAGGTTTAAATTTCATATGGTTCCCTGAACCCTCCCAGGAGTGATTTCTGTACTCAGTATAGAGTAAGCCCTGAGCACTGCTTAATGTGGCCTAAACGCCACCCCCCCCAAAAAAAAATAAAGGGGATCAATACATCTTATTGGTTAAGAGTTTATCTTGTGGACCAGTGATAATGTTAAAGACTTGCATGCCGCCAACCGGGTGCATCCTATGGTCTCCCTTGCACCACCAGGAGTGGCCCCTGAGCACTGTACCCGGGATAAGTCTTGAGCACAGCCGTGTAGCCTCCTAAAAGAGAAAGGCGGTCCATTTTTATTTTTCATTTAGTCACCTTGAAATTACAAAGTTATTCATGGTTGGGTCGCAGGCATATTATGTTTCAACACCAGTGTCCACTTTCCACCCGTGTACCTCATTTGCCTCCAACCTATCAGTGCTTCTATGAGAGAGGCACATTTTAAAAAAAATTTTGTTTTGAGGGCCACACCTTGCAGTGCTCAGGGGTCACTCCTGGCTTTGTCCTCAGAATTACTCTTAGTGGTCTTTGGGGATCCATATGGGTTTCTGGGGATCAAATTCAGGGCCTCTGCCTGCAAGCCAAGCGCTCTACCTGGTGTGCTCTCTCTGATCCAAATTTTAGTGTTTTTAAATTAAAATTTTGTTCATTTTTTTTTAAAGTTATTCTGTAGAAAGGTTGTTCTAGGGTTAAGGTTTCATTGAATGGAAAAATCCTGAGAATGGAGTGTGCAAAGTGTTTGCTGCAAATTGATAAGAATGCTGTGTGGTAGTGGTTTCTGGTGGGTTCTGCTGTTAGACTGTGTCCTCCCTCTTACCGATTGTAACCATGAACAAAATACTTAATCTGTTAACTCACTTATAAAATAGAGGTGGTTTTCCTTTAGGATGGTTGTGAATTTTAAATTAAGTAATGCACAGATGGCATATCTTGGGTTTCATAGATTTTGCATAATGTTGGTGGAGAGTGATGGATCTGGGGCTTCCTGGATGCAGTGCTTGAGCCAGTCCCTTTGTGAGTCACTTCCAACTATCTCCAGGCCGTGAGAGAGATGGGAGTAAGGTAAAGGGGAATCAGGTTAAAACCGATGCTAAAGGCTTTTCTGCCTCAAGTGGTGGGAAAGGGCCCAATCTAGGCATTTGTTGGTGAGTCTTGTACCAAGGCTGTATCATTTTCACAGATGTGCCTACAGAGTACTCACCAACAGTTCCATCAAGTCAGAGTAGCCCACTAACTGCTTTTTCATTCAGTAGCAAAGTGAGTGTAAAGTTGATCTGATCGCATTCCAGAATCTTGACATTTCTACCCAGACTGCCTGCAGCCTGGGGAGAACTTACCGGGTGAGCCAGGTCTTAGAGAAACCCAGAGTTAGTTTTGGGTGAAAAATTAAAAACACCACTGGACCTGCTTCTTGAAGTTTGTACCAACATGTGGAAATGGTGTCTTGAGGTTTAAGATATTAGGTAAGGTTGGTAAAGTCCACAAAGGAGGATGTGTAGTTACTTCTTTTCACTGCCCTTTTCATTTTCACAATGTGGGGGCAGGGCAAGGCTCAGGGACTTGGTTGTAGATTCCTGGAGTCCCTTAGCCCCCCCCCCCCAGTTTTTTTTTGGTGGGGGAGTGCGGCCACATGCAGCTGTGCTCAGGGTTTGCTCCTGGTTCTGTGACCAGGGATCACTCCTGGCCGTGCCCTGGAGACCGAATGTGGTGCCTGGGATTGAACCTGGGTTGGCTGTGTGCAAGGCAAGCACCTCACCAGTGGCTGGAGTCTCGTGCCTTGTACAGTAAATACATGCTGTAGGCAGACACGTGCCTAAAGTTTGATTGTGTGGGGTAAGGGCAGCTCTTCCTTGTTTGTCATTTTTTCAACGGCGTGATTTACAGTAGTATTTACGTTTTAAGCCTACAGTGCATTTCCTCCACCACCAGCATGGGTGGGTCTTGAACATTATGTTTCGGATGTTTTCAGTAAGGTTGTTTGTGATCTTTGTGTTGTTTTTGTTTGAGAGCCACACCTGGCTATACTCAGGTAACTCCTGGCTCTGCATTCAGGATTTACTCCTGGAGGTGCTCGGGGGACCAAATGGGATGTCAGAAGGGATGTCCGGATTGAACCTGGGCCAGCCACGTGCAAGGCAAGCACTTTACCCACTGTACTGTTGCTCCGGCACTGGTAGTTTGTGATTCAAAAATAAATAAAAATGAAGAGTTTGTCTTGTTCTGCTAAGTGATCGCTTTCTCATTTTTGTTTTAAATTTGTAAGTTGGATTCTTTTGGAAAGACACACTTATATTTCCTTTAGCTGAGTTGGTAGCTTCTGGAGAACTGACAGAGCTCGTGGAATATGAGTAGTTCCTTAAGAAACCAGCATTGCCTTTGGTGCAAGGATCAGAATAGTGGTTAACTGTTACTATGTAGGGTTTTTCAGTAAAAGTCCCTGGAAAGTTTGTGATCTTTGTTTTGTATCAGTTTCCAAGCATAACATTTTTAATGCAAATTGGTAAGAATTGGCACTCTTCCCCCAGGCCCTCCCTTTTTATCAGCAGTTTTATGCTTTCGCATCCCTTCTCTGACCACAAATGCATTCTGGGAAAAGTTGTTTTCTAAGTAGCACCTGAAATATCATTGAAGTAACTACGGGCTGGAGAGATAGTACAGCGGTTAAGGTGCTTGTCCCTGGTTTAATGTCTGGTATCCCACATGATTCCCCGAACTTCACCAGGAATGATCTCTGAGCACATAGCCAGGAGTAAGCTCTAGCACCCAAGCCCCAGCACCCAAGTCCCCAAATAAATGTGAAGATATGAGGACAGCTTTGCATTTAGTTCTCTAATGCATATAGAAAAATTTGAAGTGTTGATACTCTATAAAGATCATAGTAATATAACCCTAATTGGCCATTTAAAAGGGATCTGTGGTTCCAGTCTTCACTCACTATTGTGTCTTTTAAGAGCAAATTCACTAAAATTGATAGTACTTGTTTGTTCATTATTCCTGAAAAACGAGTTTGTTTGTTGTGGCAGACACTGTCCTGGTGAGGCTACAAAGATCAAAAGAACATATTGCCAGTCTTCAGTTAGCAAAGTTCAATAGAGAGACAAAGAGGTAAACAGTTTACAATACAGTGTGATTAATGTTCTACTAGAAATAAGCAGGGCTAGTACAATGTGAGAGTAGAGGAGTACTAAACATTCTGTGTTTATATGAGGTAGGAGGGAAAAGTGAAAGTAGCTTAGAAAGCCTTAAAGGGGTCTGAAGAGGTAATATAGGGGTTAAGGCATTTGCTTTGCATGTGGCCGACCCAAGTTTGATTCCCCATTGCTGCAGAGAGCCCCTAAGATCACCAGGAGTGATTCTTGAGCCCAGATCCAGGAATAAGCCCAGAGCGCCACTGAATGTAGCCCTCAAACAAAAATAAAACAAAAGAGAAATAAAACTGTATTCTCCTGCCACTGTTTTGTTCCTTCTTTTTTTTGCTTTTTGGGTCACACCCAGCGATGCTCAGGGGTTATTCCTGGCTCTACACTCAGGAATTACTCCTGGCGGTGCTTGGGGGACCATATGGGATGCCGGGGATCGGACCCGGATCGGCCGCGTGCAAGGCAAGTGCCCTATCTGTTCTGCTATCGCTCCGGCCCCGTGCCACTATACTTTTGCACATATAGTGGTCTATGCATAAAGACTTCTGTACTCTTCCCAGCCCCTCAAATTTTTCTCAGTTTTCTCTCCTGGCTCTAAAATCAAGGCTCCAGGGGGGCTGGAGCAATAGTACAGCAGGTAGGGTGTTTGCCTTGCACTCGGCCGACCCAGGTTCGATTCCCAGCATCTCATATGGACCCCTGAGCATCACCAGGTGTGATCCAAAAAGCAAAAGTAAATAAATAAAATCAAGGCTCCATTTCGACAGCTTCTTAGGGGGAGTGGGATAGAGATTGGACCACATCTTGCAGTAATTGAGGCTTACTCCTGGGTCTGTGCTCAGGGATCACTGTTTGTGGGGTTTGAGGGACTATATAGGCGCTGGGGATTGGACCCGAGTTGGCTGGTGTGCCGGACCATTGCCTTGCCTGCTATAGTATCTCTGTGGCTCCAGAAGGCTGCATTTGGAGGGCTTGTGGGGATAAAGAAACAAGTAGGATAGGTGTCCTGAAAGTCGGTATGTCATAATATGTATTACATTTTATGGTGAGAACTGCGGGGAGCTACTAAATTACATTGAGGAGACGATGAACATGATAGTGATGAAAGTTGTCTGGAATAACTATGGAGATAGAATTGACAAAACTGACCTTCCATCTCCAATCTGATGGCAATAATAATAAAGCAGTCAGAGATAACTCATGCTTCTGATGGGTAACTGAGATAGGAGAGAGGCTTAGCAACAACATGGAAAAAGATCTGGACTTACCAGAACAGGGAAGCAACAGCTCATTAATGGCAATAAAGAAAGCACTGTCCGGTTGCTGGCTAGGCTCGCCATTTCCTCATGGCACCGGGCAGTCTGATTGTGTCACCTGCTTGACTTCCGGTTGATTTGGCAGCACCTGGTGAGTAACTCACTTATCTGGGGTCTTTGGAGAAAAGGTTGTTTCAGACATGGAATAAATTCAGAAAGTGAGGACCAGAAAGATCGGACAGGGATTTGTTCAAGTGTTTGCCGTGCAGTATGGCCAACTCTGAATTGATCCCCAGCATCATCTATGGTACCTCAAGTTCTGCCAGGGTTCACTCCTGAGTACTGAGCCAGGAATAGCCCCTGAACAACGGGGTATTTCGCTCCCCTGGGCCCCTCCGCCTCCCAAGTTCAGAAAGTGAATACTAGTTCTATCCATATTAATAAAACTGCAGTTTAGGGGCTGGAGAGATAGGACAGCAGGTAGGGCACTTGCCTTGCACACTGCCTACCAGGGTTCATTACCTGGCAACCCATATGGATCCCCCAAGCATAGCTAGGAGTGATTCCTGAGTGCAGAGCCAGGAGTAAGCCCTGAGCATCACCAGGTGACCCAGAAACTTAAGTAAATCTGAGGTTTGTTCTCTGCCTAACATGTGCTGTTTCATTGATCCCTGTAACACCATAGTACAGCTTTTTGCTATTCCTGTTACAGTTGTGGAGAGTACTCTAATGTTAGAAACAGGATAACTACAAGTTTGGAACTAGCTATGCTGAATCCTGCTATCTTAGACCTAATAGGATTTGTTGCACACTATTTCTTTTTTGTTTTATTTACTTTTTTTTTCTACAACTGGCAGTACTCGGGGTTTACTCCTGGCTCTGTGCTTAGTCATCACTGCCAACAGGCTTGGGGGACCTTTTGGGGTGCCAGGGATCAAAACTGAGTTGGATGCTTGCAAGGCAAATGGCCTATGTGCTGTTCTATGTCTCTGGTCTCTGTATACTACTACTTCATAGGTTTTCTAGTTGAACCGGTTAAGCAGAGGCAAAATTTAGTGGTTTTTAACTTATGTTAAAAAGTGTAAGTAAAAAAACTATTAGAGGCAATAGTTTAAAGATTTGAGTTTCATTTGAATGCTTTTATGCATATAGATTTCATTTAACGATTTTGATAGTGTAAGTTTCAACAATTTTAATAACAATGTACATAATACTATTTGATAGTGTTCTCTGCTTATTATAATCACTTACATTCTAATAAGCGAGTTCAATGAGTCTTAGATATTCTTAGACATCATTGATGTAAGTCAGTTTTTATATACTAGAAATGTATTTGGAAAATTTGATTATTGGTCAAAGATAAAATTAAGATTCTTCCCAGGAATGATAATATTAGCATAAATGATAAGTGATTCTTTGGTGGGAAGTACATAAGATGTTCAATAAAATCTCTTCAACCTTTTTATAATTAGTAAATTGTAACAGTATTTTCTTTTCTTCCTTAGAACTTGTCCACTGAAGGAAGCTCTATTTTTTACTTTTTAATTTGTCCAGAAGTGATTTATTTTTAAAGAAAGTATGTCTCCTCTGAAGATACATGGTCCTATCAGAATTCGAAGTATGCAGACTGGTATAACGAAATGGAAAGAAGGGTCCTTTGAAATTGTGGAAAAAGAAAATAAAATCAGCTTAGTCGTTCACTACAATACTGGAGGAATTCCAAGGATATTTCAGGTACTACCAAATTTTGATTTGCAATAGATTTTGTGTCACATCCTTGATTGAGTATCTGTTCTCTGCTGTAATAAGTATCATGGTTGCCCTCCTCATTAATAGTTCTTGCTTATTTCCAAGCCTATTTTTGGTTTGTTTGGGATTATAATGGATGGATAGTCCCAGTTTGCTGTTTGTGGGTCACTTCAGACAGTCACTGGGGCACCATGCAGTGGTGGGAATTGAACTCAGGCCTCCCTCCCACACAGAAAGCATGTGTTCCAGCCCTTTGAACCATCTCCCCAGTCTGACACATATTTTTATGTGCCATTATGTTCAGTAGCATATTTGGTGGTGTGTTATAAAGAATGGAAAGTAGTCAGAATTATTGAAAGAAAAAGTGGTGGGAAGAAGGTGAGAAGAAATGAGTTTGGATATGTTCTAAGTGATTTTAAAATTCATATTGGAGGGACTGGAACGATAGCACAGTGGGTAGGGCGTTTGCACGTGGCTGACCCGGGTTTGATTCCCAGCATCCCATATGGTCCCCCGAGCACCGCCAGGGGTGATTCCTGAGTGCGTGAACCAGGAGTAACCCCTGTGCATCACTAGGTTCTTGCTTGTCCAAAAAGAAAAAACAATTCATATTGGAGGGTGCAAGATAGTATGGCAGGTAAGGCCTTGCATGTATCCAACCCAGGTTTGATCTCTGGCATCCCAAATGGTCCCCTGAGCACTGCTGTGAGTGGCCCAAAAACCATACGAACAAAAATTGCATTAGAGTTATTCCTTTTTGTTCATTGCTATGTAGTGTTAGCTTTTACTAGCACTTATTAGTGTTTCTAAAGCTGTCTGCTTTCTGACTTTGGGGCAGGGCATACCTGGTGATGCTCAAGGGTTACTCCTGGCTTACCTGCTAGTCTGGAATCACTTCTGACAGTTCTCAGGGGACTGTATGGGATGTTGGGGATCGAACCTGTTGGGCCTCATGCAAGACAGATACCCTACCCTTTGTAGTATCTCCAGTTGCTGTTTAAAAATTCCAAAAGAACACGATGATGCTGTGCCTCCAGCCTCATCTCGGCTCTAGACCCCTTTGCAGTCAAGCCTGCGTTTTTAACCACAGTATATACCAGGTGGGGACAGTGCTAAGGGCCAAGAATAAGAGTGGAGATTCTGTTCCCCTTGGTCTAGGAGGAACCAGATGACTTTCTCAGCGAAAAAGTACTTCACAGCTGCTGGGCCAGGGTACTAGCCAGAGAGGAGTGGCCCTGGTTCTGTCTGCGCCACTGCTGGGAGTGGCCCCTAAGCACCACTGCGGCAGCCCCCGAGAGCCAGAAAATGATGGCAGTTCCCAGGGACTGAGGTCGCCTGCAGAGGAGGGGGGTTTGTGCTCTGTGGCTGTGCAGGATAATTAGGAGTCTCCCAAACCCGGAGGGGCTAAAGGAGGGGACGATTTCTATACTTGAACCACAGACATTTGTAAGTGTTAAATTGCAATACAGGTGGCCAGGAGGTTATTTTAAATATATAGACAGTAGTGAGGTGGTGGCAGAAATAGAAACTGAAGAGCTTGCTAGGAGCCATTCTTGGGGTGTCTTGTCACTGTGAGTGAAACTTGGGTTCTAAGGAGCCAACACTCTCAACTTCAGATTCACTTTGGAGCTTGATAGGTGGTTTTACTTCAAGAGCTGATTTTTGGGGGTGAGGGCACACCTGGAACACCAGGGATCGAATCCGGGTAGGCCGCATGCAAGGTAGGTAGGTGCCTGACCCACTGTGCCGTCTCTCTGTTTTTTGGGTTTTTTTTTTTTTTCTTTTTCGGTCACACCCGGCGATGCACAGGGGTTACTCCTGGCTCATGCATTCAGGAATTACTTCTGGCGGTGCTCAGGGGACCCTATGGGCTGCTGGGAATCAAACCCGGGTCATCCGTGTGCAAGGCAAACGCCCTACCTGCTGTGCTAACCGCTCCAGCCCCTGTGCTGACTCTCTGGCCCATGTTGGTTTATTCTCTGAAAATTGCCAGAGCTCTATTCTTGTTAAAAATGTCCATTGAACTGGGGGAATAGTTCAGAGGGAAGAATACGGACTTTGAGTGTGGCAGCTCTTGTTCTCTCACTCGCTAGCACTACAAGGCCCCTGGGCACTACTGAGTATAGCCTTCCCCCCCCCCCAAAAAAAATGTTAACTTCCTTCTTCCAACTGTTCAGAAGCAGAGGAGAGGGTTTTGTCTTCAGTAAAAAGCAACTTAATAAACAATTGTTTGTGTCTGCTGAGAGACACAATTAGATAATAAAGATGCCTGAGGAGCAGGAATTCTGAATAATAAACTACAGTTTTCTCTCTTTAGGCTTGGGGAAACTTCAGCCAACAGAAAATAGAAGTTACTGTTTCGTACCACATAGCAGAGACCAGAAAAGTATAAGACAAGTTACTTTTTTAGTTATTTCTGGGGAGTCAAGAAATAAGAAATAATAGACTGAGAGTTACAGTGTTCAGAGTCTTTGCAGTTGAAGTTAAGTTAAATGAATAGATTTAAGACCATTGAAAGAGGGAAAGGGGGGCCCCTGAGAGATAGGGCACTCGCCCTGCATGTGGCAGAGCCTTTGATCCCTGCCACTCTGTTGGGTGCCCCATCATTGCCAAGAGTGCAGTCAGGAGTAAGCTCTCAGCTCCTCCAGGTGTGGCCCCAAATGTAACTCACGTGCAGGCTCTAGATTGCTTTTCCTGCACTGCCAGGTGTGCCCCTGCCCTGCACTACTGAAGTGGTCTCCACAGTATGTTACAAGGTGGGTGAAGAGGGATGTGTGACTCAGTGGGTTCAATTCCCAGAAAGGCAAAAAGTGTGTGTGTGTGTGGAGTGGGGTCGGGGAAACAGGTGGTTTTTTTTTTTTTTTTTTGGAAACAAGTATTTTTACATAGGTAAAGGTCCGGTTTGTATTTGAAGGGTTGGGTTCCTTTGAGGATTATAGTTTGTGTCGCTATAACCTTTTACTTTGAGCTACCTACAGCATTTATTTCTAAGATGCTCTACAAGTTTCTGTTTAAAGAAAATGAAAAAGGAAAAGCCTCTTGCTCTTGGTTTTCGGAACTGGCCATCATACAAGCATCTGACTCAGAACTGTTTCAGCTTCTAAAGGTTTATAACTTCAAACCTAGACCCTTTGTTTGGGCCGTGACTAGTCGTTATCACAGGCTCATACTTGCTCTGTGCTCAGGAGTTGCTCCTGGGTTGCTGGGATTGAACCCTGGTCTTCCGTGTGAGGAGCGTGTGCTCAGCCCTTTGAGCATCTCTCCAGATCAGCTTTTTTTTTTTTTTTAATGACTTCATAGTTGGAAATCTGTGGCTCTCTATTATCAAATCCAGAGTGCTGGGATTACTCTAAATGTAAGCTATCAGCATGTGTTTAACTCTCATACAGGTGAATTCTTTGATTTAAATACCCAAGAAATGGGAACTCACTGGTTCAAAAAATAGTACGGGGCAGATAAGAAATGGAACCTGCCAAGTATTATGTTTTGTTTTCGTTAGACAGCTCATACCTCTTTATCGTGTTTTAATAACAAGGCCGTTTTTTTGTGTTACTCAGCTAAGTCATAACATTAAAAATGTGGTGCTCCGACCCAGTGGAGCAAAGCAGAGCCGCCTGATGCTGACGCTGCAGGATAACAGCTTTTTGTCTATTGACAAAGTGCCGAGCAAGGATGCTGAGGAAATGAGATTGTTTCTAGACGCCGTCCATCAGAACAGACTCCATGGAGGTGAGTACTGGCGCGCTCCGATTCCACAATGGTTAAAAACGAATATATGTTACTACACTGTTGACCAGTGTCCCCAGTCAATACTGATGGAATGTCGTCAGCGGAATGATCAGAGATGGAGTCCAGCAGCACTGGAAAGGGTGGTCCACCATTAACAAGTGGAAGTGGGATTTATTTCAAGAATACAAGGTGGGGTTAAGATAGAAAAATCAGTATAATCAAACATTTGATAAAATTGATGATAAAAACTCTCAGAACTAAGACTCAGAGGAAACAGCCTCAGTTTAATAAAGGCTGCTCATGGGGGAAAAAAGAAAAATTCAGCTAACATACTCAATGATGAAGATTTGGAAGCTTTTTCTCCCCCCCACCCCCTTGGTTTTTGGGTGGCCCTAAAGGGAAAATATGTACTGTGCTGAGACAAGAGTATGATAAAGACTATAAAAATTCTTTGAGGGTCAGAGTGATAGTACAGCAGGAGGGTGTTTAGCTTACACACAGCCGACCCAGGTTCTATCCCCAGCATCCCATACGGTTCCCTGAGCACCACTAGGAGTAACTCCTGAGCATCACTGGGTGTGGCCCCCTCTGCCTCCAACCCCCCCCCAAAAAAAAAAATTCTTCGAAAATTTTAGTCCAGATAGAACAGTAAGTAAGTCTCTTTCCTAGGACCTAGCTGATCCAGGTTCAATACCCAGCATTGCTTATAGTCCCCTACATATCACCAGGAGTGATCCCTGAGCACAGAGTCAGGAGTAAGTCCTATATACCACTGGATATTGGGGGGCCCCATTACCAAAAAAAACAACTCTAAAACTTTGAAAAGTATAAAACTTAATGTGTGGCACTTCCAGTCAGTGGGCAAAGGTTGTACTTGAAGTTATTTGTAAATGGGATAGCAGCTAATTAAGAAGACAGTAAAGCTGTATCCTTATCTGAATAGACTCTGCATTCATCGTAAATTGTCAAAAAAACAAAATGGTAATGATATTATTAAAGGGCAAAGTGGATTTTGATATTTGGTGGAAAAGACCTTTCTGAGTTGGCATACAAAGCAGAGAATCAGAACAGGGGTTAAGGAGCTTGCCTTGCATGTGGCTGACCCAGGTTCTGTCCCTGGCACCACATCGTCTGCTGAGTACAGCAGGGAGTAGCCCCCAGCATTGGTGGTGCTGCTAAAAAATAATGGAAAACCAAAACCCCTGAATCAGTAAGGGAAAAGTGATTTAAAAGAAAAGGAAGAACATACTTAGCCAGATAAGTATGCTAATATCTGAAAAGTTACCTTTTTTTTGGGGGGGGGGTCACACCCGGCAATGCACACGGGTTACTCCTGACTCATGCACTCAGGAATTACTTTTGGCAGTGCTCGGGGGACCATATGGGATGCTGGGAATCGAACCCAGGTTGTTCGTGTGTAAGGCAAAATGTCCTATCCACTGTGCTATCACTCCAGCCCCTGAAGATTTACTTTCCAAAATAAGGAAAAAAATAGTAAGAAGAAGAGAAATGGACAAAGATCACTAGTAGGAAATTCGGGAAGAGAAATAACCCTTAAAAAGAAATTCTCAGATTGTGTGTGTGTGTGTGTGTGTGTGTATCAAGTGCTAATAACAAGTTAGTTTAAAATTGTACATTGGGGGTTCAGAATTATTGCAAACTGGGAGTATGCTTATGTTGCATGCGGCTGATGTAGGTCCTATACTTGGTACCCCATATGGTCCCCGAGCACTGCCAGGAATGATCCCTGAGCACAGCTGGGTATGGCCCCAAATCCAAAAAAATTAAATTGCACATCAAGAAAGGCCCTCCCGTTGATCGTCGATTTGCTCGAGCGGGCCCAGTAACGTCTCCATTGGAGACTTTGTTGTTACTGTGTCTGGCATATCGAATACTCTTGGTAGCTTGCCGGGCTCTCCGAGAGGGGCGGAGGAATCGAACTCGGGTCGGCCATGTTGGCCGCGTGTAAGGCGAACGCCCTACGCGCTGTGCTATCGCTCCAGCAGGATGTGAGGGCGATCTGGCTGTGACATCTATCACCCCATTGATCGCCAGGGTTGATTCGGCTGATTTGGCTGGCTAGGCGGGTGTCCCCTTCCTCCCTCACCGCTCCATGTGCGTCCCTCCTGAAGCTGCGCGCTCGGTCAAAGAGGACGGCCTTCCCCGATAGAGACGGACCGGTCTTCGGTCAAGGGTATACGAGTAGCTGCGCTCCCCTGCTAGAACCTCCAAATTGCACATCATATACAGGAAAACAGCACTGTTTACTCCAAGCAGTTAATCCTATAAAGTCATTTCATAAATGCACAAAGATAGTGCAAGGATGATTAGCTTAATTGGCAAATATTTTTAAACACTGGGCTGAAGAGATAGTAAAATGACTAAAACTCTTGCCTTGCAAGCAGCCAACCTGAGTTCAATCCCTGGCATACCAAATACTCCACAAGCCCCACCAGGAGTAATCCCTGAGCACAGAGCCAGGGATAGACCCTGAGCACAGCTAGGTATAGCTCCAAACAACTAATTGGGGGCCTATGCCCTGTAGTGGTTGGGGGTTAACTCCTGGTGCTTTGGGGTTATTCCTGGTGGTCCTTGGGGAGGGTCAGTGGTAGAGACTGACCCAGAGACTCTTGCATGCAGAGCGTGTGCTCTACCTATTACCTATCTCCAGCTCTGGTCCTGAGTTTTTCATGACAGGAGGCCCCTGAAGTAGTACTGAGTTCTGCTGGGCGACCATGGCTGAGTTCTCTCACACCTGCCTGCCAGTTTGGTGCTGATTCTCACAGCGCACCAAAGAGCAGTGCTTGGGCTTGAAGTGCTCCAGGGTCCCCATGAGCACAGAGCCAGGAGTGATCCTGAGCATCACCGGGTGTGACCCCGCCTCCCTCCCGAAAAATACAGGGGACTTTCTCGAATTGTTGTTTCAGGGTCAGGCCCAGTGCTTGGGGCTTCATCCAGGGCATTCAGGGGGTTCCTCCTGACAGTGCTGGGATTCATATCTCCATATGTAGAGTGCACACAAGTGCCTTTTGAGCTATCTACTTGGCCCCTCTAATATTTTCTCTTTACAATTGAAGTATTATTCTATTAAATGTTGTCAAAATTTTGCTTTTTGTTGAATGTGTTTTGCTTGAGATACTGGCTTTTTTTTTTTTTTTCATTTATTTTGGTTGTTTGGGCCACACCCAGTTGTGTTCAGAGCTTACTCCTGGTTCCTCTGCTCTGGCACCACCCCTGGTGGGTTCAGGGTGGTGTTGAGAGTTGAACCAGGCTCCCTACTCACTGTACATAGTGCTCTGGCTCCAGCTCTAAATTTGGGGGGAAAAAAGAAAGAAAGAAAATATATGTATTTTTTCACGAAACATTTGTTGCTATGCATTTGGATATTTTGGGGGTTTTTTCCTGCTTATGGCAAGTTATTTATGCATGATGATAATAATAATAATGGTAAAGTAACTATTAAAGTGATTTGGAAACTGTTTCTGTCACCAGCAATGAAATCTCAGGGATCTGGTAGTTTTGGAGCGATTCTGGGTAGCAGGACTTCACAGAAAGAAACCAACAGGCAGCTTTCCTACTCAGATAATCAGGTATGTTCATGTGAATCTCTTAAGCTTTTTAACAAAGTGAATGTCACAGATATTCTGTCAGGTACGGTATGAAGTAGAATTAAGTTGTAATATCTAACCTGGCATTTTACATGTATCTGACGTTAGCTACCTTCATCTCCAGCTATTTTTATGAAAAACGTTCTGCTTGAGCACATCTCCCCCTTCCTGTGCACAGTTCTGCAGTTTGACTTATGCTCAAGTACCTCATGGTGATTATCGTGAACTGCAGTGAGCGGGGTTGTAGAAATCATGCCTTGGGAGATAGGTTTGGGTTTGAGGTATATGCTGCTTACTAAGTGTACATCATGTTTCTTTAACCTTAGTCTGTAAAATTGAGGCACCATTAATATTTTAGGGGTTGTCCTTGGGTCGTGCATATAACCCACAACCATATACTAACACTTTGGTCATGTTTGTTCCTCCAAGATGTTTGTTGTTGCTACTTCTCTCATGCCTTTGGCTCTCTTTGATTTTACGAATTTTGCCCCTATGCTGCATGAGGCACACTGGTTGAGTCTTCTCTGTGCTTTGTGAACAGTCATATGCATATTATACAGCCAGCCACAGGACTCCCTGGTGCTATTACAGCCTCACAGACTCCTCTTTCATTTACAAAGGGAAGGTAGGCTCAAAGTAAGAGAAACTTTGCCACTCTTGACTGTTCTGTTTGGGTCATCAGGTGGTTATTCCATTTACTGGACTAATCGATGATTGCACTGCACTGTAGCACTGTCCTCCTGTTCATTGATTTGCTCGAGCGGGCACCAGTAACATCTCCATCATGAGACTTGTTGTTACTGTTTTTGGCATATCGAGTACACCATGGGGAGCTTGCCAGGCTCTGCCTTGCCGGCAGCATACTCAGTAGCTTGCCCGGCTCTCGAGGGTCGGAGTAATCGAACCCGGGTTGGCCGCATGCAAGGCAAATGCCCTACGCGCAGTGCTATTGCTCCAGCCTTACTCCTTTCGTAACTTATTTAGCACTTGACATTTTCTATCATATAAGTTCTTTGCATTGAAGACAGTAATGCTTTAGATAACTGTCCAGCAAAGAGTCTTTTTCTTCCTCTTCAAGCGATGATTAAGATCTCTTTTTCTCCCTCTCTCTCTCTCTCAGTAAGATGCCAGAGAATATCGCTAGGACCTCACAAGTGCAAGCAATTGTTCTGCCTCTGAGCTATAGCCCCAGCATGAGATTTTTTTATTAGTTCTTTTATAGACTTTTAAAAAGCATTTTTGGTTGTGTTTTGATTGCGGTATAATTAAAATACAGCAAATTGCAAGTAAATTATAAATGTGATGTCTTTTAGATGCTTATAAAGACATCATAATCAACCAGTGAACATAGCCATAATAACTGAAATATTTCCACATCCTCTTTTGTAATTCTTCCATCTTGTTTCCTCTCTGGCCTCTGTTCCTGAGTCGTGTCTTTGAGCATCTCTGGGTGTGCTTCAGTGGCCTCTGAGCACTGCTTGGTGGCCCTGGTGTGTCTGGCACACAGGCCCCAAGAAACACCACCTCAAGTCCTGGCGTTGAACCTCCAGCCTAGTTAGCTGAATTTCACTGGGAAAGCCTCTTCTGGTCACTGTGAATGCCCCACCCCACAAAAGGGGGACAGAATAGAATAGAAAGCAGTAAAGTATTATACACAGTATGGATAAATGTTATTCTGCAAGTTTCCTCATGCAGGGAAAGTGTCATACCCATTGTATTTTCTCTTCATCCCTTATTTTTAATTCTGGAAGTGATTTTTAATTCACTCACTTGGAAATAAATACAATTTTTAAAATAAACCATTTATCCTGACAATTCAGTGTTGGTCTTTTGGTTCTCCTTCCCCTCATTTTTAAGTCTTGAGAAAATTTGGAGTTATCTCCCATAGAGAGATCACTTAAAATCTCTTTTAAGATCTTTTAAGTCCAGGATTGAACCCAGGACTTCAAACATGTAAGACAAGAATTCTACCAACAAATTACATCCTCATTTTCTTCCCTAACTCTTCACCTCTGTCCAGTAACTCTTAGTGCTACATGTTGGTTTAAAAGTACTCTCTCTCGGCTGATAGGTTCTTGCAGTGTCCTTCGGGTAGATTGATTTTTGTCTTTGGACTGTATTTCACTCTCAGTTTTCTGACCATTACAAATATTTGTTTTATTTCTCCAAACCAGAGCTCACCCGCAGACTTACTTGAGGAACATGTGACTTGTCATTTAAGTTGTAGCAACCATTGTTGCTCCTTATTTTCATACCCATTTCCCTTATAATTTATTATAATTGAAATTAGATGCTTTCCCCTCTAAAATCTTATGAGATTCTTTTATTATTAAGTAATTTAAAGCAAGATTTCTCCATAAGTACACCACTGATGTACCATGATACCAAGAGTAGCACAGCACCTTTGATGGGGTGTAAAGTAGAAGAAAACCAATGTCAGTGGGGCTGGGGAGGAAAAAAAAATATATGTGTGTATATATATATATTTATATATTAGCACACAGGCTCAACCTTTTTTATTTTTTTTTAATTAGTGAAACACCATGAGGTACAGTTGTAGATTTACAAATTTTTGTGCTTGGGTTTCGTTTATACACTGATCAAATACCCATCCCTCCACCAGTGCCCATTTTCCACCACCATGGATAATATCCCTCCCCCCATCCCACCCATCCCACCCTGCCACTGTGGCAGGGCATTCCCCCCTGTTCTCTCTCCTTCTGGGTGTCGTGGTCAGCAAAAGAGGCATTGAGTGGCAAACATGTTCAGTCCATAGTCTACTTTCAGCCTGCATCTCCTCTCCTGGGAGTATCCTTCAAACACCCTTTATTTGGTGCTCCCTTCTCTATCTGAACTGCGCTTTCCCCTACAATACCCGGCTGGCCTCTAAGCTTTGGAGTAATCCTCCTGGTGTACAGGCTCAACCTTTAATAATATGCTAGTATCTCTTATATAAGGGCTTAATGGCTCCATAGTGAAATACAACAATCTTTACACACTTTCCTCTAAGGAAACTTTTTTAGATCATTTTTAGCAGATTATTCATAACAAACAATGCAAAAGAAATTATTTAGGTCCTGCTTTGGGGACAGGCTTTGGGGGGTTGGGGTGGAAACATTCAAAATATGGTGATGGAAAGGTGTAACGTTGGTGGGATTGGTGTTGGAATCTTAAATGTAATAAATTATTGTGAACAACTTCATAAAAATCAAATTAGAAAAAGATTTCTCCTTTCAGCCTCTGATTTTTTTTTTTTTTTTTTGCATGGAGGTATGAATGCACGGGGATAAACTTAGGGCCTCATAACTATAAAGCATGTACTCTACATACATTCTTTTTTGTTTTTGTTTTGTTTTGTTTGGGGGCTACACCCAGCAGTGCTCAGGGTTTGCGCCTATACTATCACTCCAGCCCTTGCAGACATTCTTGACTTGCTGTGTGACCAGTTTTTTTTTTCTTTTGGGGTGGGGCCACATCTGGTGTTACTCGGGTCACTCCTGATTCTGCACTTAGGGATTACTCCTGGCAGGACTCAGGAGGCCAAATGGGATGCAACCCTGGTCAGCCATGTGCAAGGCAGGTGCCCTACCCACTGTACAATCTCTCCAGATTTCTTGCTGTGCAGTTTTTTAAGTTTACAAGAGAAAATTTTACTAGAGTTTAAAAAGCAAAACAGGAAAATAAGTGTCAAGCTTGTTTTGTTATGCTGACGCTATATTGAAATCAGCTAAAATGCTTTTAAAAACGACTGCTAATTGGGCCTAAGTGGGCAGTGAGTTTTTTGTTTTTCATTTTTTTAATCCCTCACAAGAGAATTTGGGTCTAAAGTATTTCAACTTGAAGACTTAGCTGTGTTAAATTTTCTTACAGGCCTCTTCAAAAAGAGGAAGCTTGGAAACTAAAGATGATTCTCCGTTTCGGAAAGTGCTTGGGAACCCAGGTAGAGGGTCCATCAAGACTGCGGCAGGGAGTGGAATAACTGTCCCCAGGACGGTCCCCTCGTTGCCTTCTTTGACATCTACGTCAACACCTCTTAGGTCGGGGATTTTGGAAAACAGGTATGAGGGAGTTTATAGCTTAGTCATTAGCTCTATAGTCTGCTTGGGCATTTTAGAAAGAAAGATAATGTAAGGAAAAAATATTAAGATTGCCCACAAGTATGGAGAACGCTTTTGGCAATGTTTATAGTCTTGGTCTCCAAGTGTGTGTGTGTGTGTGTGTGTGTGTACAATTATATATATGTATATATACATTACGTATATATATATACACATGCATACACATATATATATTCCCCCCTTCCCCCTTCTCTCTAGGACCGAAAAGAGGAAAAGAGTGCTATCTTCTGGCTCAGAGTTGAACGAAGATTACCCTAAGGAAAATGATTCATCATCGTAAGCTTGCTTTTTTTTTTTTTTATGTTACTTTAGCGGGGCATTGTCCAGGCAGATGTTTAAGGGACTTGGGGCCAGTAGTCCCGGAGAGACTTGCTACAGGAGGATTCAGTGTGCAGGCACTCAGCCATGCAGTGCTGTCAGACCCGGGCATGTGGATGCTTTCCCTCCTGGAGGGATCATGTGGGTGCTGGGCGGAACACCTGGACCCTCTGCGTGCGCTGGCCCTTGAAATCATTTTCCCAGCCCCATTGTTCTAAGTTGTTTTAAAATACCTTTATGGTATCAGAAGATTTTTTTTTTTTTTCGCTTTTTGGGTCACACCCGGCGATGCACAGGGATTGCTCCTTGGCTCTGCACTCAGGAGTTACTCCTAGCAGTGCTTGGGAGACCGTATGGGATGCTGGGAATCAACTCGGGTTGGCTGCGTGCAAGGCAAAAGCCCTACCCGCTGTGCTATCTCTCCAGCCCCCAATGGTTTTTTTTTAAATGTTGATAATTACAGCCAAGTGAGAGATGAGGGAAGATGGTGTGCAGTTTATGGGAAGTCTAGAAGTAGGTGAGCAGAATTTATCATGTGTTATTATTCTCTTAAATATTATTGTCATTAAATTAGTACTGTTGTTAGTCAAAGCATGAACATTAAGAACTAGAGGGATTTTACAGCAGGTAAGGTCCTTGCCTGGCACATGGCTGACCCTGGACTAATCCTCAGTGCTCTCTATGATCCCCTAAGCACCACTAGGCGCGTGAATCCTGAGCACAGAGCCAGGAGTAGTCCTGAGCATTGGGCTTACTGTGCCACCCCAAAACAAACCAAAAATAAGTATTAGAATTTCTCTGAATGGACCTCTGTTTTACACAGGTTCAGATACTTAGGAATAATGGTGTAGGCCAGTGGGGCTTTCTTTAAAAGTTTTTAATTTGTCTTCATGGATTTAAATACCTTAAGCACTGTATTAAAACAATCTTCACATTTAATAGAGCGTATTTAAATTCAGAGCTGGAGCAAGTACAGCAGTAAGACACCTGCCTTGCACACGGCTCACCTGAGTTCAATCTCCAGACCACAAAGAGCGCCACTGGGTGTGCTCCAGAACAAAACCAAAAACCCTGTAGGTGATTAAACCGTTTAGAGGTTGGCAAGATAACTCAGAGGACTGGAGTGCGTGTATTGTATGCTGGAGCCCACAGGTTGATCTCCTGCATCTTCCGGTCCCCAGCAGCCCTGGGCTAACGTCACCTGCGCCGACACTGTCTGGTCCAGAGACAAACCAAAAAAGAAAAAAGATTTTGAGTTTTGCTTATTGGGTTTAATTTTAAACCTATATGGTGTAAAGTCCAAGGAGTTCTTATTTGAGTCTTTCAGTAGTTGAATCACTTGAATCTGGTGATTTTTTTTTTAACTAAGAAATTCTGCTTAATCTTGATGTCTTTTGTTTCCCCTTTATATAAAGAAAGTATATCCTTTGTTTTATTACTAAGACCATGGGTTCAGTTTGCTCTTAAGTTTATGTTCATCACTCGATTGAACTGAGAAGATAGTATAGCTGGTAGGGCGCTT
Organism: Sorex fumeus; assembly: GCF_029834395.1. Taxonomy (NCBI): domain Eukaryota; kingdom Metazoa; phylum Chordata; class Mammalia; order Eulipotyphla; family Soricidae; genus Sorex; species Sorex fumeus. The sequence continues at coordinate 36,943,232 of NW_026606071.1, read as the reverse complement.
TGCCTGTGTGCTGCTGTCCTGGATTAGATCCCTGGCACCCCTCATGGTCCCCCAAACCCTGCTAGGAGTGATCCCTGAGTGCAGAGGTAGACGTAACCCCTGAGCATCGCTGGGTTTGGCCCCAAAGAAAACTTTTATTTATAGGTAAATAAAATTATTTTCATCATTCTTATTTGCTTAATTAAATTGCTGGTCATTTGAGACTTGTAGCCTAACTTTGGAAGCAAAGCAATAAATTCAGTACTTTAGATCTTTTTTATTTGTTTTGTTTTGGGGTTCCTGAAACAAGTTTTTTTTTAAATATTTTATATTTATTTACTTATTTGCTTTTTGGATCACACCCAGTGTTGCACAGGGGTTACTCCTGGCTCTGCACTCAGGAATTACTCCTGGCGGTGCTCAGGGGACCATATGGGATGCTGGGAATCGAAGCCAGGTCGGACATATGCAAGGCAAACACCCTACCCGCTGTGCTATCTCTTCAGCCCCTAAAACAAGTCTTAATGGCATTATTTGAAATGAAAATGTCAACACCATCATAAGTAAATTACCTTAACTATAGTATACTGTTCATAATATATTTTTAATCAAAAAATGAAAGAGCTACATATTTATTCTCCTATTTATGTTGAATTGAACTGTTACTTTAAGGAACAATAAAGCTATGACAGATTCCTCAAGAAAATATCTAACCAGCAGCAGAGAGAAACAGTTGAGTTTGAAACAGTCAGAAGAGAATAGAACATCAGGTAAGTATTTTATCTTTATATATGATACTCATTTAGTTTATGTTGATTATATTCGACTAGAAATAAAATCCTAGGCTGGAACATAGCTCTGTTTTATTCAAGAGTACCTCATGATTTGTGACTAATTAATGAGCACTGGTATGTGCCCATTATTCAGTTAAAATATTGTAATGTGTAGGTCAGGCAGAGTACAGTAGTAGTTTTTTAGCTTTTTGGGTCATACCTGGCGATCTTCAGGGGTTACTCCTGGTTCTGCACTCAGAAATTACTCCAGTTCTTGGGGGACCGTATGGGATGCTGGGGATTAAACCTGGGTCAGCCCATGCTAGGCAAATGCCCTACCCACTGTACTATCACTCCGGCCCCCAAGAATGGGGCCTTGCTATTATAGTTTTTTCCTACAGTATCTAATCTTTTAATGTGCTTGTATATATTGCCTTGATGCAAGGAAAAGAGAATAGGAATGTTTTTTTTAAATAGTATAGAATTTTATTACCAACTGGATTTGACGGCCTGATTTTGGAACTGTTTCATGTCTCTGTTTGGTCGTAGGGCTTTTACCTTTGCAGTCATCATCCTTCTATGGCAGCAGGGTAGGATCCAAGGACTACTCTTCCGGCAGCTCTACCCTAGACAGGTATGCTTGAAGGTTATGTGCAGAGACACTCTCACATGGATTCACTCTCACTGATGACGAAAGTGGGAGGCTATCTGTTATGTCTGAAAGATCGAAACTGGTGAGATTCCTGGACTTGTGACTTTATAGTCAGCACTCTGTCACTGTCACTGTCACTGTCCTCCCGTTGTTCGTCGATTTGCTCGAGCGGACCTAGTAACGTCTCCATTGTGACACTTGTTACTGTGTTTGGCATATCGAATACGTCATGGGTAGCTTGCCAGGCTTTGCCATGCAGGCCTCTAGGAATGTTTTAGTTCAAGCCCATTTTAATATCTTTAACTCTTTGTACATGTAGAAGTCACTAAATTTGTCCTGGGCCACCAGTTGTGACTGTCAGGAAGATCAAATTCCAGACCTGTGTATTTTCCATCCTAAACAATGAACTTTTTTTAAAATTTTTTTTATTTTCATAAAGTTGTTCACAATAATTGATTAATATTCTATATTTCAACACCAATACCAATCCCACCACCATTGTTTCAAAATTTTCTACTACCACTCAAGCCTGCCCCACAGGCAGATGCTAGGTAATTTATTCTGTATTGCTTGTTATGAATAGTATAAGATGTCTGTAAGGATCTAGCTCACAGTGATTTAACAAAAAAAGCAAAAAAAAAACCCATAGTATGAGATACCGTGTGGCCGCCTTTGCAGCTGCGTGTTCCTGGGATCATAAAAATTTAGATAATTGGGGTCCAGAGCCATCCCTGCATCAAGCTGCTCTATTCTAAGATTCCTTTGTGAGTCTCTGAATCATGGCCGTTAATGTGCTTAAATAGCACCCGGAGGCAGTTCATGGGCATGACAGCCGGGGCCCCGGCAGGGCAGGGGAGATGGGAAGGGGCAGCTCAGTTCCAACCCCTTGAGGCCTGGCATTTTCAGTCACTAGTCCTACATACCTGGGTGTTTCAGTGAATTTAGACCCTTGCATGGGGGACCCAGGACAAGTCTGTGAAGGTTGGCCGTGAGGGTGGTGGCGATGGGTTTCTGGAAGTTTGGGGCTGCTGGGGTTCATCTGGTGCAGGCGGAGAGAGAGAGAGAGCGCGCCTGCTCCCATCTGAGGTGCCCCGGTGAAATCAGCCTGGCGCATGGTCTGGTGCCATCCCTGCAGCAAGCTGCTCGGTTCCGAGATTCATTTGTGAGTCCGATGAATATCTTTCTTACTGGGGCAGTACATCCTGAAATTGTAGCCTAGTGAGGAATATGTTACAGTATCTCCTATGCAGAATTTAAAAATTGGTTTTGTTGTTTATCATTTCGGCTGCTGTGGAGCAGGGAGTTGATTTGCACCCCTCCCCCCACTCCCCCAGCATTGCTCAGGGCTTATTCTTTTTCCTTGGCTCTGCATTCAGGCAGCACTCCTGGTGCTCAAGGGATCATAAGTAATGCCGGGGATTGGTCCTGGGCTGCACACATGCAAGCCTTGCCCACTCTACTATATCTCCAGCTCCAGGGATCACTCATATCTGAGTTAAATATAAACCTAACTAAATTTTCAGGCAGGTTTGTTTGGGGGCCACATCTGGTGGTGCTCAAGACTTACTCCTATTTCTGGTCTCAAAGATAATCTTGGCAAGCTGGGGGGACCAGATGGGATGACAGAGATCAAACTTTTGTGTTGGCCACTGTAGAGCTAGGGCTCTATCCACTATACATCGCTCTGGCCCCAAACTTACCAAAATTTTAAGTGTAAGAGAAAGGTTTTTTTTTTTTTCTTTTTGGGTCACACCTGGCGATGCACAGGGGTTACTCCTGGCTCTGCACTCAGAAGTTACTCCTGGCGGTGCTCAGAGGACCATATGGGATGCTGGGAATCGAACCCGGGTCGGCCGCGTGCAAGGCAAATGCCCTACCTGCTGTGCTATCTCTCCAGCCCCAAGAGAAAAAAATCTTGTCTGTGTTAATTAAAAGACTATGTGAAGATGCCAAAGTTTTTCACTTAAGGATAGAAGAGAAGCAAACAGAATATTTATTAGTCAAGTTGTGATGTTTAATAGTGATAGTATATGATAAAATTGATAGAAAATGATTGAAATGATTTTAGAATAGAGTAATAAGATTGTGATCGACATGGGCACTTGGCTATATTAATAGGATTGTTGGCATAGGTGTTTACTTTATTAGATTTTGTTAATTTCCCCTTTTTTGTTTTTATTTTGGGCCACACCCTGTCATGCTCAAGGTTTATTCCCGGCTTTGTGCTCTGGTATCTCTCCTGTTGGGTCCAAGGTTTGAACCTAAGTTGGCAGGTACAAGGCAGACGCCCTATCCGCTTTCCTACCACTCTGGTCCCAGTTTAGAATTTTTTTTGCCCTAGACACTTTTAAAATTACAAGGAGAAAAAAGAAAGTATTCAGATTGTTTTTTGTAGCTTACCTTATTTTCCTTTTCTCTAGGACTAACGTTTCCAGCCAAACTCCCTCGGCCAAAAGAAGTTTGGGGTTTCTTCCTCAGCCGTCTCCGCTCTCTGTGAAGAAGCTGCGGTGTAACCAGGATTACACTGGCTGGAACAAACCCAGAGTACCCCTTTCTTCTCACCAACAGCAACAACTACAGGGGTAGGGAGAGTTTTTTATTTTGCCTTCTTTTTATAAAGCCATTCTGTAGCAGTGTGTTTTGTTAGATTTGCTAATAGTGATGAAAGGAGTCACGTTGTAATTATACATTATTTGGTCACCTTCTGTCTTACATCACTGAGTTCGTTATCTGACCTCCAAATGTATTTTTGAACTCTGAAAAATGAAATATTTTGTTCATTTTTGGGACCATACCCAGTGATGGTCAGGCAGGGCTTACTCCTGGCTCTGCATTCAGAGTTAATTTCCAATGGGATTTAGGAGACCATTTGGGGTTCTGGAGATAGAACCCTGGTTAACTGTCCAAGGCAAGCGCTTTACCCACTTGTACTATCTTTCTAGCACCCCTGTGGAATCTTTTATAAGCTGAAATGTCATTTTTCCCAAACCCCAAACATGACCAAGTTATACCCAACTCATAACCGTAAAATAATGCTAGCCTGTAGGAAAACAGGGATGATGTGAGTACACAGCCTGTATAAAGGCCTTCCCCAAGAAGGAGCCTTGGAGGGGGGTGGGGGGAGTTAGTCTCACTGCTCACTGCAGAACACGCTGGACACTGTTTGTTTCTGGGTTTTTTTGTTGTTGTTGTTGTTTTCGGCTATAAAAATGAAAATTCTCTTTGGATTTATTTTCATCATCAAAAACAGTATAGTGGTCAAATATAAACCTTTGTAAAGGATAGGAGAGAGGTGGGTCAGAGCTGTTCATCATAAACAAAACATGCCTGTCTCAGCCCCAGCCACTTCATCCCACTCCTCATATTTCTCCTGTTCACGGACATCCTTCCCAACCCCTTCATGTCTGCATTTTTATCAAAACACACACAATTGACATCAGAACACGTGCAGATGTGTTCCTCGTTTTGCTTTCAATCTGGAAGACAGTGATTGGGAACAAGAAACTGAAGAGATTGCATAAAAGCTCATATGTAGGAGCAGAAGACATAGATATAATAGAGAAGAAATCACTCTGGGGAAGAAATGATTCAATATTAATCACCAAAATTAGAAATGAAAGGAAAGGAGACGAACATGAAGTGCTGAGATATTCGCTAAACCTACAGAAGTGTCCTGCTTGAATGGAGTGCCTGTCTGCCAGACAGGAATATTAAACAGCTGCCACATCTAGGAAGACTTTAAATGTAAAACATGAATCCAGAGATTTAGTCCAAGGCTGGGGAAATAGTCCAGTGGGTAAGGCATGGCCAACCTGGGTTCAGTATCTGGCACTTAGACACCGCCCGGAGTGATTCCCAAGTGCCCAGCCCAGAGTAAGCCCCAAACACCACCAGGTGTAGTGAAAAGCAAAACAAAAATTTCACTCCAATATAAACCAAGTTGATTTAGTTGTTTTTTTTTTTTAAGTGCTCGAGCGGGCCCAGTAACGTCTCCATTGAAGACTTTGTTGTTACTGTGTCTGGCATACCGAATACTCTCGGTAGCTTGCCGGGCTCTCCGAGAGGGGCGGAGGAATCGAACTCGGGTCGGCCATGTTGGCCGCGTGTAAGGCGAACACCCTACCTGCTGTGCTAAGTGAAGCAAGATAATTTTTTTTGAATGAAATGTACTTAGATGTGAATGGAGAGAAAGAGAGAAAGTAATGTGTTCAAAAGAGAACATGGGCTTAAGGAGCAATCTTGATTTTACAAGATTACAAGCCAGTAAAAAAAAAAAATTGGTGTACAACTGCAAGAAAACTACTGCACAACACTAAGAACAATGAAATCTGCTATAATGAAATGTGTGGTGATAGATTTGGGGAAAAAAAAAAAGACCAGGGGATTCCAAAGTCAAGACTTCAGGCAAGAATCAAAATGAATCAGCAAGAAATGACAATAGTTTTGTCCTGGGAAAAGATAAAAGAAGAGAACATCATACTGGAAGTTGAGTTGAAAGTATAGGTCCCTGTGTTCTGGGGATGTCACGCTGTGGCAGAACACTTGCCTTGCATATGTGAGGCTGGGCTTTGATCCCTGGCACAGCAGAAGCAGAAGCAAACCAAAGCAATTCTAAGTTCTAGATTCTGAAGGGAAGGTAAGTTCAAATAAAATTTTGCCGAGGGGCTTTGAAGGAGAACGGAGCAGCCAGGATGGGGGGGATGTGACAAAGTGAAGCGGAGGGTGAGCTCAGCAGCAAAAAATATATGTGCCTTACAAGGGTGAGGTCCTGAGATTTATCCACACACTCTGAGCCTGGGGTCCCCGGCAATAGTGTCCAGTCTCCCACACACGGCTAGGTGCATGTGACCACCTCAGGTACAGATGTGTGTGCACCAAAGGCCAGAAATACGGCCCCTGGCAAGCACGGTGGTGGGGATGTGCTTGGGCACCGCCCTAGGAGAATGGGACTCTGTAAATAGGTGCTCACATCCCAACTGAAAATGGCCTCTGGTGAGCAGTGGGACTGACAGTGGGCTGTGAGCACCACAACCAAGCAGTTGTGTGGGCCCTGCTTAATGCAGCAAAGAGTGGGGCCGGAGAGATAGCACAGTAGACTGAGCACATGCTCTGCTCACGGAAGTTCAGTGCCTCGTGGGCGTTTGAGCACTGCTGGGAGCATCCCCCAAACACTGAGCTCGGAGTGTGGTCACAAGCACCAACAAGTATGACCCCCCAAAACAAAAAGGTTGATTACAGAAAATGCCTCAACTGAAAAGCAGGTGAAGAACGTCCATTTTCATGTAATTTGAGTCCCTGGAGCATAAAATCCAAGCAGTAAAGTAGTAGTTATAACCATAATCCACGACAAGCTATTAGAAATAGAATCCTGAATTTATCCATTTAAAAGGATCCCCCAAGGATGGGGGAGATTTCAAAGGGTTAGTGTCATGCTTAGAGGCCCATTTATACCAGTGATGTCAGGTATAAAGGGCAGAGTAAGTAATATAAAGTGGACGTACTCGGAATACTGTATTCATCTGTTCTTTTTAGGACTGTAGCACTCCATTTGATAGAGAGGTAAGTATTGTAGAAAGAAATGGAGAGTACTTCATACATTCAGCTGTAGAGCCAAATAAAACTGAATGATGAGAACAGCCGTGCAAGCATGGTGTAGTAAGCATGCCTGTTGATAAAGGAATGTGATTGCAAATGCAGGAAATGTGAAGGAGAAGGGGAGAAGTAAAGTATCAGGCTTCGCAGTTGCATATGAGATAGGTGTGGTTAATCATTAGGGAACTGCAAATCAAAATGACAGGGAACCTCACACCAGCGGTAATAGCATGGGTCAAAAAAAGACTGGAAACCATGCCCAGGAGATAAGGCAGCGGGGAAGGGGCTTGCGTTGCGTTCAGCTCACCTGGGTTCAATCCCCAATACTGCATATGGGCCCTAGAGCACCACCAGGAGTGGTCTCTGGCTCCAGAGCCAGGGAGTAATTCTGAGCTCTTCCACCCAGAGCCAAAACCACAAAGAGTATTTCAAAGAGACACACTAGATCAGAGGTTCGCAGGTTAAGCTGGAGAGACTGTGCAGGGGTTAAGGTGATTGTCCTACATCCTGCTGACCTGGTCCACCATTCAAATCTCTGGCACTGTATACGGTCCCCTGAGTACTGCGGGATGTGGCCCAATACAGAATTAAAAGAAAAATTTTCCCCAATTTTTTGTTTTGCTTATTGTTCCCTGTTGCAGAAAAATAAGATTCAGTGCTTCCCTTTGAAATTCACTTTCTTTAAGCCAAACACTCAGAAAGTGCCCCCCAGTATGCATTCCAGCTACTACCATCTTTCTGCATCCATCTGGAGCCATTTACTGGCAAGTAAATGGGAGGACCGTGATAGTGATAGACCGTGAACTAAACAGATAAGTAAAACTATAGCAAGTAAAAAAGTAATGTGATTTAGAGTTGAGTTCTGCTATTTTGGTCACATTGAGAAATGTAACAAATGGAATACAAGTAACGGTATTGGGTGGAAGGATATAGCATAGCTGGTCGGGTGCTTGCCCTTGCATAGGGCTGACCCACATTCAAGCCCAGCACCACATATGGTCCCCAAAATGGGCCAGCAGTGAACCCTGAGCACAGAGCCATGAGTTAGCCCTCGGTATTGCCAGGTGTGCCCCCCAAAACAAAACAAAAATAATAAAGGAGCAGCTTTCCCAGTTCAGCGGGAATAGCAAGAAAAGAATATTCAGAGGGCTAAGTTGCATGTGTGGGGCCCATAGTTATCCCTGGCATCACGTGACCCTGGTGGCACCCCAGACACTCCCATAATTGCTGTGCCTGTTTTCAACCTGTCCGATTTGCACCTTAGCCTCAGTGTCATCAGGAATGATCCCTGGATCCACAGGCTCCCAAATAAGTCTCCAATTTAAAACCTGGGAAAACAAGATATCAGTGAAGTGACTGAGTTCTCTAATACTGAAAATCAAAATTATCACATCTCTTTTTTTACCAGAATTGTGGAAAACAAGTCTACAGCAAACAAGCATTGATTTAAGAAAAAACTCTCTCTGGGGTGGGTGCTACAGCTGGCAGCGCTCAGAACTTACTCCTGACTCTGAACTCAGGAATCACTCCTGGTGGTGCTTGGGGGACCATATGGGGCCAGGGATTGAGCCCTGGTTGGCCAAGTACAAGGCAAGCACCTTACCTGTTGTACTCTCTCCAGCGCCAAGAGAAAGTCCAATTTTAGATGATAGAAATCTCCTGTAAATATTGGGGAATTTTGAAAAGTACATGTCCAAAACAAGTTAAAAGATATATCTTAGAGTTGAGTGATACAATACAGTGGTGCACCCCCCCCCAATTCCCCCCCAAAAAAGGTTTTGAATGTGTTATCTTCACGGCCAGGAATATTGCCCCATAGTTGGAAGCCTGCCTCATGAGCTGGGGGGAAAGGCAGCTGGAATAGAGAAGGGATTACCAAGACAGTGATGGTTGGAGGAATCCTTCAGGATGGGAGATGTGTGCTGAAAGTAGATAAAGGATAACCTCTCAGTATCTGTATTACAAATGATAATGCCCCAAAGTAGAACGAGAGCGTATGGGGGGAAATGTCTGCCATGGAGGCGGGGGGAGGGGGTGCGGAACGTGGGGTTATACTGGGGACATTGGCGGTGGAGAATGTGCACTGGTGGTGGGATGGGTGTTTGATCATTGTATGATTGACACTCAAACATGAAAGCTTGTAACTGTATCTCATGGTGAATCAATTAAAATAAATAAATAAAAATGAGAAGTTAAAAAAAATTATCAGAACCTGGGGGGCGGTTGTTATTTTCCTTGAAGTGAAATTAAGTTGCAAAGTTATACATTTGTGCTTTTTTTTATTTCATTTTACAAGTTGTTCACAATAATTTATTACTTTCAATATTCCAACCCCAATCCCTCCTTCCCAGCACCATTATTTTTACTTTTCCCACCACCACACCCCATCCAGTGTGATATGTTACTCTTGGTATATCAGTGATGTAGAGTAGGAGATGTTGCGGCCATGTGCTCAAGGAATTACAAAATTTTAAATAGAGTGATACAGCTGGAGTTAAATTTTTAACTGGATGGTGACTCTGGCGGCTGGAGGCATCTCTGCAGCTTGTGGCTCTCTTCCAAGATTTATTTGTGATTCTCTGGATCATGGCCATTAACGAGCTTATATGGCGCCAGAAGCAGTTCATGGGTGTAACTGCCAGGCTCTCGGAAGAACAGGGAGATGGGGGGAGGTCACCCATTCCCGACTTCTGAGAGCCTGGAGAGATCGGGCACACAACCCGTATGCCTGAGTTTTTCAGCAGATTCATTCTCATGGATGAGGCTAGACCCAAATCTGTGGAGATCTGCTGTGAGCACGGCGGCAATCTGGTTCTGGAGGTTTTTGGCTGCCGGGGCTATGTTTGTTGCTTTGGTGGTGGGCTCACCCACCCGCCTCCAGGGGGCTTCAGATGAGAATCAGCCTGGCACAGAATCTGGAAGCATCTTTGCAGCCATGCATTGGTTCTTACTGGGCGTTCCCCGAACCAGCAGCAGCAGCAGCTGGAATCCAGTTTAAAATGCACATTTTTGTACCTCCCTCCCCATGCACGTGTGGGGTCAGAAATTAGTTGGGTTGTTAGCAGCACATATTACACCAACCCCCCCCCCCCCAGGTGATGCCTGGTGTTTGCTGTAGTGAGGACCCCCTGCTGTAGTGGACGGATTACCAGGACCTACCATTGTCTTCAAAAGTACTGTTTCTTTCATTTCAGCTTCTCCAATTTGGGAAATACCTGCTATATGAATGCTATTTTACAGTCTCTGTTTTCGCTGCAGTCATTTGCAAATGACTTGCTTAAACAAGGTATCCCATGGAAGAAGATTCCACTCAATGCACTTATCAGGTAATTGTTCCGAACATGGTGGATAACCCTTTAATTTATTAATTGTAGACTAACGAAGTTTTCTTTAAAATACCATTTTCCGATGTTTTGTGAAACAAACCAGTGTTTTTACTTTCACCAGACGCTTTGCACACTTGCTTGTTAAAAAAGATATCTGTAATTCAGAGACCAAAAAAGATTTACTCAAGAAAGTTAAAAATGCCATTTCAGCTACAGCAGAGAGATTCTCTGGTTATATGCAGAATGTAAGTACTGTTTTTAAATACTTTAGAGATAGGGGAAATGGTTTCAGTGTATTGCTTGATTTTTTTTTTTTAACGTGGTTGGGTATATGTGTGTTGATTTGAAATACTAGAGCACTTAACAGATTCAAGATGACTTTTCTGTGCATATTATCAGGTTTTAATAATTTGATTTACTGGGCTGGAGCAGTAGTACAGCAGGTAGGATATGTGCCTTGCATGCATTTGCCCCAGGGTCAGTCCTCAGCACCACATTTGTCCCTTGAGCACCATGAGGACTGTTGGCTGAATGATGAGAGCCAGCCAGGAGTAAGCTCCAAACACTACTGGGCGTGGCCCTAAAGCATAAATAAGTGATTTGCTGTCGCAGGAACTTGGATTGTTTTTAGATATAATAGCTATTTAAAATATTTTTTATTTTTAAATTTTATTTTCATAAGGTTGTTCACATTAATTGATTACATTTACATTCGATGTATTAATACCAATCCCACCACCATTAAACCAATTACCTACCACCATTCAAGCCTGCCTGTTATAGGCAGATTCTAGATCATTTATTTTCTGTTGCTTATTACGAATATAATGAGAGGTCGATTGGCGCTGAAAGCAGCTGGGCAAATCTAAATAAATGATTGGGGTCCAGAGACATCTTTGTAGGGAGCTAATCCATTTTGAGATGCACTTGTGAGTCTCTGGATCAAGGCCCGGTGGCTTGCTTAAATATGGCCCAGAGGCAGTGGGCGTGACAGTAGGGACCCCAAAGGGGCAGGGAGACAGGGGAAGGGATGATACAGTAGCTATTTTAGAAAAACTTTCTCTTGTCTTTTTTTTCCTATCCAGCAGTGCTGGGGAAAGGGGGGGGGCAGGGTGTCATTCTCCACCCCCTTACACACACAGCTCATTTCCAATAGTATTCCAGATCAACATGAGGCCAGGGATTGAATCCATTGCCTCCCACAAAGGCAGCGAAGGCACTTCTCTCTCTCTGGCTCTCCAAATAACTTTTTTGAAAAGCAAAAAGTCATGTGTGATTGATTGATTTATTCTTTCCTGCGCATGTGTTGTCTGATAGTGTTGGGAAGATCCCGGAGCGGGCGGGGTTTACACCTTGCTAGTGGGAACCACAAGGCTCATCCCTGGCATCTCGTGCTTCCCCCAGCACCACTGAGTGTGGCCCCCTACAAAGATTCTCTGTCGTTTATATTTATTCTCAAGATTCACTCTTCAGAACCGTAACAGTGAGTCTGTTCTCCAGCGTGCTGTTGACTTCTGAGCGCTGTGCTTGGGTAAATCAGTGCGGTGTGCTGCCAGAAGGGATGTTTGGATCTGATTCAGAATGTCATGCTTTTCTCAGGATGCTCATGAATTTTTAAGTCAGTGCTTAGATCAGCTAAAAGAGGATATGGAAAAATTGAATAAAACTTGGAAGACTGAATCTATCCCTGGTGAAGAAAATTCTCCAGATGTTTCAGCCACCAGAGTGTATACGTGCCCTGTTATTACCAATTTGGAATTTGAGGTTCAGCATTCCATTATCTGCAAAGCGTAAGTAGCTTGTAGAAAATTCTTTTCCCTTCCATTTATTTTTGATGGGTGTATAATTCTTCAGGGAAGTTCTAGTTCCGATCTTCTTGTATTCTGGAGCAATGTATAAATACGTATTTTCTGTAAAACTAAGTAATGGGTGAAAGCCAGCTAGTCACGTGTAGCAAGGAAGGTCTGATCTTACAGTGAGGTTCAAAGCGGCAAATTTAAAAAATGAAGAAGAAAATAAATAAATAAATAAATAATGAAGAAGACTCAAAAAGACACAGAACGATTAATCGGGATGTTAGTTACTGTGTGTTTTCAAAAGGTCCGGCGGCACTCTGTCTCTCCCGCCGCCCGCGTTCAGTAGTCTTAGCTGCTTCCCCCACCCCGGGGAGGTCAATGGTGATGGGCAGGAAAAGGAAGGAACGAGGGCCAGGCTGGTCGGTATCAATTGTAGTTTATTCCAGTCTTCAGTCTCACCTCTGACTCTGCCCTCTTGAGCCCAAGCCCCCTCTGAGCTTACAGTCTTAGTTTATATAGCAATCACATAGGGTGGTGACACAAAGGTGGGTTGAACCGGGGGCTGGAGCAATAGCACAGCGGGTAGGGCGTTTGCCTTGCACAGGCGACCCGGGTTTGATCCAGCATCCCATATGGTCTCCTGAGCATGACCAGGAGTGATTCCTGAGTGCAGAGCCAGGAGTAACCCCTGAGCATCTGCTGGGTGTGACCCAAAAAGAAAAAAAAAAGGTGGGTTGAACCTTAACAAATCAGCAAAGAGAGGTAAGACCACTCATCGAGGAGATTAACTCAAGGATAAAATCTCATCTAGGAAGCCTTAAGCATAAGAGAAAGAACACATGGAGGGTGCGGGATCCCGGAGGAAAAGAAAAAAGAAAAAACAGGTTCCAAAAAGAGCCGAGTTCACCCGCAAGTTCCAGATGGAGTAGGCGCCGCATCTCGCCTCCCCCAGATGGAACCCTGGTGACCAGAACCCTCTACAAACACAGCTCGAGTATGCGGGAACGAGGACTTTTTCTCAAATCTGCCGGACTACACCTCTCAGGTAACCTCTGATTCCGGAAGTCACGCCCACAGCCCGCCCCCCAGCGCCATCTTTGAAGCCTTAAGCATAAGAGAAAGAACACATGGAGGGTGCGGGATCCCGGAGGAAAAGAAAAAAGAAAAAACCGCGCGACATCTCTCTATATACAAAGTGATCAATGAGAAGTAAACCACCCAATCTTTCTCCCTGAAAGTCAGAGTTCTGGCCACAGCCCCAGAAACACAAGGACTTAATGCAGAACCCAGCAGCTTAGAGCAGAAAAGTGAAAGGACTATGCGTTAATCCAGGCCATCAAGTCTGCCGGAGGGGAAAGGGTGTTGCCCCATTCGCCCTCTCTTCTCTGGAAAGAAGGATGGCGGCCGCATGGGAGCCTTGTGGACAGCAGGTATGAGCCGGGGGTGTGGGGGCGATTAAAACCTCATGGGAAGGGGGGCGTTCCGGTCCGTCCTTCACGCCCTACCGAGGTCACCAGTTGCCCCCCACGAGCGGCTCTCCAGCACGGCCACAGCCCCAGAAGCACAAGGGCTTAATGCAGAACCCAGCAGCTTGGAGCAGAAAAGTGAAAGGACTATGCGTTAATCCAGGCAATCATTTCTGCCCAGAGGGGAAAGGGTGTTGCTCCCTTCCGCCCTCCTCCCTCTGGAAAGAAAGATGGCGGCCACATGGGAGCCTTGTGGACAGCAGGTATGAGCCGGGGGTGTGGGGGCGACTAAAACCTCATGGGAAGGGGGGCGTTCCGGTCCGTCCTTCACGCCCTACCGAGGTCACCAGTCACCCCCCACGAGCGGCTCTCCAGCACAGCCACGGCCCCAGAAGCACAAGGACTTAATGCAGAACCCAGCAGCTTGGAGCAGAAAAGTGAACGGACTATGCATTGACCCAGGCCATCAAGTCTGCCGGAGGGGAAAGGGTGTTGCCCCATTCGCCCTCTCCTCTCTGGAAAGAAAGATGGCGGCCACATGGGAGCCTTGTGGACAGCAGGTATGAGCCGGGGGAGTGGGGGCGACTAAAACCTCATGGGTCGGGGGGCGTTCCGGTCCGTCCTTCACGCCCTACCGAGGTCACAAGTCGCCCCCCGCGAGCGGCTCTCCAGCACGGCCATGGCCCCAGAAGCACAAGGACTTAATGCAGAACCCAGCAGCTTGGAGCAGAAAAGTGAACGGACTATGCGTTGATCCAGCCCATCAAGTCTGCCGGAGGGGAAAGGGTGTTGCCCCATTCGCCCTCTCCTCTCTGGAAAGAAAGATGGCAGCCACATGGGAGCCTTGTGGACAGCAGGTATGAGCCGGGAGTGTGGGGGCGACTAAAACCTCATGGGAAGGGGGGCGTTTCGCTCCGCCCTTCACGCCCTACCGAGGCCACCAGTTGCCCCCCACGAGCGGCTCTCCAGCACGGCCACGACTCCAGAACACAGAAACCAATTTCTTAACTATCTGACTTTCAGTAGAAATACTTCCAGGGTCAATAGGTAAAATAGCAGAAATCCAAAACCAACATTTAATTCTTGAACCCAGCTGTAGAAAGCAAATCACTTCACAATGCTTTTTCAGCATGTCTGATTTGGGGGGGGGGGGGGGAACTCTAAATAATAGTGGTGAATCTTTTATTGAAACAATCTAATCAAAGCGGATAGAGTGTTAACTAGAATTCATCTGCCTCACAGGGACGGGGAGGGGTGGGGGGTGGGGTTTTATTGGGGTTCTTCATGGGAGAAAATAAGTATTGGTAAAGGGAAATGTGTTTGATATTTGCATGACTGAGACATAAACCTGAAAGCTTTGTAACCTTTCCCACAGTGATTCAATAAATAAATTAAAAAAAAAAATCTCATCTAAAGAGATTATTCCAGATTACTAGGAGATCTGCTCAACGGTGGGATCCCAACAAGGGTGTGTTCTTTCCTCAGCTAGTAATCCACTTAAATAGTTGCAGTAAATCTAACATCCAATATCTCTAGCAATGTCACTCTGTATGAGCACAGTAAGAGATAAATTTACAGTTTGGTTCTTCCTGAGGACATCTCACTATATATTCCGCAGTCCTCAGGCCACGTTAGTCTTCCTAGCCCCAGCAGGGTCCTAGTCTCGTCGTCGTTACTTACTTACTTTTGGATCATGACCGCATTTGTCCATGATCATGCCCTCAACTTAGAGTTGAGTATCGTGGCGCTTTGACCTGGCCCATTTCGATGCCAGGGTAGCTCACAGCTTTCCCTGTGTCCATTCAGTCCCTCGTCGAGACCTTGCTTTTGGGGTGGTAGGAACTAAGGGCAACTGAGTCAAGAAAGCAGATGCCCAGGAGTAAATATTATTCAGAGTCAATCAACTCCCAAGTTACAAAGCATAATATAGCTGTCTTCCTGTGTCCATACAGAAAGGACATTGCTTTAAGGTAAACTATGCAAAAGACATTAACTTACAGTACAAGTTCAGTGTCCTTAGAAGGATCTGATCTCATGAGCTAACAGAATCTGATTAGGGAGAAAATGTGATTAACCACTGGGGAGGAGAGCACAGAGAAGAGTTTACAGATAAACAGAGGAATGGGAGTGACTAGGGAGCACTGCCATGGGTGTAACCCAATAAACCTAAGCTCCCTGTGGCAATGTTATTCTACAAGTTACCTTTTGGGAGGAAAAAATGGAAAAGGGCTTATGATGGGGCTTCTGGGAAGTTTGTATGTTCTGTTTCTTAATTTGAAAGTTTGTGTGTTGGTTCACTTTTACACTTTTTTTACACCTTATACTTTTGTCTGTTTTTAAATTTTGGGATTTTCTTGAAAATACAAAGTAGTGTTTAAAGTTTTTAAATGTGTATTTGGTGGTTCAGGGGTTGAATTTAGGGCTTCTTCACGTGTGCAGAGCAAGTGGTCTACCGCTGAGCTAGAGCCTTGGCCTGAAATTTTGGGGGATGATGGTAGAGGAAAGCAGACACTGGTGGACGGTTGGTGCTGCAAGTTTTCTCTAAGAAACCATACCAGTAGCAGTTTGGAAACCACGGCGCTTAAAATATCTTCAGTAAAATATTTTTCTAGTAGCTTAAAAAAATTAACTAAAAGTATAAGAACTTATAATTGTTACTAATAACGGTTAAATAAAGAGGTCTCATATTTGTTTTAAATTTGTTTTTCATGTCCGGTATAGTTTGTGAGCTCCTAGTAAATTTTGTGTCAGGGAGGTGGGGGTGTAGTATTTCTCAGTTTTATATTTTACACTGCACAGTTCAACTTCTCAGTGCTTACACTTGCTATTTGTTTTCTACAGTTGTGGAGAAATTATTCCCAAAAGAGAACAGTTTAATGACCTCTCCATAGATCTTCCTCGAAAGAAAAAACCACTTCCTCCTCGTTCCATTCAAGATTCCCTTGATCTTTTCTTTAGGGTAAATAATACTTGTGGTATTTTTGCATAATTGAATTTTATATATTAAATGTATTTGAAGTTGGTTTCTTTAAATCAGAGTTTGGAGAAAATTGCTTAGCAGGGAAAACAAAAAGATAGTAATGACTTTTTAAATCTTGATGAGTGTAATTGCAACTCATTAAAGACGTAACTGCTTACTTTGATTCAATATTCAAATCGTTTGCTGCAATATCCAGTGATTTTTGTTTTGGGATTTTTTTGTTGTTGTTGTTTGTTTTGGGGACACACTGCTGTGCTCAGGGCTTACTCCTGGCTCTCTACCTGAGAATCAGTGGGATGGGGCTGATCCTTGAGCAGAGCCAGGGCTGGGGTTCAGAGGACTGTCTGCAGTTCTGGGGATCAAACTCTGGTCAACTGCATACAAGGCAGGTGCCCTGCTGATTATACTTTCTCTTCACCCCTCATAGTCAGTGTTTTAAAAGACAGCATTAAAAATCGTTCCTTGGGCTGGAGTAAGCACTTGCCTTACAATGCATCCACCCTGGATTTGATCCCTGGCATTTGATTCCCACTGAGCACCTCTGGGAGTGATCTTCAGCATCACTCAGCATCACTGAGTGTGAATAAAAAATACTTCCAGAGGCTAGAAAGATACCTTACTTTGCATGCAGGCTGAGAACAGGCCTTTCATGCAAAAGGCCCAGATTTGATCCTTGGCACCATTTGGTGTGACCCCTGAGCTCTACTGGGTGTGACCAAAACAGAAAAAAATAAACGTCACTTGTAAACAAAATATTATTTTGAAACATTAACAGCTAAATTTTGCTATAAAATTGGAGACACTGCATAAGCTACTATAATATACTAAGATCTAAGGAATGAAAAAGTAGTTTACTTTTCCTCCTCAGGTTGTTGTGTGTCCTATTAAGAAATAAAAGTGAAGAGTCCTGTTCATCCAAAGCTAAAGATTAGTATTTGTATCCATGATGTTAGAGATTCGGAAAGATTCTGAGGGTCAGAGCAATAGTACAGCAGGTAGGGCACTTGCCTTGCAT
This sequence comes from Sorex fumeus, assembly GCF_029834395.1. Taxonomy (NCBI): domain Eukaryota; kingdom Metazoa; phylum Chordata; class Mammalia; order Eulipotyphla; family Soricidae; genus Sorex; species Sorex fumeus. Next base: position 36,925,653 of record NW_026606071.1, on the reverse strand, counting down.
GTGGCTGACCCGGGTTCGATCCCTAGCACCCCATGTGGTCTGCCCCAGTCACCACCAAGTGTGGCCCAAAAAGACAAAAGAAGAACAGAAAGTTTCCAGGGCATAATTCGACCTGTTATGCTGCAGTCCCCGTACCTGCCAAGAGAGTGCTTGGATTGCCCTTGTCTGTTCCATAGTGGCTCATTTTCTTTTAGCAGTTAAAGAAGATTGTCTTCTTAATTCAAAAAAAATTATATTCTCTAAATGATGAACGCTTAACTCGACCCAAAGATACTCTTCTCAGGGCTGGAGCAATAGCACGGCGGATAGGGCGTTTGCCTTGCAAGTGGCCAATCCGGGTTTGATTCCCAGCATCCCATATGGTCCCCTGAGCACCGCCAGGGGTAATTCCTGAGTGCATGAGCCAGGAGTAACTCCTGTGCATTACCAGGTGTGACCCAAAAGAAAAAATGCTCTTCTCTTTGGTTTTTATCCTTCCTTACTATTCCCATTATCATAGAATTTTAATTTTTCCCATCTGTGTATCTTTGGGCCCCCAGCCCCCCACCACTTTTAAAGGATTTTTTCCCCGATTTTCTCTAGGCAGTGATCTGCACCCCAAACTTGGATGCTTTTATAGCAGTTGTTCTTAGTGGAGTGTCTCTAGAAGATTGGGTTTTATTAGAAGAAAGTTATAATAAATACGAAGTTACACCTAACTGACCCAGAACTCTGCCTACCCTGAAAATGCTTACTTTGCTGTGACCAAATATTTGGGTCTGGATGTGTCTTTTGCAGTTGCTTCTGCGGATCCGCAGGAGAAGGAATGAGAAGCTGTTTCTGTACAGTCTAGTTACTGTTTTTTTTTTTTTTTTTAAAAAGTCTAGTTACTGTGTCAGAGAGAGACGTTTTCTTTGGTGTCACAGAAAATCAGGGACTCTGAAATAAGGCACATTTTATGACTGTTTTAAAGATTGGGTATTTATTTAATAAGACTATGACTCCTGGGGCCAGAACCATGGTAGGCGTGGCTCTTGCCTTAAATGCGGCAGGCCTGGGTTTGTTCGCCGCCATCCCATATGGTCCCCTGAGCACTGCCAGGAGTAACTCCTGAGTGCAGAGTCAGGAGAAACCCCTAAGCACCAACGGAGTGGGGCGCCAAAACCAAAAACAGGTTTATGATTCCAGTCAGAAAAATTAAGACAGATTCAAGAACCATCTTTCCCCAGATCTAGTATGACTAGAATGGACTATTGGCGTGTCGTGGGGTAATGCTGACTCAACTTCATGCTGCTGTATTTTCCCTCTGTTTTTTTGCAGGCAGAGGAGCTTGAGTATTCCTGTGAGAAGTGTGGTGGGAAATGTGCTCTCGTTAGGCACAAATTCAACAGGTTACCCAGGTACAGTTGCTTTTTTTCGGTTTTACTTTAACTATTTCTGAATATGTGAGGTTTACTTGTGGGTCCGTGAACCTGAAGAAGGTAGAGCACGGAATGTTGGAGTGAGAGCCGGAGCTACTGTACAGCGATTGAGGCGCTGCTTGCCTTGCTTGCAGCCAACCAGGGTTCAATCCCCGGCATCTCATATTGTCCCCCGAGCCTGCCAGGAGTGATTCCTGAGCACAGAGCCAGGAGTAACCCCTGAGCACTGTGGCATGTGACCCAAAACAGTTTAAGGGGGAAAGGATTGCAAATACTGGAGAAGACAAGGGATTCCTGAGAATCCCATGAGGACAGTTGGCGGAATCCCACGAGGACAGCGGGAATGATGATAAGGACTGGCTAATGAAATCGATTTTAAGTGAATGCTAACATGTAACGTTCTGTAATCGTGCATTGTCCTGCTTGTTGAAGTCTGCCTCCTTTATCTCCAGCGCGGTAAGAATTGGCCATAGGTCCATCAGTGTGTGTCTGTTAAACTCGGGGACCCAGAGAAATAGCTCAGCGGGCTGGGCGAGTGCATGATCTGCTTGCAAGGTGCCTAGGTTTCCTCCACACGGAGCCAGGATCAGCCCCCAGGCACGGCGCCCAAACTAAAAATAAAATAGGAGTAGCAGTTTCCTGGATTTTGTGTTCCTTTATCCTATAAGTTAGTAAGTTTTCTGTAATCATAAGACAGTTTTTCTGAATTAGGAATGATATTATGTTGCATTAACTCTGTACAGATAGTCATAACACATGTGATGTGGTTATAAGACAACTTTTAATTCTTTCCAAGAATAACTCTCACCCACAAACAGCTTGTTTTTTTACATTAAGTGTTTGCATGGCACTGTGCCGAGTACTTGACCTTGTTTTTGAGCCTCAGTTTTCTAGTAAATACGGAATTTCTGGAACCTTAGAGCAGTGTTTACCGAAGTGGGTTGGGAGTGGGGCAAGTGGTATGCTGAATGGTGGGGAAGGGAGGGGAAGTGGGGGTGGAGGGAGTGCCAGCTGTCTTGCTAAAGGTTAATTTTAAGGGTCAGGTTTATGCTCTGATTTTATTTTCTGAAAAGAGGCAAATTGGGCAAACAAGCTTGGGGACCTCTGCCCTAGAAACTAGTTCTCCCACATTCCATAACCTTTCTTGAAAATTGATTTTCTAATGACTTTTCAAATCATAGCAATATTAATGTGTTGGCCATAGTCTATATCCCTCCACTCTTGCCCTCCCAGCAGTACCAGGCACCCAGGGGCACTCCCCTTGATTCTTGGCCATCTGGTCCAGTTCAGTGCTAGGGCTGGAGGACATGGTGCTGTTTATTTAAGCCTTATGGTGTTGGCTTGCACCAGGACTACCCTAGTGGTGTAGGGGCCTCCAGAGCCACAGCCATGATGCTGGGGGGAGGGTGGTAACTGAGAGAACCAGGGTCAGGTACATGCAAGGCACGCATCTTAACTCCTGTACTAGTTCCCCAAGCCTCTATGTATTTTTAACTGAAGAGGCTTATCCTTTCTTGTTTATAAATATTTTGAGGCAGGAGAATAGGAACAGGGAAAGAAATCTTAAGGAAGATGATTGTTGTCAGTTGTTGGGCCTCAGAACCAGTGTACAATTGAAAATGCTTTTATAGGGCCAGAGCAGTAGCTCCAGGGCTGAAATGCTTGCTCGGCCTGCTAGAGCCATCTTATGCCAGGGGTGAGCCCTAAGCATAAAGCCAGGTGCAGCCCCTGAGCATCTAGGTATACGGCATAAACACCAACCGAAACTTGTTGGAATTAGAGAGTTAAATGACTTCCCTTTTCTATTCTCTAGATACTTGGATTTTGTTTTGCTTGGGGGCTACCCCTGGCGGTAATCAGGGCATACTCTTGCCTCTCAGCTCAGGAATCGCTCCTGGCAAGGCTCTCAGAGCCAGATGTAGCACCGAGGATTGAATCTGGGTCTGTTGCATGCATGGCTTCCTTCTCCTCCTCTTTCTCCTCTTCTTCCTCCCCTTCTTCCTCTTCTCCTCTTTCTTCTTCTATGTCCCCTTCCTCCTCCTCCTTTTCCTCCTCCTCCTCCTTTTCCTCCTTTTGAAAAAAAGATGTTCTTGTCAGGTCACCGTCACTGTCACTGTCCTCCCGTTCATCGATTTGCTCGAGCCGGCCCAGTAACATCTCCATCGTGAGACTTGTTGTTACTGTGTTTGGCATATCGAATACGTCATGGGGAGCTTGCCCGGCTTTGCCGTGCGGGCGAGATACTCTCGGTAGCTTTCATGGGTCTCTGAGAGGGGAGGAGGAATCGAACCTGGGTTGACCGTGTGCAAGGCAAACGCCCCACCCACTGTGCTATCGCTCCAGCCCTTTGTCAGATCATGTTAAAAAATTTAATGTTCATCATCAAATATAAGGACCACTTGGCTTTTGGAGGGGCCGAGTGGAACCAGACCCGCAGTGCTCAGGGCTTGCTCCTGACTCTGCACTCAGGATCACGATCCTGGCAGTGCTGGGGAACCATACATGGTGCTGGGGATAGAACCTGGGTTGGCCGCTTGGAAGGGGAATAGCTTGTCCCCTGTATTGTTGCCCTGGCCTAAGGCTGCTTGACATTTTAATTTAAATTCTGTTCATGTTTATCAATTATATTCTTTTTTTTAATGAATTAGGTAATACTACAGTAGATAATTTAAGAATTTAACCCAGTATCGTTACTAACATTAAAAATTTTTTGAACTCTTCGTCTCTCGCCTTTTGTTTGGTGTTACAAAAGAAGCAGCAGGCTTAGAGGGCACTGGTGCTGTGGCACTCACCTTGTATGCCACCGGATACCCAGCACCACGTGGTTCCCTGAGCACCTCCAAGAGTGACCAAAATCACCTTCCTCTCGCCTCCTAGAAGGAACCTCAATACATGACTATTTTGCTCTGTCCTCGGCAAGCCTTCCAGTGTCTCTGGTCCGTTTTTTCTTACTTACGTTCCTAGTACCTGGCACCATGTGTGGCAAGTGTTTGGTTAATGTCCTTTGAAAGGCTTCTTAGGTCAACCAGAATTATTCTTTGTTTCAGAGGCGGTCACCAGGGATTGCTCTTTTCCTGTAAGGAAACTTCCCCTGTGCGTGACCCATTAACCTTCCCCCCTCCTCCTCTGCTGTTTTTCAGGATCCTTATTCTTCATTTGAAGCGATACAGTTTCAACGTCGCCCTCTCACTTAACAACAAGGTCGGGCAACAAGTCATCATTCCCAGATACCTGACCCTGTCGTCCCATTGCACTGAAAACACAAAACCACCCTGCACGCTCAGTGGGAGCACACACACCACAGTGTAAGTCCCAAGAGGGTTCTGTTTCGGAGTGGGGGGGAGCAGGACTGGGCCTCAGATCCTGGGTTTCATATATGGAAAGCCTGTGCTCCACCTGTGAGTGACCTCCTGTCTAAGAAATAACTCTTCGTCATCCCTTTCAAAGTAGACTTTAGCATCTTTTGGGGGGTGGGGGGTGGAGAGAGGCACTAGAAAACATAAGTATAGGTAAAGGTGGAAGAATCTGCTTTATTTTGGAGTTTTAGTGCTAAATTACAGCCTGATTGAAGTGATGAAATGAAAAGATTTAACAATTCTTCCAAATACATTGGCTGCCTCTTCTAGTGAGTTATTTTTGGGGTAAGTGCTCTTACTCTTTTAGATCACCAGAAGACAGTTTCATCCATGTTGGGTGTATAACCCAACTTCACTTGATTAAAAGAACCACCTGAAACACTAAAAATAGCAGTGCCTGTGTTCTTTGCCAAGAAGTTCTGTTTCAGTGGATCTGAGATAGGACTTGGGAACCAGTAACTTCAACATATAGCTTTGGTGGCTTTTAGAGAAATGCAGATTTGAGAAGCAGTATACCTAAGTCTTACATTGGGACCCTAAAATCGGGTACGTCTTTCTACAATGTTTTATTACCAATGTGAACCAGGAACCTCAATGCTTTCTAGAAAACTGTCCATGAGAACAGAGGTAACCTTTCCTTTTGACTTTGATTCACCATGTGCGTTGGGAAGACCTTACGACTTCTGAATCTCTTGTTTTCTGTGTATTTGCATTGTTTGGGGGCCATTCAGCAGCACTTCTGACTCGTGAACACTAATTTGGCACAGTCATAAAGTTCTAGAATTTCCATGGTCAACGGGAATTTAGAGGGTCGGAGAGATAACAGTGTGCAGGGTGCTTGCTTTGTACACAGCCAACCCGGGTTCAATCCACAGCGCTACTTCTGATCCCCTGAACCCCACCAGGAGTGATCACTGAGCACGGAGCCACAAGTAACCCTGAGCACCACTGAGCATGGCCCAAGAAACAATGGTTGTGATGGTGTTGGGGAGTTCAAAGATTTTTGTCTAAATTTTTAGTTTGTAGAAAAGACCAAGGAGATTTAAGTAGAAGTGCCATTGATGATAAACATTTCACAGGATGGATGAAGTTCATTGATGTGGTTTTGTAAAATGTATTTCCCCTTCCATTAGTGAGATCTATGCTATATCGTATAAACTGATATGAAGACCCCCGTGGGTCACTGATAAAGGCCCGAGCATCTAAGTTTCTCTTAAGCGGCCTTGCTTTGGAGCAGACGTTTTTTGCTTGATCGCAGCTGCTCTCTGCAGGCGGAGCAATAGTGTCTGGCAGTAGCCCGTGTCAGACTGGCGTTCTCTGGACTCTGCCCCCCACATGCGCCCAGGCTCTCTGACACTGCACCTCAGTAGCGTTAAAAGCCTTTGGACAGATTCCTTGCTGTGATTGTAAGAAAAACAGTTGAGTGATTTTCAGCGGTATGCGAAGCCATACACACGTGCTTCTTTCTTAGTTCAGTGCCTGGCACCTTTAAGTCCTCAACAAAGGAGAGCTGTTATTATTGCTTAAAAAGCAAAAAGCCAAGACAAGGTAATTTTTCCTCGTTCTCTTCATCCATATTATATTCAATTTATTTCCCATCCTATTTAGAGTATTGGAGCAGGGAGAGCCTAGAGATGGTATTTTGTTTTCTCTTTTGGCCTCTATTGCTAGTAAAAGTCTTACTGTCTTTTTAAGAGAATATAAGTTACAAATATATATATTTTAATGTAATCATATACATTATATATTTTCCAATTTTCTGATAGTTCTAGACCATTGAAAGCCTCTCAAATGGTGAATTCCTGCGTCACCAGCCCTTCTACACCTTCAAAGTGAGTTATATTTCTTGTGTACCCAAAATTTGTACTTTAAAGGATTTGGCTTACCCTAATTTCCAAAGTCACCCCCTTCTCTTTTCTTTATTATTTCTCTTTTTTGCATGATAACTACTCTCTATTATCATACTTTAAATTTTCCCTCGATCTGCTTTACTCTGTAATCTAGAACATAACACATTTTTAACAGTGAAGCAAGTTCAGATGATCCTTAAAATTTTATTTTAAAACATAAAATCTCCGAATCTGTAGTGTTTTCATCCGACAACTCCAGAAGTTGATGAAAAGGAATTTTAAGGATTGCAAGAATAAAATAACCTCTTTGTACAGAGCACCATTTTCCTAAAGATAGGCATGAAAATCCCAGAAACAGCTTCCCACGCGTGGCTCGCTGCGCTGAGCCCGGAGCCTTTGGAAAGGGGCCAGGGATGCAGACACACCCTGGATCATGGCTGCTCTGCAAACGTTTGGAGAGAAGCAAATAATATGCTTTCGGACATGCCTCCTCTTTGGTTGAACCGGAACCACAGTTCCTGATTAGAACAGTTCTAGCTGACTTGGGTGCGATTTGTCTCTAATATCAGGCTTCCTGAAAATTTGACATCCCGAAGTACATTTAGGAAAGAGACACTTCTGTTGCATAAGGGCTATTGGGGGGCTTTATATAACCATCAAATGACATTTGGGAACTGCTCTTTTCTTTTCCTCCTGTTAATTATTTTTCAGTGCAATTAAAACCAGATGACTAACATGACTAGAAATCTGAAATGGTCCCGATATGAATACTCTTGCCCGTTCTCAAGATACACATGAGCAATACCACTTGGCTGCTTAGAAAGTGAGCAAGTGATGCATTTACAGGATGACTATTTTTCATTGCTACAGGCAAGCTGCCTTTGTGAATACAGTAATTATTAATGGAATGCACTCTTTATGTACCGAATCACTAGTTCCACGAAGGAGATGGTTTCATTGGGCATCATTTTACTTGGCATGGACATATGTTCTCCAGGGTCTACTGGTGTGAGAATCTGAGAATTGTTCTTCCAAGGATGATTAGGCCCTCGAAGACCTGTCATGCCGATCAAACTTAAAAGAGGCGGAGTTAAGAACCAAAATACCTACCGGTTCTCTTACCGTGTCCCTCGTCACATTTGACCCTGGTACTGTAGTTAATACTGCAGCCAAGTCTTTACTGGGATGGACAAATTAATCCGTTCGGTTTTGCTTGGTGAGCAATCAGAAGTAAGGAACGAAGATGGCTAATTGGCTGTCTCTCACGTTCTCCGCAGAACCCTTTTAAACACTTGGTGGGAGGCTAGTCACGTGTTTAGCCTGAAGTGCAGTGATAGCCTGGCCGCTCGCAGCCGCAGGCTGTGTTGGGGCTTATCACTGACCACTTGCCTCTTTTCTTTGATCCACATTGCTGTCCAGTCCTCCTGACTTCCATTGTGGCCTCATTCTTCAGTACCATCACTCTACGTGTTTCTTTACAGTTTCCACCTTTGAATTAAGTTTTTTCCGATTTCCATTTTATTTTCTTTTTTCCAGAATGACATGAATTTATGTGAACCTCCATGGAAGCAAGTCTGTGCTCTGTGACCTTTCCTACTTTTTTCTTTAGTTTTATTTTCAGCTCACAGTAACACCTTACTTATCTGGGATCATAGCAGAACAATTGTTGTTGATATTTTGCAAGTGAATTGGACTGAAGCTTGCCTTTCAAAGCATTCATTAATCCTTAAGACTTTTTCTGTCTGGGGCCAGAGCAGTAGTGCAAGGGTGCCTGCCTTGCACATAGCTGACCTGGGTTCAATCCCTGGCACCCCGAGCCCATCAGAAGTGATCGACAAGCACAGAGCCAGGAGTAAGCCCTGTGCACTTCCACAAACCAAGTAAATGCACAAATAAAATCTTTAAAATTTTCTACTTATTTTAGAAGATCAGATTCATTGTCCCCTTACAGAATTGTTAAATAAAATACATTGGTGATATTAAAATCTGTTGGAATAACCTGAAATATACCTTTCCCATTTTGTGCTGCATTTTACTGATCATGCCTTCAAAGGCACTTAATTCTTGTGAGACAGGTTATCTGCATATTAAGTGGCTTTCTGGTTCTTCGTTTCCCCTTTCTGTGTTTATAACTTTTTCATTTCTTCGCTCTCATTTCTTGATGGACTTGCAGCATTGTTTTATCCAACTTTTCCTGGGAAAGAAAGGGTCCATACCAAATGAGTCAAATGCATGGGCTTTGAAACGGCTGCCTGCCTCAAATATCTTTTTCCTCTACTTTGGTATCTCTGTATTTTGTAAGGTCAAGGTTGCCAGAAATTGACCTACATATAATTGGATAAGTGGAATGTTACTGTTAAATTAATGTGCATGAGTCATAATTTTAAATATCAAAAATTAGTCCTCATGCACACTAGTCCAAAACATTTATTCATTGCGTGTGTCTGCATGCGTTCACAAGAATACTTGCTTTATGAAAAACAACAAACTTCTCTGGGGTTAATCATTAAAAGAAAAAAAGGCACAAAGTGATTGGTTTACGGGTGATATAGGATAGCATAAGAGTTGTCTATTTTTCAAAGCATGGCTTTTTTGGAGTGTGGCGAAGGTAATGCTTAAAATACACATATTTTTCCCCTTTTTTCCTCTGTGTATTTTCCAAAATGGAAAAGATTTTTGTTTTTATATTCTATATCAAAAGACTAATGGGGACAAGTATTTGTCAGACTTACAGGTTATGTTCTTTTTCCTTAAATTACAGGAATTTTACCTTTAAATCCAAGAACTCCTTGGCTTTATGCCTTGATTCGGATGGTGAAGATGAGCTTAAACGTTCTGTGGCCCTGAGCCAGCGACTTGGTGAAATAACAGGTAGTGAACAACTGCAGGAAGACCTGGAGAAAGTAAGTAACTCCTCATTAAGATACTGGGGCTGGAGAGATAGCACAGCGGGTAGGACTTGGTTTGGTTTGTCTTATTTTCTGGACCACTCTGTTCTCAGGCACTCCCGGCTCTGTGCTCCAGAGCTACTCCTGGTGGAGTTCAGGGGTCCGTATGTGCTGCTGGGATTTGAACCATGGTCATGGCTGCTGCTGTATGCTAGACGGACGCCTTAACCTTTACCCCTAACCTTAATCTCTGTCCAGCACTTTTTTTTTTAATGTAGGCGTATTGCTATTTATTCAGCCATTGATTAGGCTGATTGAATTGGGCATGAACTCTACCTTACCTTTTTTTTTTTTTTCGTTTTTTATAATTTTACTTATTGAATCACAGTGAGAACAGTTACAAAGCTTTCGGGTTTAAGTTTCGGTCATACACTGAAACACCCAGTGCCCATTTTCCACCACCAAAAACCCCAACATCCTCCCATCCCACGCCCTCCCCCTACTGTGGGTCAGATGATTTCCACATTACTCTCTCTTTCTACTTTGATTACATTCAATATTTCAGCACCAGACCCACCATTATTATTTGGGATTTTACCCCAACACGCAGATCTGCCGAAAAGGCAGCCGTAGACAGTTTCCTATTGCTGGTTATAAATAACATATGATGTCACGTGGCCACAGTAGTAGCTGCAATTTTGTAATTCCAGAATTTTAACAAATAAATTTGGAGGGATTTCTGTCAAAACCTGCTGGGTTCTGAAATTTGCTCCTGAGTCTCTTGGATCATGGCCATTAAGCAGCTTGATCAGAAGCCATAGAGGCCTTTCGTGGGCGGCTACTCGGGGTCTCATTGGGGCGGGGAGGAAGGGTCCAGCTCCACCCCCATCCCACAAGGCCCCACGTGTCTCATCACTGTGGGCCCAAACCTCACTGTCCAGTGGCTTCTGGAAGATAGAGGCCACCAAGCCGCCAAGAGGGAGCAGACAGAGGGACAACACCCATTCCCCCCTGGGGTGGTCCGGTGCCAGTAACCCATTGCGGGGACCAGACGCATCTCTGCCAAAAGCCACTGGGTTCCAAGATTTGTCTCTGAGTCTCTGGGATCATGGCCGTGAAGCAGTTTGATCAGATCCAGAGAGGCCTTGCCTCCAATTATATAGCTGAACTGGAGTTGGTTTGTGGGTGTGTCTCCCACATACCTAACTTTTAGCTATTTACTTATTTGGTAAACTTTGCCCTAAGTTTTTGGGGCCTGACCAAAAGCACAGCAGCAATTTTAGGGTATCTGGAAGTCTGAAGGCGCCATCAGGCTGCTGATGCACTTGCCTCACAGATACAGATTGACCTGCTGGCAGCACCATATCCCCTCTGTCCAGCACTTTAAATAGTTTAAGGAGTCTGTTTTCTCTCATTTCAAAAACCAATCTATTTAAGCATGCATTGAAATTGAAGAAATGGCAAAGTGATGAATAAGTTGCTTTCTCGTTAGCTCTCAGAGCTTCTTTTCTGTATTCATCCTCAAGTAATTACTTGTTCTATTTTGGTACTAGTTGGATATGGGGGAACCATGATAAATGTTTTGCATCAAGAGGCCAGCCTGGTAATTCAAATGCATGACTACATCATCGTCTGTCTATCTTGACATTTGAGAGGAGCATGGGCAAACCAGACGTTCCACATACAGAGCATGTGCCTCAAAGAAACATGTTTTCTTGGAGTTTGTGCCATTTTATGCAACTGGTTTTATTTTGGATCTCCCTTAAGTTCATTTTTGTTCTGACTTTCTCCTCATCTCTCTTTTAAGCTATTAGTTTGGTTACCATGAATGAAAAATGACTAAGTCAGAAGTATTCCAGAAATGAAAGTTAATTCAGAAAATAGCTTCTGAGTATTTACTTGCTGTGTTTTTTTATTTTGGTGTTTACCGGGTGGGAGGCGGGGCTTGGGATGTTCCTCCAAGGTAACAGTGCTTTGCAGCACTCATCCTGGGCTCAATCCCCACACCCCATCTAGTCCCCAGACCACTGCCAAGAACGATCTCTGAGCCCAGAGCCAGGAGTAAGCCCTGAATAGTGTTGGGTATGCACCCCCCCCCCCAAAAAAAGTAAAAAGAAGTACTACATATAGTGATAGACTATTTACAGTATATTCCAAATGTATTTGGGAGAAAAGCCACCCAAAATACGTTGAGTAGTTATCTCCCAAGTGCTGGATTCTGAATGTCTTTAAAAGAAACTTTGGTGTACCTGCTGAGTTTATGTATTAGGTAGTTGTATTAGGTAGTTACTAGCCTTTGGTTGTTGAATAATTCAAGCATCAAAGAAAGGAAACTTTGTTGACATAAACTCTCACTTCAGAGTCTTTGAAGATTGCTGTATTTGTATGCATTCCTGTTTCCTCTAAAAATGATTCTCTTGTTCAGGATTCCAAATTCTGCAGAACAGAGCCTGGGAAGGCTGAGCTGGAGACCCCAGGGTTGGAAGGGATGAGTGAGGAAGAGCTTCTAGCCGCCGTGTTAGAGATCAGTAAACGAGAAACTTCACCGTCTCTGAGTCACGACGATGACGACAAACCAACCAGCAGCCCCGACACTGGATTCGCAGAAGATGATATTCAAGAAATGCCCGAAAATCCAGACTCTGTGGAACCCGAGAAACCCAGAACGGCTGCAGAGCTGGGTAGGTTTGGTGAAAATAAGGATTCCTTGGACAAGGTATAAAGTATAACTGTGTTTTACAGTGGTACACTACTGGTTAAAATGTGGCTTTAGATGTACATCGAGAGCAAAAATGCACTCTTGGGTGCACTGGATAATGTATGTCACTTTGGATCACTTTCTCTCACCACTAGGTCACAAACTTGAATGATTCAGTTTTCATTTTTCTGAGTCACAGCTACACCAGTGGGAGCCAAAGTAATCAGAGTACAGTGGGTCAGGCACTTGCCTTGCATGCAGCTGGCCCAGGTTCGATCCCTGGCACCAACAGCACCAGGAGTGAAGTTCCTGAGAGCAGAGCCAGGAGTAACCCCTGAGTATTGCTGGGTGTTATCCCCACCCCACCCCCAAATAAAAGTTACACCAAATTTTAATGTATAGTGTAAGTTCTCTCTTCTTTGCATAGAGGTCTTAGTCTCGTGGTCCTGGCTGTATCATTTGTATGAAATTTTAAATAGTTTACCCTGTTTTGTTTCAGTCTGGGGCCACACCCAGCTGTGCTCTGGGCTGACTCCTGGCTCTGCACTCAGGGATCACTTCCGGCAGGCTCAGGGAACCATATGGGGATGCCGGCAATAGAACCCAATTGGCCACATGCAAGGCAAGCGCCCTTCCCGCTGTGCTATCACTCTGCCCCGATTTTAACCTTTTTGAGATTCATTTTTCATATTTTTTTATATAGGGATATACCAGATATAGCTCAAAGGTACTTTTGTGCTGGCAGGGATGTTGGCTCATTCCTGACTTTTCTAAGGGATTATAACTTAGTAATGCCAGGGACTGAACTGAGGTCAGCTCTGCAAGGCAAACCCATTGACCTGTCTCCCTGCCCCTTCCTATTTTTTTTCTTTTTTATGGGAATTTAATTGTAAAGATCAACTTTTTTTTTACTTTGATAAAGTAATTGTGTGCATCCATATTAAATGTCCTCTGCTCCCCGCTCTCACCCGTGTTAAAAGTTAACGAGGGCCAGAACGTAGCCCAGAGGGCTCAGAACATGCTTTGCGTGATGCCGTTCCCAGTCCAGTCCTGGCTCAGAAGTTCCCCTGAGTACCGGCAGGTGGGCTTAAAAACAAAAACAGAACTGTTAGGGAAACAAAGAACCAGAGGAAGGGCCAGCGCAGCAATAATCGGGCATTTGTGACCAGAGAAACAAAAAGTAAATAACTCCATTTTCAAATACCCAGAAGGAGCTCCTGACCCTCCTGTCTCCTTTCCAGAAGTGAAATTACTTGGTACCCTCGTCCCCTGGGGAATGTTAAGCTAGCAGACAGGAAGTGCCCCTAATCGCAACCGGAGCTGCCGCGGCCTCTGGATTGCGCAGGTATTCTGAGTGGGTGGCATTGCCCACTTCGGGAAATAGTAACTGAGACATGGAGAAGGAACCAAAAGGAAAGAGGAAGGTGGTTCTGATTTTCCGGGGTTAATGCTTTTAAACAGAGAGATCGCCATGGACTTGTTCAGTACATGAACAAGTGGATTTTGGGGTGGCGTGAGGGGACTGGGTGCTCGGGGTTTTCTCCTGTCTCTGTGCTGGGATCGTCCCTGGTGGTGATGGGGGGACGAGGTGCTATGCAGAGATGGAACCGGAGTCACCGGCCCTTGGGCCAGCACCTCAGTGTCTGTTCTCGCTCTCCAGCCTGTTGCTTTTGAGTGTCTCATCTGTTGGGGAAAAGGTTCCTGGCATTTAGTAAGTTGGGGGCTGGAGCGATGATATATCACGCAGGGTGCTGCCTTGCGTGCGTCCGACCCAACACCCTCCATGGTCCGCTAGGCTCTGTCACCCAAGACCCCAAGAACCAAAACTAGATGAGTAAGAGACCAAGGATGTTACTCAGTGGCCGAGTAACCTCGAGTTTAGGCACAGTGTGACAGGATGAATACTGTATTTCCCAGCACGTCCTGCATGAGTTTAGCAGTAGGTGGCGCCCTTGTCCCCAGATTTCAGTCCGTATGAGATGACCTCCCGTTTGTGTCCATTCTGCCGCTTCAGATCCTGCCGGTTTTACTGAGATCACCAAAGACTGTGATGAGAATAAAGAGAACAAGACTCCGGAAGGCTCTCAGGGAGAGGTCGATTGGCTTCAGCAGTACGACATGGAGCGTGAGCGAGAAGAACAAGAGCTGCAGCAGGCGTTGGCCCAGAGCCTCCAGGAGCAAGTAAGACACGCTTGTCATGCGGCTTTCTCTGCCTGCCCGCCTTTCCCACAGAGTAGAGTGCTCCGGGTGCCGCCGAGCACTTGTGTCAGGCATGATCCAGGTAGTTTGCATATAGGAAGTTGTTCTTGTTGGAGTTTTGGGGGTTGGGGGCATATGGGAAACCCGCATCCAGTGGTGCTCAGGGCTGACTCCTGACTCGGTGCTCAGGAGTCACTCCTGGTGGACTTGGGGGACTAAATGCGAAGCTGAGGATCGAACCTGGGTCACCCCCATGCACGGCAAGTGCCCGACCCGCTGTACTGTTGCCCCAGCCCCTGCCGAGGGTCATTCGTTCTCAAAACGAAAGGCTTCTTTGGGACTTTACCTTGGATTTGGATACAACGAGCAGGCTTTCATTCTTTGAAAATCCAAAGGTGATAGAATATACATCGTTAGTTACCTCCTCTTTAATTCATTGCATGCAGGATAGGGCTTTTGAAATCATCCATCCCTAGGCCCACTTATATTTTGTAAGCTGTAGAGATCGTGCACTGGGATTTTATCCTTAATATCCTTAATATTTTTAGGCCACTATCTGCGGTTCACAGTATGAATTTTTTGATTCACTTGAACCCAGAATAGTATCTGACGTTTTAGGTACTGCTCACAGACTACCATTTACTGCTCCAGATGCATAACCTGTTCTCCATTTATGCTTGACAGAGCTGGTTGGCTTTGTTGTTGTTGCTCCTGCTATACCTGGTATTTTTCAGGGCCCCAGCTCACCTGCCAGAGGTGCTCAGGGGCTGGGTGGTGCCATGTTGCTCCCCGGGCCTTGTACACGGCCTCTCCCACAGAAGCTGTATCCCTGGCCCCGAAAGCTGTTGGTTTTCTTCTTGTCGCAGTCTTCTGAGGTTCCTAAGGATTATGTATTCCTTATCCTTTGCAGTGCCATCCAGGTACTGTTGGGAATAAGACTGTACCTAGTCTCCCTCAAGTGTATGCAGAGGGTATCCACAGAATGATCAAATTCAGAAATCTGATTTCTCTCAAACATTGTTACTCAGTCCTAGCTTCACGCTAATCGTATCTGGGGAGTTATAAAGACCCTTGTGGGGGCCGGAGCAACAGTACGGCAGATAAGGCATTTGTTTTGCACGTAGCCAACCTGGGTTCAATCACTGGCATTCCATATGGTCCCCCGAGCACTGCCAGGAGTAATTTATGAGTGCAGAGTCAGGAGTTACCCCTGAGCATCGCCGGGTATGACCCAAAAAGCAAAAAATAAAGAACGTCATGTCTGGTGTCAGGCACCATATGGCTCCTGGCCACCACTGGGAATAGCTCCTGTTTTTGTTTTTTTGTTTTTTTTGTTTTTTTTTTGAAAAAAAAAACTGATATCTGGATTGTTCTGTCTCTTAGAATTGTAAAGTAATCGACCATAGGGTATGGTGTGGTTATTTGGATGTCTTCCTTCCTCTCCTCATCCTCTCCCCCCTCTCTTTCCTTTGTGTCTTCTAATAAAGGTGATTTTTCTTTTAACTCCCCCAGTTATTCTAAAATGTGACCAGATTAAGAACTGCTCCTTTATTTTTTGTTTTGTTTTGTTTTGAGGCCACATCTAACTCTGCTCAGGGCTTACTACTCTGCACTCAGAGATCACTCCTGGCAGGCTCTGTGACCATAGTGAATACCAGGAATTGGCACCTGGTTCTGTCTCGTGCTATACTGTCTCTCCAGCCCAAGTGTAAAGAGCTGTTGCTTTAAAACTGTTTCCTAGCCAGTCTGTGTTCTTTATAAGAAGTACTTCTCTGGCTGTCTTGTCAAGTTGTATGTATGCCCAGCTATTTTATAAATATATTCTTTTTTTTTTTTGCTTTTTTGGGTCACACCTGGAGATGCACAGGGGCTACTCCTGGTTCTGTGCTCAGGAATTACTCCTGGTAGTGCTTGGGGGGACCATATGAAATGCTGCGGATTGAACCTGGGTCAGCCACATGCAAGGCAAACGCCCTACTAGCTACACTATCGCTCCAGCCCCTATGTTCATTTGTTTTTGTTTTTTTTGTTTTTGTTTTTGTTTTAATTTTTACTAGTGAGACACCATGAGGTACAGTTGTAGATTTACAAATTTTTGTGCTTGGGTTTCAATTATACAATGATCAAATACCCATCCCTCCACCAGTGCCCATTTCCCACCACCACGGATCCCAGTATCCCTCCCACCCCCCATCCCCCCACCCCACCCTGTCTCTGTGGCAGGGCATTTCCTTTTGTTCTCTCTCTCCTTTTGGGTGATGTGGTTTACAAAAGAGGCATTGAGTGGCAATCATGTTTGGTCTATAGTCTACTTTCAGCATGCTTCTCCCATCCTGGGAAGATCCTCGAAACACGCTTTATTTGGTGCTCCCTTCTCTATCTGAGCTGCTTTTTCCCCTAGCATGTGTGGCTGACCTCCAAGCCATGGAGCAGAATTCCTGGTACTAATTTCGGCCACCCTTGGGTGTTAGTCTCCTATTTTGTTACTTTCTGTTCCCCAGATGAATGCAATCTTTCTATGTCTATCCCTCTCTTTCTGACTCATTTCACTTAGCATGATACTTTCCATGTAGTACCACTTGTATATAAATTTCATGGCTTCATCTTTTCTAACAGCTACATAGTACTCCATTGTGTAGATGTACCAAAGTTTCTTTAACCAGTCATCTGTTCTCAGGCACTCAGGTTTTTTCCAGATTCTGGCTATTGTGAAGAGTGCTGCATGTTCATTTGTTTTAACGCGAAAGGCCACGGTCTCATTTGTAACCTGTATTTTAGGGAGCAAGTTGAGCAAACCCATTTTCATAGACAAATGAAGAGTATTTGAGAAAAGTACAAAGTAATTCTGTTTAAATGATATATTGTGTTTATTCTGCATCATTTGTAGGTAATCGTTTTTTAGAAGATGAGGGCAAAAATGTTTTGGTCACTATTTCCCTATTAGCAACTGGCTACATATCTGCCATGTACCAGGTATATAGTAGAGACAGATGAAGGGGAAGGAGAATTATCCTGTTGTCACATGGATTGGCCTTTAGTTCACATGGCAAACATCACCACTAGAAGAAATGACACTTGGTTGTTGTATTTTGTTTTTTTAGTTCCAGGGTTTGTACCTGGGGCCTCACATATGCAGAGTGAGCTCTTCCCACTGGACCACCTTCCTGGCCCCAGAGAGGGCTTTTTTTTTTTTTTAAATTTTTTTTTTATTAGTGAAACACCATGAGGTACAGTTGTAGATTTACAATTTTTTGTGCTTGGGTTTGATTATACAATGATCAGATACCCATCCCTCCACCAGTGCCCATTTTCCACCACCATGGATAATATCCCCCCACCCCCATCCCCCCATCCCCCCCTGCCTCTGTGGCAGGGCAGTCCCCTGTGTTCTCTCCAGAGAGGGCTTTTTAACCCACAGCTCATGTGTTACTAGGATGGTACTGGGGAAAGTTCTACATAGCCCTAGAAAGTCATTGCAAGTAGATAAGCTCACAGACACATTATTTGAAAGGACTTTCCAAATACTTCATTTTATCCCTGTTAAATAAATGAAATCAATATGTCTTTAAGTACCCTAATTTGGTTTTTGTCCCTGTAGGAAGCGTGGGAACAGAAAGAAGACGATGACCTCAAAAGAGCGACAGAGTTAAGTCTTCAAGGTATAGACTGCTTAATTTACCTTCCTCCCTCACCCCACCCCCCCCGCCCACCCCCAGCCCTGTGACGTGACACAGGAAAACATAGAAGATATTTTAACTTTGGGTTTTGTTTTACATGAGAGGGGCGGTTTTGGGGTGGATTTTCTGTTCTCTTTTGGGCCATACCCACTTCTGTCGGGTTACTCACAGGCAGTGCTGGGAATGGAACCCAGGGTTGCGGCACTTGGGACCTGTGACTCCCCAGCCAGTTGTTTTTAATAGTAATGAATCCTAACATCTCCAGGTGAAGAAGTAGGACCTTACAGACTGCCAGACTGCTTGTAGAAGCAGAACTGAGAGATTGCTTCTAGAAGTAGAACTGAGAGGCCACTTCTAGAAGTAGAACCTTAGAGACTGCTTCTAGAAGTGGTATTTTCCCTCCTACCCAGAGGAAACTGCTAATCTAAACTTTGTCGGTCATCAATAACTTGACTGGAGAAATAATAATAGTTTGGCCATCTTATCCTTAGGCTCTGCATATGTATATGATAGAAATGACATGTATTACATATGTCATATACATATATAGTAGTAGTTTGGGGGCCACACCCAGAGGTGCTTGGGGTCTTGCCCAACTCGGTGCTCAGGGGTCAGTTTATACAGTGTGTGGGTTGGGTCTGGGCCTCCTGCGTGCCAAGCATACGCTCCCAGTAATAGGCCCGGGGGCAGCAGTTAGTAAGCCTCCCCTGGGGAGACAGGCACTGTAAGGAGTGAGTGTGAGAATGAGGTTCCACAGTCACGGCCTGTGGCCAGGCAGGTGCCGGAGCCCACAGAGACCGTCCCGGGAGGTGACTTGCTGTGTCTCTCCAGCTCCTTCTGTGCTGCAGTGAGTGTTTCAAGCTAGGACAGATACCACGGCATGCAGAGGGGACAGAGGAAGCGTTCCATGTTAAATGCACCCTAGGCTCTGCCAGGCCTCCCAGTCTCCAGGTGCTACAGTGGTGGTGCTTCGATCTACATATTTTTCCCCTCTATTATTATTACTGATTTTTTTCTTATCCTTTCAACAAAATTTTTTTTTCATTTTTTTAAAAATTTTGTGTGAAGGTTTGAACCCAGGGCCTCACACATGCAATTCACCCAGCCACCTCCTTTCTCTCCATGTGTATGCATGCATATATATATAGAGAGAGAGAGGAGAGATTAGATTTTTCAGTGATTCCTCTGAACCATGTCAGAGGTCTTTCATGCAGAATAGCTGTATGGAAAGTCTAAAATTGTTGTTTGCAGGTTTAGAAGATCGTCTCTCCTTGTTTGTTTTGTAGAGACATTCGGAGATGGGGTCTGGGCCTTTTATTTTTCTGGACTTTTTTTTTTATTGAATCACTGTGAGATACACAGTTACGGAGCTATTCTTGATTGAGTTTCAGTCGTACAGTGTTCCATCACCCATCCTTTCACCAGTGTCCATTTCCCACCACCAGTGTCCCCATTTCCCCCTGCCACCTCCACCCCCTGTATTCTCTCTTCCGGGGAGGAGGGCCACACCCAGGAGCACCGATGCAGTGTCAGAGGCTAAGCACTGGCCTCCAACATGAAGGACGGTGGTGCTCCAGCCCCAGATTAATATGTCCCTTGGAGCCCCTATGATACAATTTGGGTTAGTTAGCAACCTGTCTTGTGTTTCATTTTGATCTAGACACGTGTGACCTTAGTTCCACAAAGTCTTCATGGTTCCTTCTCATCTCTCTGTGAAAAATCTCCTTTGGGGGGGGGGGCATGTTTGATGTTTGGGGGGACTACACCAGATGTCAGGGCTTACTCCTCACTCAGCTCAGGGATCACTTCTGACAGGGCTCAGGGACCATTATACAGTACCAGGGATTGAACCCAAGTCAGCCACATGCAAGGCAAGAGCCCTCTCCACTGTGCTATCTCTCCATTACTGGCCCTTTTTTTTGTGATTTATTTGGAGGGGAGGTGGTTTGGGGATTTTTTTGTGGGGGGCGGGGGGTGGATTTGCTTTTTGTTTGGTGTTTTGTTGCTGAACACACACCCAGCTGTGTTCGGGGCTTACCAGCTCTACATTTGGGGACCAAACCTGCTCAGCTTCACGCAGGGCAAGTACCTTACTCACTGTCCTGTCTGGCCCCTTTGCAAGCGGTTTTCTATGACGCTTTCTGTTTATTGGTTTTGTATTTTGGTTTTGGGCCACACCCAGTAGTGCTTGGGGGCTCCTCCTGGCTCTGCACTCAGGGATCACTCCTGTTGGTGCTCAGTGGAATATGTGGGGTGTCGGGGATCAAACCCCCCCAGGTGAGCCACATGCCAGGCAAGCGCCCAACCCACTGTACTATCTCTCTGGCCCCTTATAAGACTTTCTTTGCTCTGTGTGTATGGTGGCAAAACACCTTTTTTTTTTTTTTTTTTTTTTTTTTTTTTGCTTTTTGGGTCACACCTGGCGATGCACAGGGGTTCCTCCTGGCTCTGCACTCAGGAATTCCTCCTGGCAGTGGTGCTCAGGGGACCATATGGGATGCTGGGAATCGAACTCGGGTCAGCCGCGTGCAAGGCAAATGCCCTACCCGCTGTGCTATCACTCCAGCCCCACAACATACCACTTCTGTTCTACAGAATTTAGTGAAATTGCATTCAATTCTATTCTGGATGTGTTTGTAGGGCACACAGTGATGCCTGAGGGTTCCTCCTGACTCAGTGAGGAGAGCTCTCTTTCTCTCGCTCTCTCTCGCTCTCTCGCTCTCTCTCGCTCACTCTCTCTGTGGTCCCTTGGTTTGCTCCTTTCTCATGAGAGTCATGTCACCTTTTACATATTTCAGGGTCAAAGGAGCACTTGTTTTTGTAGGTTTCTGGTGCCTTAAAATGGTTTTCCCCAGAGTGGGCAAGGTGCATCGCAACCCGTGTGTTTCCTCAGGGTGATGGATGTGTTCCTGGAGCGGTTTCTTTTCGTGGTTTCTGTTGAACAGCTTTTACCCACCCCTGCTCTCGTGCCTCCCCCCTCCCCCCCCCCAGAGTTCAACAGCTCTCTGCTGGATTCCCTGGGCTCCGACGAGGACTCTGGAAACGAGGATGTCTTGGAGATGGAGTACACGGAAGCCGAAGCAGAGGAACTCAAGAGAAACGCTGAGGTGGGGAGCGGTCCCTTCCAGAGAACGTGTGTGCAGTACAGATCGGGTCTGGGGGACGGCAGGGGAGCTCGGTGCTCTGCCCCCGGCGCCACTGCGAGGCCTGGGTCATCACTGTCCTGAGAGCACCTGATCCCTCCCTCAGGCCCACCAAGCACCTGTGACTCACAGGACAGCCAGGGCAGTGGGGAGGGGAGGGTGGGGGTGAGGGGAGCAGGGGTGCCAGCCGCTGCAGTGGCTGCCACTGTGGGTACGTGGATGAGAGTGGCTGAGTGTCCCATCACCGTCGCTCTGCGGCCAGGAGCTGACACTAGCAACCAGAGCAGCCGCTGGGTTTCACCGCGTCTCTCTAGCGCACACCGAGACAGCATGTGTCAGCTTCCACAGGACATTCCGCGGTCACGTTTGCCTTTGTCGAGGTGGAAAGGTAAAGTTGCTCCCATCGTCTTTTCCAGACAGGAAATCTTCCTCATTCTTACCGGCTCATCAGCGTCGTCAGTCACATCGGAAGCACTTCTTCTTCAGGTGAGTGGGCACTGTTTGGGCTTCAGTGATTTGTCAAGGGGTTGAGGGAATAGTATTTGCTCCTTACTAGGTTGCTCTGTGCCTGGATTTGTACATTAAAAAGGGGGGAGGGGGCTTATTCTATCATTATTATTATCATCATCATCATCATCATCATCATCGGGCTGGAGCAATAGCACAGTGGTAGGTCATTTGCCTTGCACGTGGCTGACCTGGGTTTGATTCCTCCACCCCTCTTGGAGAGCCCGGTAAGCTACCGAGAGTATGCCGCACGCACGGCAGAGCCTGACAAGCTTCCCGTGACATATTCGATATGCCAAACACAGTATAACAAGTCTCACAATGGTCCAGCTCTAGCAAATCAGTGAACAGTGGGAGGACAATGCTACAATGCTACGATTATTATTATTAAATCACTATGAATTACAAAGTTGTTCATGACTGAGTCTAGACATACAGTGTTCCAGCACCAGTCCATTAACTGGTGTCCACTACCCTCCACCAATGTCCTGAGTTTCCCTCCTGCCCCCAGCCTGCCTCTACGATAGGCACTTTTTTCTCTTTCTTTTTTCCTCTTTTATTCCCCCTTTTAATCACTGTGGTTTGCAGTACTCTTACTGATAGGGTGTTAGACATATTTTACCTCCTTTGTTTGTTTGTTTGTTTTGGGGTGACACGTGGCAGTGCTCAGGGGTTACTCTTGGCTCTGCACCCAGGAATCACTCCTGGTGGTGCTCAAGGGACCATACGGGATGCCGGGGATTGAACCTGGGTCGGCTGAGTGCAAGGCAAATGCCCTGTCTGCTTTACTATCCTCCAGCCCCCCAGAATCCTCAATTCTAAGACCTTGTGTCTTTCAGGCCATTACATTAGTGATGTGTATGACATAAAGAAGCAGGCGTGGTTCACTTACAATGATCTGGAGGTGTCGAAAATCCAAGAGTCTTCTGTGCAGACTGATCGGGATCGAAGCGGTTACATCTTCTTCTACATGCACAAGTAAGAGCCTTGACTGTGTCTGGAGCCCTGGGTTAACTCTCCCTTGAAATCTCCCTCCTCAGGGAGGATAAGAATGTTCCCGTTGCTTAATCGACGAACAGTCCTGGGGAGTTAGTTGGTCACCTTTGCTTAGAGTTCGGCTCTTGATATTTTCCTTTAAGTCCAGGGGATTTTGCTTTCAGCTGAGACTCATTTGCTCTTTACAAGCAGCATCTACATACTGCAGGCGACTGAAGACTGGTTTTTTGTTTGGGGGACACGCCCCGCAGTGCTCGGGGCTTCCTCTTAGCTCCATGCTCAGGGACCATTCCTGGTGTTGTGATGGAACTGTATGTGGTGGTGGGGACCAAACCAGGGTCACCCACACGCAAGGCACCGTAACACTTTACTGTCTCTCTGGCCCAACACTGATTTGGGTTTTTGTTGTTGCTGCTGCTGTTTTTGCTTGTTTAGATTTGGGCGTGTGTGTGTCTGTGTCTGTGTGTTTTCAAGCATGTGTTCAGAAGGCAATGGAACCCAGGATGTGGTGCTGCTTGGACCCTTCAGTGTTAGGGTTTCTCCAGGGTGCTGGCCATTGGACCAGGACTCTCTCCTGGACTGTCTCCCCAGCCCCAGAAAGAGCTTTTTGATAAAATCCAGTCTATCGGATCTTTTTTCCATCTTGTTTGGGTTGGGGGTGGTGGTTTTGTTTGGGGGCCACAGAAGATAGCCCCACGTGGTGCTCAGGGGTCACTCCCAGCAGTGTTCGGGGGGATGGGGCCCAGGCCACCTCTGTGTGAAGCGTGAGGTCAGCTCTGCTGCACGCTCTCCAGTGCACTCAGATCCTTCGGCCTCCACGTGTCTCGGCTAAAGCGCCTGGTTTCTATGAATGGGAACGACGCAGCACTCTGCTGTAAGTTACCTTTGCCAGGCCGTTTCCCTCCCAGTCCCACAGCCCTGCCCTGAAAATCAGTATTCAGGGGCCAAAGAGATAGTATAGCCGGTGAGGCGCTTGCTTTTTTGTTTGTTTTGTTTTTCTGTTTTGGGGGTCACACCGGGCGATGCTCAGGAGTTACTCCTGGCTCCACACTCAGAAGTTAACTCCTGGTGGTGCTCCGGGGACCCCATAGGGTGCTGGAGATCGAACTTGGGTGGGCTGCGTGCAAGGCAAGTGCCCGACCTGCTGTACTGTTGCTCTGGCCACTAAGACTCTGCTGTGCTTGTGGCACTGCATATGATCCCAGAGTGCCATCAGGAGTGATCCCTGAGCATAGAGCCAGGAGTTCAGTGAGCCTTGAGCACCCACCTGCTATGGTCTTACTCACAGTCACAGTCCTCCCGTTATTCATCGATTTGCTCGAGCTGGCCCAGTAACATCTCCATCGTGAGACTTGTTACTAGATTTGGCATATCGGATACACCACGGGTAGCTTGCCAGGCTTTGCCGTGCAGGTGAGATACTCTCGGTAGCTTGCCAGGCTCTCCGAGAGGGGCGGAGGAATCAAACTCAGGTCAGCCATGTTGGCTGCATGCAAGGCAAACGCCCTACCTCTGTGCTATCGCTCCAGCCTATAGTCTTACTAACAAACAGAAAATCAGTGCTGGAGCCAGCGCTATACTACAGCAAGTGAGGCACTTGCTTTGCACGCAGCTGATCTGGGTTCCATACCCGCATCCCATATGGTCCCTTGAGCAGCACCAGAAGTGATTCCTGAGTGCAGAGCCAGGAGTAACCCCCAAGCACCACCAGGTGTCACCCCCCCCCCCAAAAGAAAATCAATGCTCTGGATTTAGATGATCAAATTAATGGTGTGCGTATTTAATAAAATTTGGGCACCAAGGGGCTAGAGAGAGAGTACAGTGGGTTGGGCATTTGCCTTGCACTCAGCTGACGTAGGTTTGACCCCCGACATCCTATGTGGTCCCTGAGCCATGCCAGGAGTGATCCCTGAGGACCAGGAGTAAGCCGGGAGCACTGCTGAGGGTGCCCCCCTCCCGCCCCCCAAAATGTAGGCACTAAATGGGCGTATGCAGGCTTTTTCAATGTCTGGGTTTGGGTTCCTCGTTTGATTTTTGCTGATGGGGTTTCCTGTTTCCTTTGAAGGGAGATCTTTGACGAGCTGCTGGAAACAGAAAAGAACTCTCTGGCAGTGAACGCCGAGGTGGGGAAGAGCGCGCGGCAGGCCTCCTGAGGCCCGCAGGGATGCCCCGTGCGTCTGCACGTCTCGGACTGCCCCGCCTCGCCTGCCTTCCGCCCGAGGACATGGGCCTCCGCTCGAGACCGGAGCAACACACAGCTCAGGGCCGCCCAAACGACGAGGGTGCGGGGATGCAGTGTGCTCCACACTACCTGCTCCATGGAAGCTTGGGTCTCACGTCGGTCACTGATGATCCTCCCTTTCTCCTACACAAGCGGCACTTCCTTTTTGTCTTGGGAGTACCTGTTGTAAATATATATATATATATATATATATATATACATATATATACGTATTTATATATATGTATATTTGTGTGAGTGTGTGTGTGTGTGTGTGTGTGTGTGTGTGTGTACGTGTGCTCATATGTATGTACTTGCGCACACATTTATGTGGAATGGATGGAGCCTTAAAAGAGTTAGGGTGAGCCACCAGAGTATGCCTGCTCAAAATTAATAGCACAGTAGTTTGGAGAAGAAACAAAGTTGCCAGAGTCCCCCTCACCCAAGAAGTGTGTGGAACATGTTCTCCTGTCCTGGTCTCCACACGTTTCTTACCCGTGGGCTTGGGGCTGGCGTGATCCTCGAGTACTTCCGCTCGAGTCTGTCTCTTTTGTGTGTGTTTCTTTCTGATACAGCCCATGGAAAGCCAGCTCTCCGTGTTGCACTCATGACACTTTGTCCTCCTTGCACAGAGTGCGTTCCTGCCGCCCGACCTGAGCTTATTTTTTTTTTTCTTTTTTTTTTTAGTGCAGAATATTTCATGGATTTGTAACGCTCTTGCTATTTACAAGCAGTCCCGAGAAGTGGACTGGCGGTGCTTGGTAGCGTGCTAATGGTTCCACATTTGGTGTTTTTTTTACAGTTTGCATTTTCTTTAGATTCCTTCACCAGTGTGTTCCTTGTATGTCACCTACCTTATTAATGGTGGTGGAGACAGAGTGTTTTTCTCGTTCTTCTTCTGTCTCATTCTCTGTAGAGCAAGCGTTATCCTAAAGGACTTGCAACAACCAAAACGTTTTGGAGGTAGGAAAACAATAGCTTCCCAGTTGGTCTGGCCTGCTGATATGCTCAGGGATGGCGGAGAAGGTGACCATCTCTCTTTCCCAGCAGGAGGGTCCTGTGAAAGCTAAACCCCGAATCACAAAAGCTAAATGCTTTGCCACACTTCTGAGATTAAGTGCCCGAGCTGCAGGAGAATCACTCAGTCCTGTCACCATTGGTGGACTTTGCCCGTCACGCAGGGTGGCAGTTACAGCTGTGCTTTCTTTAAAAGTAACGGTAAAAGGTGCGAAATAATATTTCTCTCACAGAGGTGCTTCTGAGTGGAGGCTCAGTTGGGGGGCTGTGACACTAAGTGCTCGGCGGTGGCCGCCAGCTGACCCGGCCATCCTGGGAAAGCGGTTGGTGAAACCGGATGAAGAATGAGTTTGAGGGGAGTCGGGCCACAGGATAAAATTTCTGAGCCCTTGTTGAATCATTAGGTGCACAGAGTTGAGCTTAACAAAAATAAAACAGCAGTATTTTCATTTGTGTGATTTCTTTTTGAATAAACGAGATGACTCTTCAGTTTCTAAGGTAGGGCAGAACTAGGTCAGACTTTCGAGAGGAGACGACTGTTTAAAGTATGGAATCACAGATGGACAACCTCTTTCTGGAAGATTGCCTTAAGGGAGCTCCAGGCCCACCCTCCAAACCCCGAATATGTTTTGATATACAGTAACCCTCCTCTATAATTTTTGAGTCTTTGAACTAGAAATGGCCCCATCACTTTTGGCTTACTACTGGTACAGACTTAACCCTCCTACTATCTACCTACGTTTTATCATTCTGGATGTTTCTAAAGTGGATCAGTGGTAGAATACGCAAGAGTAGTAAGTATAAAACAGAGGGAAGATCGATCATTTGTTTTTAGAACTAGCTTTTTACGATTCTGTTTCTGCAAGTGCGCCTTTGTTTTTTTCTTGCTTGAAAATAACTGGTTTTGTACGAGTGAAGTGTTGATCAAATTCTTTAGCTATTTTTATTTATTACTTTTGTGTCTCTCTTTCGAAGGCACTGTGAAAAATGAGTGGGAATGATTTGAAGTGAGGGCTGCTTTAGGGTACACAGAGGAATAGATACAAGTCTAGGTGACCCGGGAAGTGTCCTCATGTGTCTTGCTTATGGTAGCTTGCGCGCATACGGTTTTGAAGCACATTTTGCTCAGAAAAACTAATTTGATGGTCATGTCTTAAGCAGAACTTGTTGGGAGTTGGCTAGTGGGGTACATGAGTTATCTCACCGCTCAGATACATGCAAGTTAGGTCTTGGTTGTACCCACTGTCTCTCTGTTGTGGTCTGGTTTCCCTTCTGTCGCCCTTCGCTCCTCTCGTCCCTTTCACTGCTAAATTACTTCCTTGTTTTGGTTCCGTAAAGCGTTGGTGGAAACAGAGATGCCTGCTAGACCATGTTGATGGGGTTTTATGGTTTTTATGTTTCTGTTGCCTATATATTTAAAATCTCTACCCAGGTCATTTCTTCGGTGCAGTCTGATCGGTTGCCCAGTCAGTATCGGGACATGAGACGTTTGGTATAATGGGGCCAGAAGGGACAAGTTAGAGGGGACAAGCGTGATTCATTCCCGCATGGTGACTGACCTAACTTTGGCGTGAGCCAGACGTGGCCGTGTTGAGTTGGCCCTGACAGCACTTCGCCTCTGCTCACACTGATTCTAGCTGGGGTTGGGAGGTGGCGCGTGACTAGGCCCGGTTAACACTTTTAGGGTCATGACTAAGCCGGAGAAGGAGGAGGCAGTTTTGTGGATATATTTGTCTACATGGATGCACCCTCGGGCTCTGTGCCAGCAGAAGGAAAAGCGCGTCCATGAATTGTTTTCCTCTCTGGATGTCCCAACGCCAAAAGCTTTCCTGCCGTAGTGTGTGCTTCTCAGGCCCGACTTACTGGCTCCATCAGTTAGAAATATGTTTACACTTAAAATGTATGCAGTGACACTCACAGGTGAACTCATTGACTCCTCAGGACAGACTAGACTGCACATTGTTTCTCTCTTTTGATCAAGCATTAGAGTCTTCTAACAGAAGCTTCGAGAATTAAAACCTCAGCGCATTCATTAATTCACTGAATTCCATATTGCCTTCACCGTTACGTGATTAGACGAACTCTAGCGCTACCCACGGACAGCTGCGTGTGTGAGCTGTAGAGTGAGCAGGATCGGGCATGCCCCGGAGGAGAGAGTCTTGGCATTTATGTCATGAGGCTCCAGTGGGGGGGGGGGGGGGTCTGGTAACCAGAACCAGGAAGCTGGTTAGCGTTGATTAGTGTTCTGAAAAGAGACATACAGACATGGTGGCGGTGCCTCCTCCCTCCTCTCTGTCCTCGGGAGCGACAACAGCGGTGTCCACTCTTGTCACCCAACTGTTTTTCCCTCCCTGTGCAATGGATCACCCAGTTGGAGTCTCGTTTTCCATGGGAGAAGCACCGCGCTCTATCCAAATGTAGCTGCGCCTCTCAAGCACAAGCGAGGATCCCCCACCCCCAAGAAAACTTCCCCGACAGCCAGTCCAGTGTCAGACGCGGCCACAGCACGCATTAATGCCCTTCACCCACCCCTCTGGCTTCACACTGATGCTCTCTCCAACGTGTGCAGAACCGGCAAGATTCTACCCTCTCTCTAATACATTGCTTCCACGTGCTAATTTTTTTCCCTTTATTCGTGTCTTATTAACATCTGGAAATAAATAATATATTTTATTGGAAAACTAGTTCGTTAGGCCTCGAGAATTTCGCGACGACTCTCCTTTGCTGTGCCCCTCGCCACCACGGTCACTGCCTCCTCTACAGCATGCTTCGGTGTCCGCCCTCGGGACACTCTCCTTCCTCGTACCCTATTTATTAGGCACAGCTAGTGACCCTTCCCTGCCTGTGTGTTGCTGTGTGTCTGAGGTTTCCACGGAATACAGGTGCCTGTGTGACCATACGCGGCCCCCCCCCCCCCCCCCCGCCCCACCGGGCGAGAGAACAAGAGTGTGCGGGTCTGAATTAGGACCCAGGTTTGGTGAAAGGCCAAAAACAGCCTCCCACGCGGCTGAGCCGTGTTGAGAACAGGGTGTGAGTGAGCCTCCCCGCCCCCCCCCCCCCCTTCCCGGGCTTTCCTCCCATGCCAGCCCATTTCTCCGGCCTCCTTGCCGGATGCTCACGGCAGGGGCCAAGGAAGGAAGCCTTGCACGCCAGGGTTTGCTGGCGGCTCTGGCCGCATCATTTGTAGGGTGATTTTTCCTTTGTGTCCCAAGTGACTCTGGATTCTTGATTCCTTACGTTGTGTTGTATGGAGCGGCACTTTATCTGTGTTTTAGCAGAACAGTTTCTCTGTATCCTTGAAGGTTCCCCCTGGGTTTTTGTTTTCCTTTTAAATTATGCATAGAGTTGTTTTGGTTTTCCTTTTTTTTTTCCCCTCCGAGGGTGTGAAATTAAAGCCTTTATTAACATTGGACTGGCTCCACTTATTTCGAGAGGGACGTACTCTTGCAGGCACCGGACACCCAGCTTGTCAGGGCTGTGGAATGACCTTGGACTCTGCCTTTCCTGCAGCTGTTAAACCTTAAGAAGGGAGTGAGGTCCCCACCAGCACCTGGGGAGTCTGCAGCAGGGCAGGGGTTCTGGGTAATATTTTAGAGGTACAAACCCAAACCGCTTGCCTTGGTTCTTCTGGGGGGGTGTTGGAGGGGGGAAGAGTTCAGCTTGATTGCCAGGAGTGCCCCCCCAAAAAAGGAGGCACAGGGGCTATAGAATAAGAGTCACATCTCATCATACCTGCTTTAGACCTCAACTCTAAGCCACTGGGAACAAGGAAGAATTGTGAAACCTAACGGGATCATTTCTTGGTCTCTTGCCCTCTGGCACAAGTGGGGGTCCCTGGAACAGCACCTGAAGAAGGCAGGGGAAGGCTCTGGAGGGGATGGGCTGCGGGCCCCTTCCTGAGGAGTCTCCCACCCCGCACTTAGCCTCGGGATGGGACCCAGCAACCAAAGGAGACTAAGCGGGCAGGGGGCGGGCGGCCTGGCCTCCGGCTCAGAAGAGTCCTTTGGCTTTCTTGAGGTTCTGTTGCTTCCACCGGGGCAGGGCAGAGAACGCTTCCGGAGACATCCCAAAGACCTTGTTGAAATCCTCCACCGACAGGTGCGCCTGGAAGGAGACAGCCCCGAGGGCAAGGGTCACAGGTCACAGGATCTGCGAGGTTTGCTCCAAGACTCACAGGCACAGCCCAGAAAGCAGATGAGCAGCTGCCTGCCAGCAGGACGCAGGAAGGAAGGAAGGACGGACGGACAGTCCACAGGCACATGCCCGAGTCTCAGCACCAAGAGGACAGTGCGAGAGGCATCCGGGTCCAGCTCACACTAGCCCTAAAGTGGCGCCACCTTGTCCTGGTCAGAGGCTGCCTCTCTCGAGGCCTTAGTGTTCCTTCTCTTTTTTTTTTTTTGCTTTTTGGGTCACACCCGGCAATGCACAGGGGTTACTCCTGGCTCTGCACTTACGAATTACTCCTGGCAGTGCTCAGGGGACTATATGGGATGCTGGGAATCGAACCCGGGTTGGCCGCGTGCAAGGCAAACGCCCTACCTGCTGTGCTATCACTCCAGCCCCAGTGTTCCTTCTCTGAGTGGGAAGAATTTCTGGGTTCTCTTATTGGAGGGTGGGGTCACATCCTGCGGTTCTCAGGGCTTACTCCTGGCTCCATGCTCAGGGATCACTCTTGGCAGAGCTCAAAGCACCCCATGTACAGGGTTCCAGGGGTGGAATTTGGGTGCAGTTGCAAGCACCCAAAGCTGTGCACTTCCAGCCCCCAGGAGGAACTTTTTTTTTTTTTTTTTTTTTTGCTTTTTTGGGTCATACCCAGCAATGCTCAGGGGTTACTCCTGGCTTTGCACTCAGGAATCACTCCTGGGAGTGCTCGGGGGACCATATGGGATGCTGGGAATTGAACCCAGGTCAGCCACGTGCAAGGCAAACGGCCCTACCCACTGTGCTATTGCTCCAGCTCGGAGCAGGGAGCATGTTTGAAGTTTGAGGCCAAGCCCCAACCAGGAATCCCCTGTGACAGATACCCAGCAGCCAAGCCTCTGCAGGGTGGCTCGGGGTGGACCGTATCTCCACATCCTCCTCCTCCCATTCAGGCTGACCCACCTCTTTCCGGCTGGGGTCCACCCCCTCGGGGAGATCCTCCAAGGCAACGTTCATCAACTGCTCCAGGGGGAAGACGGGCAGAGGCCCAGTATTGAGGCCGGTGTTAGCATCAAACACATTTGGCTTAGGGTTTGTGATCTCCTGAGGAAGAAAAGCAAGTCGCAGGTTACTCCAGCTGTTACTGAAGTAACAGGTTACTTCCCGGCAGCCTTTCTCTCTGAAGTCAAATGGATCCCAAGACACCTCCTTCAAGAAGCCTTCCCTGGTTGGGTGTTGGAGACCCACACTTCCCTTCCTGTTGCCGTCACCCTCCCTGGCTGGGACGTCTCTGTACTTGTCCACCTCCCTGTCCACTGATCAAGAAGGCACTATGGGAAGCCAGGGAATAATCAGCTTACGTGCCGGACATGAAACCAGCCCAGATGTGATTCCAGGCAACCCCCGGACCTCCACATTCCCAGGTGCACCAGGCACCCCCAGACCCCACATTCCCAGGTGCACCCCTAGGCCCCCACATTCCCAGAGCTCAGCGCCCCACACCCACAGGGCATAAGCACCGTGACATCCCTGGGTCCTGGCATAAGACCTCCAGCCCACTTGGTGAAGGATTGCCAGGGAGGTCCCCAGGCCTGCTGAACACCACTTGGGAGCCCCCCGCCCCAAGGGTAATCTCTGTGGTGTGGGGACCCCTGGGCAGCTGTGCCGGAGGGAGGCGCAAGGAAGCTTCTGGCTGTCTGCACATTTCCCGTGTGCTTGTTTGTTTGGGGCTTTTAGATTTGGCAGGACCCACACCTGGCGATGCTCAGGGGGATACTCCTGGCTCTGCACTCAGGAATCACTCCTGGCCGTGCTCAGGGGATCCTGTCGGATGCCAGGGATCGAACCGGGGTCAGCCACGTGCCAGGCAAGTGCCCTCCCTGCTGTCCTATCACTCCAGCCCCTCCGCATGCTTGAGAAGCTGCTCCTGTGTTCTGGACCGATTTCTCCTGAGTCTTTTCTGTCTTGTTTCCGACTAGAAACTCTGGACTTCTGTGAAAGACGCTGATCTAGTTGCATATACCAGGACTAGGATCACACACCAAATAGGTTCCTGAGGGGCTGGAGTAATAGTACAGCAGGTAGGTCGCTTGCCTGCCCTGTGGGAGACCCAGGTTTGATTCACAGCACCCCATAGGGTCCCCCAAGCTCTGCCAAGGATGAGTCCTGAGCACTGCCAGTGTGGTCCAAAAACCAGATTAATAAATACGGTCTTCTGACCCCCTGAAAGATGGAAGGGGCTGCGCTCTTTCATGGAGGAGGAACCTCCACATGCCCTTGTAGAAGAAGCATGAATTCCTATGTGCAGTTCATGACTCAGGACATGAGGTATAAACAAAGGTACGCTCTTTGTTAAAAGCACAAATACTGGGAGGTAGCTCAAAGGGAGCCACATGTGGGAGCCCAGGGGTTCATCCCCAGCACTGCCCGATTGCCCCCTTGCTCCACTGTGAGTGGCCAAAGGAAAAAGAAAAAAAAAATATATATATATATATATATATCTTTTATATCACTGTCACTGTCCTCCCATTGTTCATTGATTTGCTCAAGCGGGCCCAGTAACATCGTGAGACTTGTTACTGTGTTTGGCATATCGAATACGTCACGGGGAGCTTGCCAGGCTCTACCATGCAGGCGAGATACTCTCGGTAGCTTGCCAGGCTCTCCGAGAGGGGCGGAGGAATTGAACTCAGGTCGGCCATGTTGGCTGTGTGCAAAGCAAACACCCTACCTGCTGTGCTATCGCTCCAGCCCATCTTTTATATATCTGAATAATATATAATAACATATATATATGTATCTGAAACCCACAAGTGGGGAGGCGTTTACTAATGGTTCTTCGGGATGGAGGAAAAGTTCTTGGCAGCAGTGTGTCAGCTGAGAATAAAGGGTCTGATGTAATGATGTAAAGCAAAGCTCGAGACCCAATCAGAGTCTGAAATACTTCACTGAATGCTGAGGATCCAGAGAGAACTCACAGGGCCAGAGGCCTGGGTTCGAACCCTAGCATGACATGGTCTAAGCACTGCCAGGAGTGACCCCCAAGCACAGAGTTGGGTGAGGCCCCGAAACAAACGCCCTTACCTATTCCTGGGGCTCCACCTAATTGAAAGACCAGAGTCTGGGGCTGGAGAGATGGTACAGTGGGGAGGGCGCTTGCCTGGTACACAGCTGACCCGGGTTCAATCCCCAGCGTCCCATATGGTCCCCTGAGCCCTGCTGGGAGTAATTGCTGAGCCAGGAGTAAGCCCGGAGTACCACCAGATGTGGCAACAAACCAAAACACAAAAAAGCCTACGAAATAAATAAAACCCAGAATTGCTGAAACTGGGGTCTGGGTATCTGCAGCGAAAGTTTCCACCTCTGCCAGGTCCCCAGCACCCAGACTTCAGGCATGAGAGAATCTGCAAATCGATTCTCCTAGGGAGTGGGGGAGACAGACAGATGGGGGCTCGCCCGCTGCCCACCAGCGTATCCATGAGGAGCACGGCTGGCCACAGTGACAGGCAGGAAGGAGAGCACAGATCATGGCTTTGGGACTGGAGTCCTAGCACAGAAAGGAGGGCACTTGCCTCACATGCACAGACCTGGGTTCGAGCCCAGGCATCCCATATGGTTCCCTAAACGCCACGAGGAGTAATTCCTGAGTGCAGAGCCAGGAGTAACCCCTGAGCATTGCCAAGTATGCCCTCCTCCCGCCCCCCCTCCCCCCAAAAAAATAAAGAATGCAGTATCTTGGGGTTGGAGCGATAGCATAGCGGGTAGTGTTTGCCTTGCATGCGACCAACATGGGTTCGATTCCCAGCATCCCATATGGTTCCCCTGAGCACCACCAGGAGTGATTCCTGAGTGCAAAGCCAGGAGTAATCCCTGAGCATCACCGGGTGTGACCAAAAAAAAAAAAAAGGCAGCATCTCCCAGGAACTCTCTGTCCCCTCCACCCCGAGTTGGACCAACCCCACTTGGGCTGGTCTCCAGGTACTCACAGCAGTGATCTGGCCCCAGTTCGCAGAGTTTCCAAGCTCCGCCTTCTGCTCCTCATAGGACTTGGTGTTCTGCAGAAAAAAATAAAGGACCCGTTAGACCGTGGCCTCTGAGAGGAGACCCAAGACGCTTCTTCAGGAGTTGACAGAGCCCCACCAGGGCTCTGGGGATGGAGAGGGGCTCAGGCGGAAGCTAGCAGGGGGGCTCTCTGGAAAAGCGGGTGAATGGTGTTGGCAAACACCTACCAGCCAGGTGGGGGTGCTGCCACCCACCCACCCAGTTCCTTAAGAGGCATGAGAGAATTTTTTATTCTCCCACCCCCGCAATACAGCCTGCCAATAGTGGGGAAGCTTTGGGGGACTGGGAGGGAGGGGTGTCCTGGAGACCTGGAGTTTCCTCTCACTTCCAGAGAAGTGAAGGCAGAAAAAGGGCCCAGGGATCCCTAAGGAGCCCCATTTCCAGGTCCCAGCACCTGACTCCCCACCTAACCCTCCCTAGACCTCCACTTGGGTATGGAGGTGGCTGAGTGGTGGTAAAGCAGGTACATATGCCCTGGGCTCAACCTCCCACACTACACGGCCCCCAAATGCCACTGGGTGGAGACCTGGTGCCCTGAGCCCAACGGAGTTTGACTGCCACAACAATGATGAGAACAACAGAAAAAGAGGGATCAGAGCCACAGTACAGCGGGTAGGGCATTTGTGTTGCATGCTGCTGACCCGGGTTCAATCCCCAGCACCCCACTGAGTCCCCTGAGGAGTAATTCCTAAGCACAAAGCCAGGAATAACTGGTGAGATTTCCAGGTGCAGCCCCAAAACACCAAAAAAAAAAAAAGCGCTGGGTGGTGGAAAGGAAACTGGGGACACTGACATGGGAAATGCACACTGGTGGAGGGTTGGGTGCTGGAATACTGTATGACTGAAACCCAACCATGAATAGCTTTGTAATGGACTATCTCACAGTGATACAATAAAAAAAAAAATTTAAGAAAAAAGAGTTCCAGTTGGAGGATGGATGGATGGATGGATGGATGGATGGGTAGATGGATGGATGAGTGGATGGATGGATGGAGGGAGGGAGGGAGGGAGGGAGGAAGGGAGGGAGGATGATGGATGGATGAGTGGATGGATGAGTGGATGAATGAGTGGATGGATGGATGGATGGATGGATGGATGCATGGATGCATGGGTGGATGCATGGATGCATGGATGGATGGATGGGTGTATGGGTGAGAGGATGGATGAATGGGTGGGTGGATGAATGAATAGGTGGGTGGATGATGGATGATAGATAGCTGGACAAATGACAGATGGGCGGATAGATGGGACCCATGTTGCTTAGAATGTACTGAAAGGAAAACATTTCCTCGTGCTTTACCAAGTTTTCGTGATGATGAAAATGTTCCTTTTTTCTGCTCTATGGTATGATTAGCCATTAGCCATGAGAGAAATGTTTGTGCCGATTTTGCATTCGGGAGTGAGATCCGCAGAATAACATGGTTCTCAGAACATGGGTACAGAGTAGTCCCAAACACTGCCCAAACCCCACACACCACTAAACTGATAGAATCCAACTTTTGGGGGCCCCATCCAGTATCCCAGCAGAAATCAGTAAGGATTTAGTAAATTCTGTCCCTCCACTCAGTACGGGCTTAATAATCTAAACTACACCCAGCAGTGCTCAGGGCTTAATCCTGGTTCTGTGCTCAGCAATCACAACTGGCAAAGCTTAATTGAACCAGGATTGTTCATGTTCAAGGAAAATGCCTTAACCCCTGCATTGTCTCTCTGGCCTCAACCTCCCCTTTTTTTTTCTTTAACAAAACTGTTTCTGGACCCTTTATAAATGTTTCATGGAGCACGGATCCCCACAAGCAAGAAAGGCCAGAGTTGCCCCCTCCCAGGGTCAGAAAGAAGCCCCTTCCCCGCACCTCCCCCAATCCCCGGTCCCCCACCCAAGAGAGGGCAGGGCTTCAACAACTCACACTCCACTTGAAGGGGTCCCAGGCCAGGAACCAGCCTGTGAAGGTGGGTGGCTCATGGCCCTGCTTCACCACAACGATGGGGGTCTGGGGGTCG
The DNA here is from genome assembly GCF_029834395.1 of Sorex fumeus. NCBI lineage: Eukaryota > Metazoa > Chordata > Mammalia > Eulipotyphla > Soricidae > Sorex > Sorex fumeus. Next base: position 36,889,498 of record NW_026606071.1, on the reverse strand, counting down.
CGGCCACTGGGGTGGGTCTTGAGGTATTCCTGGGCCGTTACAGCCGCAGCACGCTTCTCTTCCTCATTGGAGTTCTTCCCAATCCAGAAGAAGACCTGGGGGCAGGTGGGGCAGGCTCAGTGCTCCCCACTTTCTGGGGCAGGGGGTGTCCCCTGTGGTTCATACGGGCTGGTGAGGAAGGGGCTCCTTGGGAAAGGGCTCTGGGGGCTCTGCGAGTGTGCGAATCCCAGCTCCTCGGGGGCCAGGGAAGCAGCTCCATGGGCTGAGCTCATGCATGCCACGACAGAGTCCCGGGTGCCCTACTTGACACTGCCTGGTCACTGCAGTGGTTCTGGGAGCGAGCCTAGAGCACAGGACCTGGAACAGCCCCGCTCCAGGTGTGGCCCAGAAACCAAACACAAAAACTGTCAGAGCCTCCAACAAAGGAATCTGCTGCCTGGGGAAGGAAGCGGGGGAGATCCTGCCCGCCCGCTGCACCCCTGCTGCCTGCATCTTCCTCCTGAGGTTCCTTGGAGGGCCCGCAGCCTACGTCTCGCAGCCCAAGAGTCCCGCGTGACCCTGGCCCTGGGGACCCAGGTGGTGGCAGGAAGGTGTCCCCAGCCCCCTCGTGCTACCTGGTCCCACACATCCAGCAGAAACACGTCATCCTCTTCCAGGTCATCCTGGTTGAAGTCTGGGATCTCTGTGGCCAGGAAGCGGCCCGTCTGGTTGGAGCACTCGAAGAGCCGGGGGATGATGGACATGTTTTCCTCCTGCAGTCTGCAACGGGGAGGCCACATTAGGGGGTGGGTGATGGGGTGGGTGGACTGAGAGTACATCACTCCCACACCCCCCACACCCCCCGTGCGGAAGGCCTCCGAGGAAAAGGCTTGATGTTAAATTTTTTAAATATTTTTTAGGGACTAGAGCAACAGCACAGTGGGTAGGGCGGTTGCCTTGCACACGGCCGACCCGGGTTCGGTTCCCAGCATCCCATAGGGTTCCCCGAGCACCGCCAGGAGTAATTCCTGAGTGCATAAGCCAGGAGTAACCCCTGTGCATTGCCCTGGGTGTGACCCAAAAAGAAAAAAAAATTTTTTCAATTGAATCACTGTGAGATACACAGTTACTTATTGGGTTTCAGTCACAATCTTCCAACACCCCTGCCTTCACTAGTGTATGTTCCCACCACCACTGTCCCCAAGTTTCCCCCATGCCACCTCTACCCTCCACCTCTATGACACTCTTTCTTCTTTCTCCTCCTCCTCCTAATCCTTCTTTTCCTTCTTCTCCTCCTCCTCTCCTCCTCTTCTTCCTCTCTTCCTCCTCTCTTCCTCATTCTCCTCTTCCTCTTTCTCTCTCCTCCTCCTACTCCTCCTCCTTTTCCTTCTTCTGCTTCTCCTCCTTCTCCTACTCCTCGTCCTCTTCTCTTCTCTCCTCCTCCTCCTTCTCTCCTCTCCTACTCATTCTCCTCTCTTCCTCTTCTTCTCTCCTCTTCCTCCTCTACTCTTCCTCCTCCTCTCCTCTTCATTCTCCTCTTCTTCTTCCTCCTCTTCTCTTCTCCTCCTCCTCCCCTCTTCCTTTTTCTTCTCTCTCCTCACCTCCTTTGGGCATTATGGTTTGCAATACAAATTCTGAAAGGTTATCTTGTAATTCCCCGTACCTCCTTTCAACACTCAGTTGGAACCCCACAGACTTGTGACAAGCTTCCAACCATTGACCAGCCCTCCTGGCCACTGTTTTTCCTGGCTTTGGATATTAGTCTCAGACTAATTTTTTTTTTTAACATCCCACAAATGAGTGCAGTCATTTTATATCTGTCCCTCTTCTTCTGACTCATTTCACTCAGCATGATACTTCATATCTACCCATTTATAAGCAAATTTCATAGCTACTTTTTTTATGAGTCTTTTTTTTTTTTTTTCAGTTTTTTTTGGCCACACTCAGTGATGCTCAGGACTCACTCCTGGGGATGCTCAGGGGACTATATGGGATGCTGGGGACTAAATCCTGGTTGGTCACATGCAAGCCTTACTGGCTGGACTATCTCTCTGGCCCCAGGAAAAGGCTTTCTTTGGCTTGCCAAAAGGTGTCCCACTCTCCCCTGGGTGGGGGCAGGAGAGTCTCTGGCTTTCCTGGCTGTGCATCCTCCTAGCCAGAGGTTTGATGTTCTGTGCCTCCTGCCATTCTGCTGGTTGACTTTTGACTTTGTGGCTGGGAAACACGGATCAAGGAGCTTTTGAAAAGCCACTTGGAAGAGGGCTGAAGATGGGTGCTAAGCAGCTGGGTCCTTTTATTTATTTATTTATTTGTTTGTTTATTTATTTATTTATTTATTTTGGTGAGGGGGAGGTCACACCCAACAGTGCTCAGGACTTACTCCTGGCTCTGAGCTTGGGGATCACTCCTGGCAGGGCTGGGGTGGGGGCATACATAAGGCCAGATCGGTTGCGTGCAAGGCAGGTGCCCTCGCTTCTATACTATCTCTCTAGCCCATAGCCAGGTAATATTTGGCTTTGGGGACACACCCAGTGGTGCTCAGGGATCACTTCCTATGGTGCTCCAGGGACCATGCGCTGCCAGGGATGGAATTCGGGGCTCCTACATGCAAAGCCTTCTGAGCCCTTTGGTCCTATATCTGGGGCTTATGCCAGCAGTGAGGAGCGGGGGAGGGGTGGGCTCTGGCTTCTTTCCAAAGGGCAATCTTGGGTGGGGGGCGGAGGGCCAAGCCTGGCTATGCTCAGGGATCACTCCTGACTATGTGGCGGGGACTATCTGGGGTACCAGGAAATGAACCCAGGTCAGAAGAGCCTCATCTGCTATACCATTTCTCCAGCCCTCTTCTGCACATGAACCCCAGTGCCAGGAAACTGCCCCCACCCCACCCCCAGGCCAAGATCAATAGCACAGACAGGCCCCGTGCCCCTTACTCCGTGCAGAGCCCAGAGGCATCAGTTCACACCAGCTCTGGGCCCGGCGCCGGCCGGGACTCACCTCTTGCCGCTGGCGTACGGGGCCTTCCCGCCCAGGGCCATCCAGAAGTTGGAGGGTTCCTGTCCTTCCGCCACCACTTGTTTCTCCATCCGGGAGATGGTGTCAGCCACCGTCTTGGCCATCTCTCGCTCATCCCCGCTACAGCCCTGAGAAGGGGGCGAGGCAAGTGTTGGAGGAGACACCGCTAGCCCCTGCCCCACCTTCCAGCCCGTTCGCTGCCCAGAGCACCGGGATTCAAGAGGAACTCCTGGATCCAGGGGGGGTCACCTGGCTCGGGAACACATGCACCCTTTCCTCTGCCCTCCACCCCCTCAAAGAACAGGAGAGGGGACCAGAGAGGCTGCACGCCCCTTCCAAGGACACAGAAAGCTCCCCCCCTCCCATCCCCCCAGACCACTCAGGGCAGAGATCATCAATGAGGCAGCCAGGGGGCATTCGTTCGGGACAGGCAGATGGACCAAGCCCAGCCCAGGAAGGATGAACCAAGCGGACACAGAACCGGCGGGCAGCCAACAACTGGGAATTCTGCACCGAGGGCAGCAGTACCCGGCCCAGGACTCACGGAGACCCCGGGGGCTATGACCCTGCACACACCTTCCCACACCACAGGTAGCAGCAGGCCTGTGTCTTGAGGACAAAGACATCGTTGGAGTTGAGGGAGGTGGCCTGGGCCGGGACCTCGATGGCTTTGGTGTTATTGGCGTTGCTTCCCCGGATCTGGAACAGTCTGGTGGCGGGCTCAGGCTGCGTATTGCCCTCCCGGGACGTGCCGCCCTGCGGGGTGGGGGCAGAAGGAAAGGAGTAGAGACAGACGTCAGGGTGGGATCCGGCTGCTCCTCCAGCTGCTAAGTCATCCGTGTTACACCCAGCCCCTGGGGACCGGAGCCATAGTGCAGCGGGTGGAGCGTTTTGCCTTGTAGGTGGCCAAACCAGGTTTGATCCCCGGCATCCCAGATGGTCTCCTGAGCACCGCCAGGAGTGATTCCTGAGAGCAGAACCAGGAAGAACCCCTGAGCATTGAGTTCATGAAGAAAGCATGGAAGAGCCCTGGGGCCCACAGTGACGAGACATGTGGGGCCTGATGGGATGGGGGTGGAGCAAGCCCTTTCCTCCCCACCCCATCGAGAACCTGAGTCGCCACCCACACACGGCCTCTCTGGCTTCTGATCAAGCTGCTTAATGGCCATGATCCCAGAGACTCAGAAACAACTCTCGAAACCCAGTGGCTTTTGGCAGAAATGCATTCAGTCCCCGCAGTAGGTTACAGGGGGAGGGGTAAGGGTGCTGTCCCTCCACCTGCTCCCCTAGGCAGCTCATTGGCCGCCATCCTCCAGAGACCATTGGACAGTCTGGTTTAGGCCCTCCGTGATGAGACATGGAGGGCCTCCTGGGATGGGGGTGGAGCCAGCCCTTTCCTCCCCATCCCAACGAGACCCCAAGTTGCCACCCATGAACGGCCTTTCTGGCTCCTGATCAAGCTGCTTAACAGCCATGATCCAAGAGACTCAGGAACAAATCTCGGAACCCAGCAGGTTTTGGCAGAAATCCCTCCAGATTTAATTGTTAAAATTTCGGAATTTCAAAATCATGTGGCCACTACTGCAGCCACGCGACAATGTATGTTATTCATAACCAGGAATAGAAAACAAGTTGTCTACTGTTGCCTTTTCAGCAGATCTGAGTGATGGGGTAAAATCTCAATAACAGTGGGTCTGGTGTCAAAATATTGAATGTAATCAAAGTAGAGAGAGAGTAATGTGGAAATCGTCTGCCCCAGAGGTAGGGGGAGGGTGTGGGATGGGGATATACTGGGGGGTTTGGTGGTAGAGAATGGGCACTGGTGAAGGTATGGGTGTTTCATTGTATGACCGAGACTTAAACCCGAAAGCTTTGTAACTGTTCTCCTGGTGATTCAATAAATAAAACTATTAAAAAATGCAAAAAAAAGAGGCCCCGGGTTTGAGCCCCCACACTGCAGGGTCATCTGAGAAATACCTGGTATGAGACACCCTCCAAAAAAAGAAACAGACCCTCCAATTCAGCATTTCTTTGTTTGAAGTCCTTCCTCTGAGCTCACCCTGGCTGCCCCTGGCTCGTACACCCTCATCTTACCTCTGCTAAGAGATTCAGCTCGCACTGTGTGTGCTATGGTGTTAGTTGTGGGGGCCACACCCAGTAGTGATGGGCAGGGGGGCAGGGGTGGGGGGTTCACGCAGTGCCAGGGATCAAACCCAGAGCTTAGGTCACCTGGTGACCTGGTGGTACTTGGAGTCTTGAGGGTCACACCAGGTTCTCAGAGTATGCTGCGATGCCAGGGATTGAAGCAGGATTGGGGGCATCACCTGAGCCCACTATTATCTCTCAAACCATTACAGAGAGAGAGAGAGAGAGAGAGAGAGAGAGAGAGAACAGCAGGTAGGGCACTTGCCCTGCATATGGCTGACCCAGGTGCAGAATCCTGTCACCCCTGCCAGGAGGGATTCCTGAGCACAGTAGGCTCTGAGTACTGTTAAATGTAGTCCCCAAACAAATCAACGTTAAAAATGCCTTTTTTGGTGGTTTTTGTTTGGTGAACCTCAGAAGCAACGCCTGGCAGTGCTCAGGGGTCCGCACGCAGTGCCAGGATTCAAATAAAGGTGCGGATGTGGCCCACGTGGTCAAGCTCCTTTCCCTCACACTGTTTCTCCAGCCCAAACTTTTTTTTTTAAATTATATTTTCTGGGTATTTTTTTGGGTTTTTTTTTTGTTTTGTTTTGTTTTGTTTTTACTTCCATCATTAACCCAACAGGCACAAACCAAAATTTGTCAGTTTTTAAATTATTTGAACCTTTTTTTTACTCTTCTCCTAGGGCCCATCGTGTTTCAAAATGCTTTTTAATATATTTATTAATAAAGTATCCAGCCCCAAAAATAAATAAATAAAAATCAAAAATAAATGAATTAAAAAAAAATAAAGTATCCAGCGCAGATTTTTAAAGCACCAAATGACTATTTCTACAGCCACTTCCGGCCAGTGGTAGAGCTGCAGGGGCCTGCCCCAGTCCCTGCCCCACCCCCAGCCTAGCCTGTGTCACCACCTCACCTTATAGATGATCATTTGTCCTTTGAAGATAGACATCAGGTGGGGTGGCTCCTTGCCCATGGGGACGCGGATCTGGACTGGCTCGTCATTGTACTGCTGGTCCAGGATGACGGCCTGGTAGGCTGAGGCTGCAATCTCATCCTGGCTGGCCTCGCTGCCCTGGGTTCGAGCAGAATGGAAGAGGGGACATGGGGACCCCTGTCCCAGCATGGGCAGGCCCAGCAACCATCCATCCCCAAGTTTGACCAGGAGCCAAATGCATCTGCCTCCCCCACCTAACGCTACCCTGGACCCGACCAAAGGTGCACCCACCTCACTTCTGTTTTGGGGGGTGTTGAAGTCACACTCAGCGATTCTAGCACCCAGGCATCACTCCTTGTGATGCTCAGGGGACCACAGGAGATGCCGGGGATTAAATTAGGGTTGGTTGCATGCAAAACAAGCACCTTACCTGCCATACTGTCCCTCCGGCCCCAAGCTCTGTTTTGGGGATACACCCAGTGGTGCTCAGGGCTCACTCCTGGCTCTGCCCTCAAGGATCCCTTCTAACTTGTCCTCCTGATGGGTGCCAGCACCCCCCTCACTGTTCTATCACTCCAGTCCTCCACCTCATTTCTGATTCCCACCCCAGACCAATCCCTGTCCACCCACAGCCTGACCCAGACCTCAGCCCTTTCCCAGGCATATACCAGGACCCCACTGCACTCACACCCCAGCACCCCCGAACTCCCTCCCAGCCACACAAAGCAATAATCAGAGCAGGGCCTGAAGCAATAGCACAGCTGGTAAGGCACTTGCCTTGCATACAGCTAACCTAGATTCAATCCCCGGCATCCCAGAGGGTCCCCTGAGCACCGCCAGGAGTAATTCCTGAGCTCAAAGTCAGGAGTAACCCCTGAGCACTGTCAGGTGTGACCCCCCGCAAAAAAAAAAAAAATTAATTAGAAAACAGAGCAGGCGTTCACCAGGGAAATGGAAAAGTGGGTTCACCCCACACGGGGCAGGGTTGGGGTGCTGGCCCGGGCAGCCCCTAACCTGCCAGATGTAGAGCAGATAGTGCTTCTTGTCGCCGATGAGGTAGGTGTAGAGCAGCAGGTAGCAGTCGCCCCCATAAAAGTGGCCCTTCCACTTGTTGTCCACAGGCACCAGCTCCAAGTTCTCGATGCGCCAGATCTGGGGCCGGGAGAGCAGGCCGCAGTGAGGCCCAGCAAGGTGGGCTGCACGGGCCACCCCCCCACCACCCCCACACACAGCCTGCCGTCTCCTACCTGCACGTCGCCACTGCCGTCGTCCACCATCTTCTGCTGCGCGGCCACCTGCGGCTGCACATGCATGGACGCCGCATCGAACTTCACCTGCTCCACCTTAGCTGTGGGGGAGGATGGGATCCTCAGAGCAGCACCCCCCCCCCAGGTGGGAGCCGGAAGTCCCGGCCACAGCAGCAGTCCTTAGGGGCTGCTCCCGGCTTGCATTTGGAGGCTTGCCCTGAGAACCAGGGCTGCTGGGCTAGAATGCAGGGCTCCCTCCCTCGGTCTGTGGAACTCTCTCCCCTTGTTCCCTCTCCACGCTCCACACATGGACACAGGCACACACACATAAAGGTGAATATTGCACCGGGTTTGATTCCTCCACCCCTCTCGGAGCCTGGCAAGCTACCAAGAGTATATCGCCAACACGGCAAAGCCTGGCAAGCTACCCATGACGTATTCAATATGCCAAACACAGTAACAACAAGTCTCAAAGTGGAGACGTTACTGGGCCCGCTCGAGCAAATCGATGAACAACGGGTGGACAGTGACAGTGACAGTGATGCATGCATAAGGTGAATACATGCACCTACATACAAGAAAACACAAACATACAAGCGAACATGCACTCATATATAGGTGGAAACATCCAGGTGAACATGCACACACAAGTGGACACACACATACAAGCAGACATGCACGCACAGGCAGACACACACATACATACAGACATGCACTCATATATGGGTGGACAGACATACAGGTGGACATGCACACACAAGCATATACACACATGGAAGCAGACATGCACACATACAAGCAGACATGTAGACACACACAGATGGACATGCATACATACAGGCAGACATGCACACACATACAGGCAGATGTGAACACACAAATGTGGATATGTACTCAAACACAACATGCATGAAAACATAAACACAAACATGCACATGTAATCCACACCAATATGCACTCACACACATGCAGGTGTGCATTCACGCACACATATACACACATTTGCTGACAAGCACATGTGAGCACTCACACACACACACACACACATACACACACACATACACACAGTCTCTGCCTGGCTCCCAGCTTCCCTAGCAAACAGGACCTGAAAGTGGTTGGTGTAGAGGGAACGAGGTGTCCCTGCTCTGAGTCAGCCTGCCCCCGCCACACAGCCCAGAGCCAGGTCACAGATGCCAGGTCACAGATGCCATGTCAGGGATGGGCAGGGGTCTGTCCTAAGCACTCAGGCACTTACCCACGGAGCCCACAGTGTGGGTTTTGCCCAGGCCCGAGGTCTTGTTGGGCACCGTCCACTTCTGGAAGAGCTGCTGGAACACGGCAGACTCGGCACCATCATTCAGCACCTCCACCTGTGTGCTGGGGGGGTACTGCTTCGCCTTGATAAAGTGCTAGGGAGAGAGGGGACACTCAGATTGAACCCCTCCCTGACAACCCACCCCCGAAAGGCCGACCAAAGCCACTTTAATCCAATCAGACACCATCCACAGCAAACCTCCCTCTGAGCCCATGCCTGAACCTGAACCCCACTTGCCCAAGGCTGACACCCCAACCCTGCTCCAGGCCAACACCAGGGTCAAAACTTGACCCTACCTCAATCTAAGCCTGACCCCCCAACCTCCATATCCAACCTTAAACCCAACCTGCCTATCTAACACTGACCCCAGCTCAGCTGAGGTTTATGGCTCCACCCCCAACAATGACGCTGACTTGGCTTCACATGGTCTCAAATACCCTTTTAGGTAAAATCTGCCTCTTCCTTATATTACTACCTCCCTTGAATCTAGTTCAAATGTAGGTGGACAGTAGTCTAGACCAGGAGGCCCCCACAGCTAGCTGTTAATTGATTCCCTGCTGTGCAAAGAGCCCCAGAGAACAGAGGGCTCAGACACTGAACCCCACCCCCAATGCCAGATGGACTGGGCTGAAGCCAACCCACCCTTCAGACCCCGCCCTCCTTCCAGGCCCCGCCCCGTTCCTAGACCCTGTTCACTATCTTCCAGGTCCCCCATCCCCAGGCTCCGCCCTCCTTCTTCCAGGCTCCGCCCCACCCTAGGTCACGCCCAATAAAAGGCCCGCCCCACCCCAGGCCCCACCCTCACCTCATGCCCTGCCCCATTTCTAGGCCACGCCCCCCACCCAGGCCCCGCCCCACCCTAGGTCACGCCCACCATCTCCCATACCCCACCCCATACTGGCCCCTCTCTCCTCCAGACCAAGCCCCATATGCCCTTTAATCTCTAGGCCATGCCCTCTCTTCTCCAGATCACGCCCCACCCCTAGGCCACGCCCTCCCTCTCCTAGCCATGCCCCATCCCTAGACCACGCCCACCACAGGCCACGCCCTCCCTCACCAGGCCACGCCCTCCCTCACCAGGCCACGCCCTCCCTCGCCAGGCCACGCCCTATCCCTAGACCACGCCCCATCCTAGGCCACGCCCTCCCATTCCTGGCACCACCTCCACGGCACACCCACCAGCGCCTGGTTCATGGCCTCTTTCCTCTCCTGGTTGTTGGCTTTCTTCCCCTTCCACACGAAGATCTTCAGGCCTCCCTGGTCCAGGATGTAACAGTCCTAGGGGCAGAGAGAAAGATGGGCGAGAGCCTGAGCGGGCTAGCCGAACTGCAGCCTTCCAGATCCCCCTTCCTTCCCACACTCGCCCACCCGTGGGCCTCTGGACCGGCTCCTCCCCTTGCAGAGCGGGGCCAGGGCATTAGCCGGGTGAACCTGGCACCCCGGGGACCCCACAAGAGCCCTCACCTCGTGCTTCAGCAGGTCTTGTGTAAGGGGCCTCGTGGCAACTTCTCGGACCACCAGCTTTCCCTCCGCGTCGGACACGCTGCCAGACAAAGGCACCGTCACATGGATAAGGGGGGAAGGTCCAGGGCCGTGACCCAGCCCCATCGCCCGACACTCACTGGTACAGCTTGAGGTTGGCTTTGAGCGCGGGCTCCACCACCGAGTCGGGGACCGCGGCCTTCAGCTCCCGACGTGGGCCCAGCACGTACAGCATCACCTCCATCAGCTGCGGGGTGTCTTTCTCTTTCTCGCCCTCCACCACGCCCACGTACGTGCGCCCGCCGCGCTCCTGGTCCCGGATCTCCTTGGCCAGGGTCATGCCCTGCGGAGGGCCAGGAGGGCACCCATGGAGGCTGGCGGGCAGAGCCTCCGCACCCCGCCCACCAGGAGCACACCAGCACCCCGAAGCAATCCAAAGGAGTGAGCCTCCAACCCTGGTCCCCCTCTAGGTGGCCTCGAAGGTTAGCCAGAGGAGCTCGCTGGCAATGCCTCACCCCCAGCAGGTGGACCAAGTTGGGAAGGTGGGATTTCACAGCACAGCGCTGGCCACCAGAGCAAGCCCCGAAGTTCGGAGTTCCTGGGGGTTCTTCCTGATGCATGCAGGCTGGCTGCACACACAACATGCACGGGGCCCCACTCTATGTATACACTATGTATACACACACATAGAGTAGTCAGTCAGGTCCTCATGCCACAGGCTCCCATGCTCAAGGCAAAGAAGTCATCTGAGCAGGGTCTGAGATATAGTACAGCGGATAGAGCAGACCCACTTGAGTTCCATGCCCTGCACGCCATCTGCTCCCTGAGCCCCACCCAGAGTGATCCCTGAGTGCAGAGCCAGGTGTCAGCCCTGAGCACAGCTGAGTGTGGCCAAAAAAAAAAAAAAAAAAAAAGCAATTCATGTGTGTTCACCGGCTCAGAGCACAGCCTCGCATACTCTCCTTCATGCACGCACGGACGCACGCACACTCTCACCTGCTGGCCCTCGGACACCCAGTTCCCAGCCCTTGACCAAGGCTCCTCTGTCCCTTCCTGGGCCCTGGATGAGCCAGCACGGGCTCTGCACACAACTGAGGGCCCAGACCTGTCCACACCCTCGAAGTTATCCAGCATTCTCGAGACTGCCCTTGAAGACCTCCCAAACTGAACTCTTGACGCTCTACCCCAATCTTGGCTTCCTGGTGCTTCCTTTCTCAGTGCCCGGGGATCCCGTCTGTCCCCACAAGTTGCTCAAGCCCAGTGCTCTGAGTTCTGCCGCCACCCTCCAAGTTCAGTGCTCTCCCTACTCCCACACGCAGTAAATCCTAAGAGTAAGACACCCCCCCTCCCAGTTCTCACCAGAAGGAAACACACACCCTTCCCCACCCCCCTTTGCCACTCAGAAATCAGAATAAGGGCCAGAGAGATAGTACAGCGGGCAGGGCACTTGCCTGACATGTGACTGACCTGGGTTCAACCCCCACACCCTGTATACCTTGAGCCCCACCAGGAGTGAGCCCTGAGCACAGAAGTCAGGATAAGCTCGCAGGCACTGAGAACACCCCAGCCCCTTCCCCAACCCCTCCACCCACCTGGGCACTCTCCTCTCCAAGCCCCCAAATCTCATTCTTCGACGTTGCTTTGCCAGTCCCCCTCTCCCCATCACCAGCCACTTCTCTCCCCTTTCCCCACCTTCTCAACTTCTTCCTCCCCAAGAACCCTGGGTCCCTTCCTCTCCACCCCTCTTCCCCAAGGTCAGCTCTGCCATTCCATTCACCCCTGGACCCCCAAGTCTAGTGCACAGCAGGACACCCCCAGGGGCAGGCATCAGCCATTAAGATGTTGAAGGAGGGACCAGAGCGATAGCACAGTGGGTAGGGTGTTTGCCTTGCACACGGCCCACCCGAGTTCAATCCCCGGCATCCCATATGGTCCCCCAAGCACCGCCAGGAGTAATTCCTGAGTGCAGAGCCAAGAATAACCCCTGAGCATCACTGGGTGTGACCCAAAAAGCAAAAAAAAAAAAAAAAAAGATGCTGAAGGATTCCAACATACATGCGTTTCCCCCCTCCCCCCATCCCACCTCAGGTCACAGCCCCAACGTCAGTGGGCGCAGGGCTGCCAAAACGGGGCTGGTCGGGGAGAGGCAGAGGTCTGGCCTGTTGGCTGGCAGAGAGGAGCACGTGGGCACGGCTGGGGCTGGGGCAGATCCCAGGGGCAGCTTACCCGGAGTCTCTCCATCCGGTTGCTCTCAGGCCCGTTCCACTGGATAATGAGCTTGCCCAGGTCCAGGAGAAATACATCCCCACGGTTGAAACTCTTCCAAGACATCTCCACCTACGGTGCCGCGGAAAAGGCGCACCTGGCACTCAGATGTGGTCTGTCATCTGGGCCTGTCCCCTTTCCCCTCCCCGAGGCCATGCCTCCCCCACCTCCCACCCCCCCAGTACCCACCTCGCCAGCCACCACGTTCCTCTTGCCCTTGACGTGCAGCAGCCGCTGGACGTTGTAGGAGTTGGTCTCCACGTGCTTCATACCAGACGCCACGCCTCCTTTCCGGATCCTGGGGAGAGAGCCCCGCTGAGCCCACGGAGAGTCCGGGGTGTGGCAGGCCCAGGCCCCTCCCACCTGGCTCTCTCCAGCCCCCCTGGGGGTGCTGAGATGCTGGGCACCCGGTGTCCACTCTCAATGTCATGGGCAGGCAAGGTCATTCTTTTTTGTTGTTGTTTTTGTTTTTGTTTTTGTTTTTGCTTTTTGGGTCACACCCAGCGATGCACAGGGATTATTCCTGGTTCATGCACTCAGGAATTACTCCTGGCAGTGCTCAGGGGGCCATATGGGATGCTGGGAATCGAACCCGGGTCGGCCGCGTGCAAGGCAAACGCCCTGCCCGCTGTGCTATCACTCCAGCCCCAGGTAAGGTCATTCTTCCTTTTCTTTTTTATATATTTATTTGCTTTTGAGGTCACACCCAGCAATGCACAGGGGGTTACTCCTGACTCTGCACTCAGGAGTTACTCCTGGCAGTACTCAGTGGACCATATGGGATGCTGGGAATCGAACCCAGGTCGGCCACGTGCAAGGCAAGCACCCTGCCCGCTGTGCTATTGTTCCAGGCCCAGGGTCACTTTTTCTGCTGCCAGGGATTGACCCCAGGTTGCCCGTGTGCAAAGCGAGTGCCCTACCCCCTGTACTATCACTCTGGCCCCAACCTGTTAGGAAGTTCAAGCAACCAGGGTAGTATTCACGGTACTGAGAAAATAGAATTCAGACTGACCTCTCTGGACAGCCACTCAGAGGGAGCCCAAGGACGCAGGAAGTCCACTGTGAGTCTCCTGTAGGCTGTCCCCCATGGCCTCAGGTCACCTTCCTTGCCCAGCCTGTCCCACCCCCCAGCCCACGGCACCCCTCCTTACACCAGGCCCTGCTTGAAGTAACCCCGGAAGGTCTCGCTCTCATTGCCCTGGACCTCGCGGTGCTGGACAGCCCGTCCCTTCAGGAAGTCATCCATCTGCGTGGTGTAGATGGCCGCCGCACCCTGCTCGTCCTGGGACGAGGCCTGGCCGATCCAGAAGTGGATGTCATAGGACAGAGTGCTGCCCGTCTTGTGGATCTGCAAAGACACAGCAGCGGGAACTGGACCACCCACAGGTCCAAATTCCCAGGCTCCAACTCACTGCTGGCCTCCGAGAAGCTCTGGGGCCAAGACTCCAACAGCACAACAGGCCAACAGAGGTGACTAGGAGCCCACCAGCAAGGGTCGCAACGGCCACAGAAACTCCGTCTGGGATATGGAGATCTGTTTCCCACTGGTGAGCAGCAGGCAGACTTTCATATATATATATATATATATATATATATATATATATGTGTGTGTGTGTGTGTGTGTCTGTATTTGTAGTGTGTGTGTGTGTGTCTGTGAGTGTGTCTGTGTGTCCATGTGTCTGTGTGTTTGCAAAGAGAGATCTCAGGGCCTCAAACATGTGAGATAAGGGCTCTACTGCTAAGTCACATCTCCAGCCCCCAGGTTTTATTTTTATTTGATGTTTTTGGTGGTGGTGGAGGAGTAGCATTTGGGTCACACCTGATGGTGCTCAGTGATCACTCCTGGCAGGGCTCTGGGAACATTATGTGGTGCTGAAGATCGAACCCCGGTCGATCACACAAAAGACCAGGGTCTTACCCCCTGTCCTAGCTCTCTGGGCCCAAGAGTTTTATTTTTCAATTAATGTATTTATTTTTTTTTAATTGTGGGAACACCCAATGGTGCTCAGGGTCTGTCCCTTGCTCTGTGTTCAGGAGTTGTCAGGAACCATATGTGGTGCCTGGGATCAGACTGGGTCAGTCTCATGAGAGGCAAGTGCCCTCCCCCCTGGACTGTCTCTCTGCCCCTCTGTGAAGCTCCTACTCCAGTCCTTGAGCTAGCTCTCTGGACTCTATTTTTTGGTTCTGGAGCCATACCCAGCAGTGCTCAGGACTTACTCCTGGCTCTGCATTCAGGGACCATTCCTGGCTGTACTTGAGAGACCATAAAAGATACCAGGGATCAAACCCGGGTCAACCATGTGCAAGGCAAATGCCCAACCCACTGTACTATCACCTCAGTTCCCTGTCTATTTTCATTTAATTTTTTAATTTTTTTTTTTTGGCAGGGAGCTACACACCCAGCAATGCCCAGGGGTTAGTCCTGGCTCTGCAATCAGGAATTACTCCTGGCAATGCTTGGGGACCCATACGGGATGCTGAGATAGAATTCCTAGGTCAGTCAAATGCAAGGAAAGCACCCTACACTCTATATGATCTCTCTGGCTCTCAATTTCCATTTGTTTGTTTGTTTGGGTGCCATAGCCTGCAATGCTCAGGGGTTACTCCTGGCTTTGCACACAGCAAGTACTCTTGGCAGAACCATATGGGACGCCGGGGATCGAACATGCATTGACCACATGCAAGGCAAATGCACAACCCGCTTTACTATCATTCAGGCCCCTGTTTCCATTTTAAAGGAAAGGGCTGGGTTGAGGTGCAGCGGGAGGGCAGGATATTCAGGGTTCAAACTCTAGCCCTACCTTTTTTTTTTATGGTATTTGAAGAGAGCCAGTCATGGAAAGTTTGAGGCATGAATAGTCTGGGTGGTACCGGGGTGTGAATATAACTATGGGGTTTAGAAATGTGCACTTAGCAGGACACCAGTTTGCAGATTCAGAAGCTTCCCCAAAAAGGGCACCTTAGCTGGGGGCTTGGCTCCCTGCACCTCTGACCTCGCAGAGCTCCTGCCAACTGGGGTGGCCCCTGTGAGCCCCCCGATAAAGCCTAGTCATTGCCCACCCCCACCCCCCGTGGCCTCCAGTTCTCCCCCCAACTCCGAGCCCACAGTGGGTCTCTCCATCCATCGTGACCCTCACTCACGGCCAGGACGATGTAGCAGTCCCCATCGAAGAAGCTGCCGAAGGTGCTGGAAGGCACCGGCACCATCTGCATGGCCTGGATGGGGGGACGGAGAAGGTGAGAGAGGAGGAAATCAGGCACCTGGACAGAGTCACCCCTCTTGGGACAAGAAGGACACAGGAGGAGGAGGGGAGGAGCAAGAGGAGATGGGAGAGGATGGAGAACAGATGGACAGGGTTTGGGGACACACAGAGGGCTGGACTGGGGACCCCGGAGCATCTCCTCACCCCGCCCCCACCGTGTCTGGATTTGCTCCCCATCCCCCACTCCCAGTCTCACCTCGATCCTCCATATCTGCAGCCCGGGGCTGGTGATGTTGAGGGAACCTTTCACCTGGGCGCTCAGTTTGGTCATGGTGATGAGCCTAGGGGAGGGAGAAGCAGTGTGAGGTGCTGCCCCCCACTCCACCCAGCCCTGAAGCTCTTCCAGCTCCAGGCACACCCCAGGCTCAGGGCCCTAAGGGGAAGTGGGGTGGATTTGGCCACCCCACCCTGCACCCCAGCCT
Organism: Sorex fumeus; assembly: GCF_029834395.1. Taxonomy (NCBI): domain Eukaryota; kingdom Metazoa; phylum Chordata; class Mammalia; order Eulipotyphla; family Soricidae; genus Sorex; species Sorex fumeus. Next base: position 36,873,428 of record NW_026606071.1, on the reverse strand, counting down.
TCCTCCTCAGCTCTGATCCCATTGCTCTCCCTCAAGCCCTTACTTTTGTTTTTAAGTTTTAACTTAAGTAACATTTATTGAATTTCTGATATGTAGCAGGCCTTTAAAAAACAGTATTTATGGGTCTGGAGCGATAGCACAGCGGGTAGGGCGTTTGCCTTGCAAATCCGGCCGACCCGGGTTCGATTCCCAGCATCCCATAGGATCCCCTGAGCACTGCCAAGAGTAATTCCTGAGTGCAAAGCCAGGAGTAACCCCTGAACATTGCTGAGCATGACACAAAAAGCAAAATAAAATAAAAATAAATAAATAAATAACAATATTTGTTTATGGTAATTTGTTACAGCATTCAATATTCCATGCCAATCCTACCACCATTATATCTTCCTTCCACCATTGTCTCCAATTTTACCAACTGCCCCTTAAGCCTGCCCCCATAGCCCACTTTGTAATCCACCGTGTTTATATAAAGTGTGTGTGTGGTGGGGGGGGATTACATACATAGGCTTTACCTATTCTGTGTCATTGTCACTGTCCTCCCGTTCATCAATTTGCTCGAGCGGGCCCAGTAATGTCTCCATTGTGAGACTTGTTGTTACTGTGTTTGGCATATTGAATACATCACAGGTAGCTTGCCAGGCTTTGCCATGTGGGTGCGATACTCTTGGTAGCTTGCCGGATTCTCCGAGAGGGACTGAGGAATAGAACCCGGGTCGGCCAGGTTGGCCACGTGCAAGGCAAACAACGCCCTACCTGCTGAAGCCCTTACACTTTGTACCTTCTGACTAAAGCCTCAGGGTTTACTCTTGCCTCTGTGCTCAGGGGTCATAGCTGTAGTACTCAGAGAATCCTAGGCAGGGTCAGGGATCAAACTGTGGTTCGCCTGAGTGCAAGGCAAGTGCCTTAACCTCTGCCCTATCTCTCTTTAAAAGTTGTTTATTGGGGTTGGAGCGATAGCACAGCGGATAGGGCGTTTGCCTTGCACGTGGCTGACCTGGGTTCAATTCCCAGCATCCCATATGGTCCCTCGAGCACCGCCAGGAGTAATTCCTTAAGGCAAAGCCAGGAGTGACCCCTGTGCATCGCTGGTATGACCCAAAAAGGAAAAAAAAAAGTTGTTTATCAGGGGCTAGAGCAATAGCACAGCGGGTAGGGCATTTACCTTGCACGCAGCTGAACCGGGTTCGATTCCCAGCATCCCATATGGTCCCCCAAGCACCGCCAGGAGTAGTTCCTGAGTGCATGAACCAGGAATAATTCCTGAGTGCATGAGCCAGGAGAGCAATGCTGGGTGTGACCCAAAAAACAAAACAAAAAGAAGTTGTTTATCAAAGAACTTGCAGATGAGACCTGGCTGGAGGCTCGGCAGTTAAGCACCCTCCTTGCAGGCATAAGGCAGAGTTCAGTCCTGGGGCCTCTCACTTGCCTAGAACCGTCCCGGCAACCCTGCCACCAGGATCTCGAAGTCACAACATCAGCCCCAAAAAAGTGTTCAGTGTGTTCAGCGTGTTCAGCTCTGATGCACCAGGAAAAAAAAATTAAATGTAGACAGAGTTTAAATAAAAAAAAAAAAGTGTGGAGTTCATGCCCAATTCAATCAGCCTAATCAGTGGCTGAATAAATAGCAGTACTTCTACATAAAAAAAAAAGCAAAGTAAAAAGGACTGTAAGGTGTCTACTCCAAAAGAATTGAAAACACAGGTGTTCCAACAAAACCTTTCACATGAAAATAATAGCAATTATTTCTTCTCAATAGCCAAGAGGTGGAAAACAACCCAGATGTCTGTCAACAGCCAAATGGGAAAACAAACGGACACAAAAGCAGCACACACAAAGGAATATTATCCAGCCGTGAACAAGAATGAAATCCTGAGTACATTGTGTTCAGTGAAAGGGACCAGCTACAAAAGGCTGTGATTGTAAGACTCCCTTTATCTGAAACAGCCCCATGCGCAGGTCAATAGATGGAGCCAGGAGAGAGATTAGTGGCTGTTAGGTTGTCAGGGAGAAGGAGAGGCAGAGAAACTGCCATGGGGCACAGAATTTTCACTTGGAATAATGCAAATGTTCCGGAGCTAGAGAACGGAGATCGCCAATGTACCAAATACCACTAAACAGTATGCTTTATTTATTTATTTATTTATTTATTTATTTATTTATTTAGGGGAGTCACATCTGGTGATACTCAGGAATCACCCCTGTCTCTGCACTCAGGAATTACTCCTGGCAGTGCTCGGGGGACCATATGGGATGCTGGGAATCGAACCCGGGTCAGCCACGTGCAAGGTGAATGCCCTACCCGCTGTGCTATCACTCCAGCCCCCAACAGTGTGCTTTAAAGGAGTGAAAATGGTGGGACTCAGGGTGGGGTACAGAGATAGCTTTGCAAAAGGGATCCCCAGTTCTTCTCCTTTGCACCATGTGGTTCCCCGGTACTAGCAGTAATGACCCCTGAGCAGCAAGTCGGGAACAGACCCTGAGTGGTGTGAGATATGACACGCCCGCCCCTCGCCAAAACATAAAAGACCCAAAGTGTCTAAAATGCTGACTCCTAGGTAATGTATATTTTAGCACCAGGAAAATAAAGTGCAAGCAGCAGTTTTTCTCTTGCTTTTCCGGTTAAACACTCCTCCCTCCCTCTGCTAGTGGCCCCACCAGGCACATGTTTGCTTATTTGGTACTCAATTCCCAGGTTCCTACCCAGGGCCAACACTCTGCTGGGTGATGCATGAATGATGTGGAGTGGAAAGGATGGATGGATGGATGTTGGAGTGGATGGAAGATGGAAGGATGGGTGGGGGGACGGATAACGGAAGGCTTGATGGATGTGTGGATGGACAGATGATGGATGGTTGGATGAATGGATGGATGGATAGATGGATGCATGACAATTAATGTCTTGGTGGGTGGATGTAGAAGTCTGTGTGGGCTTCTGCTGCCTTGCTCCAGATACTCAAATAAATCTCAAAAGAGGGGCTGAAGTGATGGTATAGTGGGTAGGGCATTTGCCTTGCACGCAGTCGACTGGGGTTCGATTCCCAGCACCCCATATGGTCCCCTGAGCACTGCCAGGAGTAATTCCTGAGTGCAAAGCCAGGAGTAACCCCTGTGCATTGCTGGGTGTGACCCAAAAAGCCAAAAAGAGAGTCTCAAAAGAGATCACCTAATTGCAAAAACTTCTCAAACTCCAGTTCCTGGCTGAGACCTCCAGGGCGCTCCTGCCCACACCAAGCCCTGGCAGCTGCTCCCACACCTCCAAGCCACCGTCCAGTTAAAAGCTTAACTCAGGGGCTGGAGTGATAGCACAACAGATAGGGCATTTGCCTTGCATGCAACTGACCCGGGTTCGATTCCCAGCATCCCATATGGTCCCTTGAGCACCGCCAGGAGTAATTCCTGAGTGAGGAGCCAGAAGTAACCCCTGAACATTGCCGGGTGTGACCCTTCCCCCTCCCCCCCAAAAAAAGCTTAATTCAGCTGGACTGCCCAGTTAAGAATTCTGGATTTTTCTGGAGACATCTCCGGTATCTCCAATACTGACATCACAGTAGTTAGATGACTGGGATGTAACATAGAAGCCAACCAATCTTGAGTAACATAAACATCACCGCAGAAGGTTAACTTCCAAAGCAGCTGAGTAAACCCTCAGACAAGGACTTCATGTCCTCACGATGAGGTACCACAATTTTCACATATGTTCCTCTACGGAAATATTTTTTTTTATCATTCCATTAGCCACTTAGGAGTAATAAGCAATATAAAATAAATTATGGTGGACCCACTAGGTGGGCAGGCCTGAGGGGTGCTTGGGGAAATGAAGACAACGGTGGAGGAAAGGTTGACAGTGGGGGTCGGGTTGGAATCCTGAATGCCTGGAACAGACCATCACGGACAACTTTGCAAAACACGATGTTTCAACAAAGTGGGGGGAGGGGAGGAGGATGGATAGAGCTGTGCGGGATGGGTGCCTAGAGGGAGGAGGACGTGCGGAAGAGGGTGGGTGGATGGGTAAGTGGGTGGATAGATGGATGGGCGGGTGGGTTCACAGATGATGGAGTGAATGACAGCGTGAACCTCCCTCCACTGACTGTGCTGGAAGGACCCCCCCAAACTCCCAGCATGGATTGTCCCAGGCTGCTTCCTGTTTAGATCTGCCTGCTGTGTTCTCCACTCCAGCTGCTCATCAGAATCTCGGGGGACCCTGAGCCACACTTAAGCTCTGCTGCTCAGGCTGCGTTCCCCAGAGTCAGCTCCCACTGGGCAAGACCTTTGCCGGCTCCCTTTGGAGGGCGCCTGCGTGGTTGGAAAACTCCCCCAGAAGGGGGCTGGAGCAATAGTACAGAGGGCAGGGCATTTGCCTTGCACACAACTGACCTGGGTTCAATCCCCAGCATCCCATATGGTCCCCTGAGCACCGCCAGGAGTAACCCCTGAGCATCACTGGGTGTGACCCAAAAAGAAAAGAAAAAAAAGAAAAAGAAAAGAAAACTCCCCCAGAAGGCGAAGGTGAGCTGTGGCTGAGAATCCTTTCTCTCCGGCCATTCTCCTGCCTTCCTCTGCGCCCCCGCCCTACCCCACCCCCGACCAGAGGCCACCCCATTGTCACTGGTGCTCTCACCCCTGACTGCTCCTTGAACCAATTAATAATGAGCGAAGGGTCAACCAATGCTCAGGATCGGCCTTAGGCACTGCCAGCCTAATCTCTCCTTACCGTACCTTGACTCTGAGTCACCTGCTGGGACAATGACCTGGCCTTCCACTCCTGGGAAACTCCCTCTGCATGACCTGAGGAGTCACCCGGATACAGAGTGTAGGGGTGAAATCACCTGTCCACCGCAGGGTCAGTGTTGCCATCCCAAGACCGGGCCTATCCCAGGCTCCAGCCCTGGGCTGGGAAGCTGAGTGTCCAGCTGTTGAGGTCCCCACCCCCCCATACCCTGCTGAGATCCCAAGGGTCCAGGACCCCTGGCTCAGAAGAACCAATTTGGTCCAAGGAGAACATTTGGTTTCGTTGCAGTCTACACCTGCCCTTTCCCCGAGCCATATCTTTTCCGGAGCTCAGTAGCTGAGAGCATGCAGACCCCTTTCTCCTTTATGGGGTGGGGGCATGGACTAAAGGACCCCCGATCCTACCAGAGCCCCAGAGGACAGAGGGCTGACTGGGGGACTCTTTCTTTTCTTAGAGTCATGGGGGGCTAAGGAGCCTGCAGGAAAGGGGGTGGAGAGGTGCCCTTCTCTGGGGTGCCCCATGGATTCCAGTCAACGCTCCCCCTTCCTCCCCAACCACTGGGTCTCCCCAGACCTATAGGATGGAGTAGGGGTATCGGCTCCCCCGCTAGGCACAGGCTTGGCTGCCTCTCCCCTGTCTCTCCGCCCGATTCCTCAGCCTTTACCATCCCTGGTCTCCTGGTCCCTCTGTCCCCTGTCTCATTCAACCAGAGGGGAGGTACTTCGTCAACAAAATGAACCATCTGTGGGGGCTGGAGCAATAGCACAGCGGGTAGGGCGTTTGCCTTGCACGCGGCCGACCTGGGTTCGATTCCCAGCATCCCAAATGGTCCCCCAAGCACCGCCAAGAGTGATTCCTGAGTGCAGAGCCAGGAGTAACCCCTGAGCATCGCCGGGTGTGACCCAAAAAAAGCAAAAAAAAAAAAAAAAAAGAACCATCTGTGCCACACTGTCCCTTTCCTGTCTTTCTGTCCAATACACACACACACACACACACACACACACACACACTCCAACTCCTTCAGCCCTCTGCTGCCTCCCACTTTATTTGTTTTATTTATTGATTCCTTTTTTTATGGGGGGAGGTTGGGCCACACCCAGCAATGCACAGGGCTGACTCCTGCCTTTGCGCTCAGGGATCATTCCTGGTGAGGGTGTTCAGGGGACCTTCTGGGGTGCCAGAGATCAAACCTGGGTTGGCTGTGTCAAGGCAAGTGCCCTTGTGCTATTTCTTACAGCAATTTTACTGCAAACCTTCCCAGCGCTTCCTCTCTTCACTGATGTTTCAATGTTCCCCTGGACTGGAGTCAGCCCTGAGCACCACCACCCCAAAACCCATTTTCCCCTAGACTCAATCCTTGTCAACCTTCCCAGATTCCCCAGGCTTAGGCTGGGGCCCCCTCCTGGGGAACCCCCATGCCAGCAGAACCCTGCGGGTCTTGGTGTGTGTGGGGGGAGAGACCCTGTCAGCCTGACACCCCAGTCCCATATCTGAGTCTGCTCATCCGTTACAGCCCCCCAACCCAGCACACAGCAGGTGCTGGGGACAGCCTTAAGCCGCGGCACTGGACTGGGGTCTTGGAGGCCTTCCTGGGTCCTGGAGGAAGGGAGCTTCTGCTGCCCGGACCCCTGTGTCCTTCTCTGCTGTCCTTATAATGCGGGTGCTGGGGACTTTGGGTGCTGACCGTCCAGTTCCCAGTCAAATGCTTCTGAACTGGGGGTGTGGCAGTCGTAGCCAAAGGGGACCTTCCTGAGCACCCAGAGGACCTAGTACCTTTACCTGCTCCATCCCCTGCAGACTTGGACCCTCAGGGACAAGGCATGGGTAGTGGGCATCTCGGCCGGCGTCTGCCTCACCCTGGCCTGGACTTGCTTCCCCGACATCCATCCACCCCAGCATCTCAGGTGTGTGTCAGTGGGGCTGGCCCTGGAAGGCTGGAGCAGGATGTGGCCCAGCGCCCCAAGTCTGCCCCACACCCCCCTCTAGCCTCTGCCCGTGTACGTCTGAGGCTCTATCTCTGGGGTGCCCCCTCGAAGGAGTCTTTCTTTCTTTCTTTCTTTCTTTCTTTCTTTCTTTCTTTCTTTCTTTCTTTCTATTTTGACTTCAGGGCCACACCCAGCAGTGCTCAGGACCACCTCCCAGTTCGGTGCTCTGCGCTCACTCCTAGCAGTGCTCAGGGAACCGTACCAGGACAGAGATGGACCCCCAGCCGCCCACATGCAAAGCCCGTGCAAAGCCCTGAGAGCCACCAGCCCTCCCAGAAGCGTTTCTGACCTGGAAGGAGCGGGCAGGGAGCTGGGCTGGGCCCGAGGGCCTGCGGGAGAAGGACTGACTCTAGCTTCCCCTTGAACAGAGCAGCCCCGTTTCCAGTGTCAAAGCCTCTGGGAACTCGAGGGGGGCTGCTCCCCAAGGTGCGGGCACCTGGACTCGCCAGCCACACCAGGGCGGTCTGAAGGAACCGGTGCGCTGGGCAAAGCTGAGGCCAGGCCAGCCAAGGAGGACACTCCCGCAGAGGCACCCCAAGCGCCAGCCTCACCCCTACAGCAAAGCTGGGATCCTTCTGGTGTGGTCCTCGCAGCCCACCTCCCCGGGTCCCTTCTTGTCCCTCTGCCGGGTTGGGGTTGTCTTACCGGTGTCTGGAGTCAGCCGCCACCTGGGAGAGCGCAGGCGGTTCTGGCAACCCGGCTGCAGGAGAGCGACCTTTGTCCCCACCCTACTTCTCTAGGAACTGCCTTCTCCATATAAGGGAAGACAGGGCCCCAGTGAGAGATGCGGGCGGGGGCAGGGGGGGCGGGGGGGGGGGGGCGGGGAGCAGGTGCCCGCAGGTGCCTGGGAACCCAGAGCACAGCCACTGTCTGTCTGACCAGCGAGCCCCACCCAGGTGCTAAGAGGAGATGGACACCTCTGCCAAGGGCCCAGCTGGGGAACCCAGGAAGCACCCCAAAGTCTCTCCTTCCAGCAACCCAGAGGACCTAGTACCTTTACCTGCTCCTTCCCCAGAGGAGAAGGGGGCATATGTTATGGGCGTGCAGACCTGGTACCTCCCCAGGGTCTCTGGTGCTGGGCATGACCCTGGCCCACAGGGCGGCTAAGTGCCGTATTGTTTTGTTTGGGGTGGGGGGTGGGGGGTTGCTCAGGGACCTCCCTGAGGCTCATGTTCAGGGATGTTCCTGGCGGTGCTCTGGGGACCTTGTGGTGCCAAGGCACAGAACCGGGATGCATGCAAAGTTAGCGCTGCCAGGCTCAGTCAGCGTACACGTCCCCACGTTCTTCCAAGGCCCGCCTGCTGTGTGTGTGGCGGGGGGCGGGGGGGTCACACCCAGCTGGACTCAGGGCTGTGTTCAAGGATCACTCCCGGCAGGTTCAGGAGACCATATGGGATGGTGGGAATGGAACATGGGTTGGGCGCGTGCAAGGCAAGCACCTTCCGCACGGTCGGTCCTATCTCTCTGGCCCTACATATGGACTTTTATGAGATGCCTTTGGACTCTGCCCGGCCACCGTCGCCGGCAAGCCGAGGTCTCCACCGTCCTCCTGAACCCAGGGGCCTCGCACGCACGCACGGCGGCACAGGGTAGAGGGGGTCCGGGGCTCCTGCCCTCCCACCCCCACTCCTGGAGAACTTCTCGGGTCACCACTGAATCCGGGTGCTCCCGACGGGGCCCTGGAGGGTGAGTGAGAGCTCGGCTGGGTGAGGGCGGCCCCTCCTGGTGACCGCACCTTGGCATTCTGGGGAGCAAAGGTGCGCCTATGCGCAGCGGCAGCGGTGGGCGTGGCAGCGGCTCGGCCATCTGATAAGAGGAGGAAGCCCGGGAGTGTTCGCCCCGCCCCTTTCCTAGGTGATGCTCAGCTGGGGGTGCACCCTAGGCTTGGAAAGCCCCCCTGCCTGGCCGCAGCTCTTGCAGATGGCACTCTGCACAGAGCGGTGGCACAGAGGGTCCCGGAACCACAGCGAGGCTTGGCACCACTCATGACGCACGTGGACGCCCTGGGAAACTCGTAGCCTCTCGCTTACAGGGCAGGTGCTTGCCAAAGTCACCTATTTTGTGGGATTTTTAGGCTTTTTTTGGGGAGGGGGTCACACCCGGAGATGCACAGCGGTTACTCCTAGCTCTGCACTCAGGAGTTACTCCTGGCAGTGCTCAGGGACCATATGGGATGCTGTGAATCGAACCTGGGTCCGCCGCGTGCAAGGCAAATGCCCTACCCACTGTGCTATCTCTCCAGCCCCCCCCCTTTTTTTGCGTTTTTGGGCGACACCCGACCATGCTCAGGACTTACTCCTGGCTCTTCACCCAGGAATTACTCCTGGTGGTACTCTGGGGACCATATGGGATGCCGAGGATTGAACTCCTATCTGCTGGCCAGGTACAAGGTAAATGCTCTCCAACTCAGAGTTACCTATTTTGGAAAGAAAGAAAGAAAGAAAAGAAAGAAAGAAAGAAAGAAAGAAAGAAAGAAAGAAAGAAAGAAAGAAAAAGTGGGAGGTGTGGGAGAGATATTATAGTGGGTACGGTGCTTGCCTTGCATGCGGCCAACCTGGATTCCTGTCCCAGTGTCCCATATGGTCCTTCAAGCCCTGCCAGGAGTAATTCCTAAACAAAGAGCTAGGAATAACCCCTGAACAGTGAAAGGTGTGATCCAAACACCAAACCCGCCTCCCCTCCAAAAAAATAAAAATAAAATCCCTTTGGGCCCGAGTACAGTAGGTACAGAAAATTCCTTTGGGTTGAAAAGATAAGTGGTTTTTTTTTTTTAACAATTTTTTAAAAATTTAGAACTTCTGGGGCTGGAGTGATAGAACAGTGGGTAGGGTGTTTGCCTTGCATGCGGTTGACCCAGGTTCAATTCCCAGCATCCCACATGGTCCCCCGAGCACCGCCAGGAGTAATTCCTGAGTGAAGAGCCAGAAGTAACCCCTGTGCATCACCGGGTGTGACCCAAAAAGAAAAAATAATTAGAACCGCTGGTGTTAATATTTCTTTCCTCCCACTTTATTTAAATATAGTTGCTCATGATGATTTGTTCCAGGCATTCAATATCCCAACCCCAACCCCACTACCACTGTCACCTTTTCTCCACCATAGTCCATTTCCTCAGCCACCTCTCAAGTCTGCCCCCCACCAGGCCCACAATAATTTATTTTATGGCCTCTTGCCATTAAATGGCTAACAGAGGGGCTGGAGCAATAGCACAGCGGGTAGGGTGTTTGCCTTGCATGCGGCCTACCCGGGTTCTATTCCCACCATCCCATATCGTTCCCTGAGCACTGCTAGGGGTAATTCCTAAGTGCAGAGCCAGGAGTAACCCCTGTGCATTGCCAGGTGTGACCCCCCAAAATTTTAAAAATTAAAAAAAAAATGGCTAACAGAATGATCAAAAACTTAGTTCCATAGAAGAAAATTAATTCAGTGGTTTAGAACGTGCTTTTCCTGAGGTCTGCACTGCATGTAGTCCCCCGAACCCCACCAAAAACGATCCCTGTGCCCAAAGCCAGGAGTAATCCCTGAGCACTGTGGATATGAGCCCCTGCCACCCACGTATATATAGTTATGGCCTGGAGGAGTAGCTAGGTGGCTGAGGTCGGCCTTGCAAGCATACGGTCACGAGTTCAACTCTTTAGTGCCCCATGTGTCCTGAGTGAGATCCCAGAAGCTCTGCTAGTTGATCCCAGTGGAGCTGTGAGCAAGTTCTGGGCACATAGTCTTCAGGAGGGTGTAAGCACCACACCACACCTAAACGAAGAAAGAAAGAAAAAGAAAGAAAGAAAGAAAGAAAGAAAGAAAGAAAGAAAGAAAGAAAGAGGGAAAGAAAGAGGGAAAGAAAGAAAGAAAGAAAGAAAGAAAGAAAGAAAGAAAGAAAGAAAGAAAGAAAGAGGGAAAAAAAACCATGTAAGTGCTTACCAGAAATCCCACAACTTCCTGTGAGCACCAAAGAATGCAAAGCCCCGGGGGCCAGAGTGATGGTGCTGTGGGCAGGGCTCTCACGTCGCACGCCTTGGCCCACACAGGTTAAGAATGCGCTCCAGGGCCGGAGCGATGCTACAGCGGGTAGCCTGTTTGTTTTGCACATGACTGACCTGGGTTTGATCCCTGACATTCCATATGGTCCCCAACCACCTCCAGAAGTAAACCCTGAGCACTACTAAATATGCCTCCTCTTGTGAAAGAGGGGCGGGAGGGGGGAGGAGGAGGGGAGAGAGAGAGAAAAGAAAGCAACCACAACCAGCGGGGTGTGGCTGTGACTCAGTGGCAGAGCATTTGTCTTACACATGTGAAGCCCTGGATTGACCCCCAGCACTGCAAAATCGTAATAACAATAATGCAAAAATGTAAGGAACTAGAGAGAGTTTATGTATTTTTTTTAAATGTTTGGGTCACGCTGCAATGCTCAGGGGTTACTCCTGGCTCTGCACTCAGGAATAAGTCCTGGCAGTGCTTAGGGTACCGTAGGGGATGCTGGGGATCAAACCCCGGTCGGCCATGTGCAAGGCAAACACCCTTCCTGCTGTACTATGGCGCCGGCCTCAGGGGAGACAGTTTAAAGGTCCGAAGCATATTCATTTCTTTGTGGGGTGAGGTGGGGGCGGAGTCAACCGTGGCCATGCTCAGGGCCTGACTCTGCTCTCAGGGATCACTCCTGGAGGAGCACAGGAGCTCAGCTCTCTGTGGTGTGAGGGTTGAACCTAGACCAGCCATATGCAAAGCAACCCCCCTACCCTCTGTACTATTGCTCCGGCCACGAGGAGCACATTCTTGACACGTACAGAACCCCAGGTTCAATCCTCAGCACCCCAGGGCCTCCTGAGAAGCGCCAGGTGTAGCCCAGAGGAGTGGGACCCGTGGCAAGCCTGTGAGCAGCAGCATAGCTAAAGGCGGCCAAGTGTGCACACCCTAAGTGAGTGCCCTGGCTACTGGGTGTGACCCCCAGGCATGATGACTTATAGCCACCGGAAGGAAAAAGGCATAAAAAACAATGATGGGGGCGGGAGCGATAGCACAGCGGGTAGGGCATTTGCCTTGCACATGGCAGACCCGGGTTCGATTCCCAGCGTCCCATATGGTCCTACAAAGCACTGCCAGGAGTGATTCCTGAGTGCAGAGCCAAGAAGAACCCCTGAGCATTGCTGGGTGTGACCCAAAAAGCAAAAAAAAAAAAAGCAATTATGGGGACTGGAAGGAATGATATGGGGGTTCAGGAACTGGCCTTGCATGCAGTCCATTCTGGTCCGATCCCCCTTATACCTCACAGGTCCCCAAGTCGCACGAAGGGTGACCCTTGAGCACAGAGGCAGGAGTAAGCCCTGAGCACTGCCAGGTGTGGCCCAAGACTAGAAAAGGAAGAAGGAGGGATGGGAGAGAGAGAGAGAGAGAGAGAGAGAGAGAGAGAGATTAATAGATAGAGAGGGGGACGGGCCAAGTCACACTGAGTCCTTGTACGCTTGTATTGACCCAACACTGACACTAGCCTGGTTGGCCAAGCGCCACCAGGAGCTTCCACTGACCCCCGCAACCCACAGCACACTTGGGAGGCTCCCACCCCAGCCAGTGAGGGGCAGGGGAGGGAGTTCTTGAATGGTGAAGTTCACACCCAGCATGTGGCAGGCCCTGAGTTTGATCCCTGGCACCACATAATCCCCAAGCTCCCCTCGATGTGACTCCTATAAAAAAAAAAACAAACATGTATTTACTGTTTTTGTCCCGCAACCAGCCGTGCTCAGGGCTTAACTCCTGGCTCTGTGCTCAGGGATCACTCCTGGCAGGGTCTGGGAGGTAGGGGGTGGCAAACATGGAATGCCAGGGTTTAAACCTGGGTCAGTAGTGTGCAAGGCAGGTGTCTTACTCTTTCCAGCCCCCTCCCGCTCAGAGAAATATTTCTTGGATCTGTCTTTTTCAGAAAGTTCTATGGTCATTCAGGTAACGTGATTACAATAGTGTTAATGTTTATGGTTTTGTTATGTTTTTATTTATTTATTTACTTATTTATTTGCTTTTTGGGTCACACCCGGCGATGCACAGGGGTTACTCCTGGTTCTGCACTCAGAAATCACCCCTGGCAGTGCTCAGGGGACCATATGGGATGCTGGGAATCGAACCCGGGTCGGCCGCGTGCAAGGCAAACGCCCTACCTGCTGTGCTATTGCTCCAGCCCCAATGTTTATGGTTTTGATGTACAAAGTTTCTACACCCTCACCACTACTAAGTACCAGGCCACGCCCCCACCCCCCACACACATTGTCCTTTTTTTTTTTGTCATTTCTAGTGTTTCTCTTCCTTCATCCACCCCCCACCCTCCACTCCCCCAATGCTCAATAATCTCAGTTTTGTCATCAAGGTCAAGGGTTTGTCATCATTTGATACAGTCTGTGCCCTTGTTTTGTTTCTCTGTAAAGGGCAGGAATGAGATCGTTGACTTCTTCCACCTAAGATGAGCCCTCCAAGTGGCAGCAAACTCGGAGATTTCATATTTCCTTATAATGGTGTAATATTTTATTCTATACTACAATTTATTTTTTTGTTATTGTTTTTGGGCCATACCCAAGCGGTGCTCGGGGCTCAGGGATCACTGCAGGGCTAGGGGGACCAACGGGAGACTGGGACTCAAACCCAGGTCAGCCATATGAAGGGCAAATGCCTTATCTGCTGTGCTATCTCACGCGCTCATCACCACTTCTTTTTAATTTTTTTAATTGAATCACTGTGAAATAGACTATCGCAAAGCTATTCACAATAAATAAATAAATAAATAAACTTTTTAATTGAATCACTGGGAGATGAATAGATCTTTTTCGAGTTCAGGTTTTTATGGTTTGGAAATAGGTGCCAAGTAGAATCTCTGGATCATATAGAAGCTCTATTACAATTTTTTTTTTGGTTGGTGGGCAGGCCACATCCAGCAGCGCTCATGGCTTACTCCTAGGGTTGCTCAGGGGACCATATGGGATGCTCTGCCGCCTGCAAGGCAAACACACTACACTACACACTGTACTACGGCTCCAGCCCCTCTATCATGACTGTTTTGCCGGGTGTGCCGGAGGCCAACACCCGGTAGTGCTCAAGGGTAGCTACTGGCTTTTGCACACAGGAATCACTCCTGGTGGGTCCTGGGAACCATGTGGAATGCCAGGGATTGGACCTGGTCAGCAGTGTGCAAAACTCCTACCTGTTGTACTATCTCCCCGGCCCACTATTTTTTTTTTTTATGTAAGAGTACTACTATTTATTCAGCCACTGAATAGCTGATTGAATTGGGCATGAACTCCACCTTACTTTTTTTTCATTTTTTATAATTGTATTTATTGAATCACTGTGAGAGCAGTTACAAAGCTTTCGGGTCTAAGTCTCGGTCCTACAATGAAACACCCGTACCTTCACCGGTGCCCATTCTACCAATATTATTTTTTAAAGAAGTCTCCACACTGTTTCCCACAGGGGCTAAATCAGACATTCCCACCGAGAGCGGGGGAGGCTTCCTTTTTCCCCACATCCCCAACAACACTGCTTGTTTCCAATCTTTCTGATAAGCTCCATTCTCACTGGCATGAGACATCACATTGCCATGTTGATTTGCCTTGTTCCGATAAGTGATAATGATATAAGTGATAATTCCACACCCTATAAGCCATTCATACATCTTTTTTTTTTTTGCTTTTTGCTTTTTGGCTCACACCCGGCGATGCACGGGAGTTACTCCTATCTCTGCACTCAGGAATTACTCCTGGCATTGCTCGGGGGACCATAGGTGATGCTGGGAATCGAACCCAGGTCAGCCGCATGCAAGGCAAACGCCCTACCCGCTGTGGTATCACTCCAGCCCCATCCATACATCTTAAGGGAAGTGTCTGTTCATCTTGGTTGCCTTTTTATTTATTTTATTATTGTTATTGTTGTTTTGAGCCACATTTAGCATTGTTCCAGGCTCACTCCTGGCGCTGTACTCAGGAATTAACTTCTGGCAGTGCTCAGGGGGCCATATGGGGTGCCAGGGATTCAACCCGTGTGGCTGCATGCAAGGCAAACATACTACCCACTGTACTATGGGTCCTGCCTAGAACTTTTGGTATTTTGTGGCACCAGGAAGTGGGCCCAGATCCTCCTATGTGCAAAGCAAATGCTATACCACTGAGCCGTTTTTAGCACCAAGCCTTTAAAAATTTTTGTGGAATATTGTTTTGTTTTGGTTGGGAGGGGCAGGCAGCTTGAACCACACTCAGAGGTGCTCAGGGCTTACTCCTGGCTCTGTACTCAGGGACCACTCCTGGTGGGCTCTGGCTGAAGCAGGAATGAAGGGGAAAACTATAGGCAAAACTTCTGAGTGACCCATTGAAGGTGCTGGGCAAAGATGAATAAGGTCATAAATCACCAAGTTACACCTGGAACAGAGCAAGGGGACAAGTCTGATGAGACCGCTTTAACAGGAACAAGGTCTCAGAAACAGTTAGTAAATGTTTATAGAAAATTGAAGTTGCATTAATCACTGATTATACCATTTCTTATACAAATGTTAGCAATTACTGTTTATGTTATATGAAAAGTGATTCTCCTTCGAAGCAATGCAACTTGTAACTAGCGATGGAAGCTCTGGGTGGGCTGTACTTGAGCCCAGGTCAAATATGCCAATAAACAGAGAGCTCCCCCTTGGGGCTGGAGAGATAGCACAGCGGGTAGGGCGTTTGCCTTGCACACGGTCAACCCGGGTTCGATTCCCAGCATCCCATATGGTCCCCTGAGCACCACCAGGAGTAACTCCTGAGTGCAGAGCCAGGAGTAACCCCTGTGCATCGCCAGGTGTGACCCAAAAAGAAAAAAAAAAAAACAGAGGGCTCCCTCGTACTTCTCCAAGTGCCAATCTGCTTCTCACAATCTGCTTCTCAGTTAGACTACTATAACTGGGAAGCATCTGGAGCACTGGGGATCAAACCTGGCTTGCCTGCCTACAAGGTGATTGACTTACCTGCTACACTAGCTCTTTTGCAGAATGTATTTGGTTTAGTTTTTTGGTTTTAGTTTCTGGGCCACACCTGATGATGTTCAGGGCTTACTCCTAACTCTGTGCTCAGAGATTGCTCCTGTTGGGGTTCAGGGGACCATATGGGGTGCCAGGAATCAAACCTGGAAAAATCTGCACCTCCCTCTTTTCTATCACTCCGGCCCACCTTTTGCTTTGTTTTGTTCTGAGGTCACACTAGCTGTGCTCAGGGCTTACTCCTGACTCTGCACTCAAGGATCACGCTGGCAAAGCTTGGGGAACCATACAGGGTGCTGAGGATTGAACCTGGGTCAGTGGCACCCAAGGGCCAGTTTCTGCCACACTGTCACTCTGGCCCAAGGTCTAATTAGATTCTGATTAAAGGTTATGCTTTAAAAAAAATTCAGCATTTCTCCATCTATAAAATTTTCATTGTTCCTGTGTGTGTGTGTGTGTGTGTGTGTGTGTGTGTGTGTGTGTGTGTTGGTTTGGGGGCTACCCCTGGCAGTGCTCAGGGGCTACTTCTGGCTCTGGGCTCAGGAGTCACTCCTGGCCGTGAGGGGGCTCGAACTTGAGCTTCCAGAAGACAAAGTGCACATTGAGCTTCCGGTGCTAGTGGGGGGTTGGCGCAGCGATGCTGATTTGCGGGTCCAGAGACCAACTCTGAGTAACCGGGTCAAAGGCGCTCTGTTGACTTTGCTTCTCATCAGGGAGGTGCTGGTACTGGTGCCAGTCATCCTGGGCCCAGGGATGTGAAGTTTGACCCCGTGCGAGTATGGGTGGCTCTACTGACCACAGCCAAATAGCCCTGTTGTAAAGGCAGCCCCCCACCCCTTGCAATGATAAGTCCTCTTGGGCTGACAGCTGGGCTAGCTGATAGCACGAGATGTCTTTTACAGTCTACTTCTCCATTTGTAATATTCACTTAGCAATGATCTATGAACTTTCCCTTTTATTTATTTTTTTTTCTTGCCGGGGAGAGCATGTCGACTCAGAGATGCTCAGGGATTCTCCCTGGCTCTGTGTTCAGGATTCATGCTGGGCGGTACTCAGGGAAGCATATACAGTGCCAGGTATCAAACCTGGGTTGGGCATGTACAAGGTAAGCACCTTACCCGCTGTACTCTCTCCAGCCCTGGCAACTTACATGTCTTTTCTTTTTTCTTTCTTTCTTTCTTTCTTTCTTTCTTTCTTTCTTTCTTTCTTTCTTTCTTTCTTCCTTTTTCTTTTTTTCCCTTCTTTTGCATTTTGGGTCACACCCGGCAATGCTCAGGGGTTACTCCGATCTCTGCACTCAGGAATCACTCCTGGCGATGTGCTCAGGGGACCATATGGGATGCTGGGAATCAAACCCAGGTCGGCCGCATACAAGGCAAATGCCCTACCCGCTGTGCTATCGCTCCAGCCCCTCTACAACCTTTCTTAACAAACTGTTCCCACACCATGTATTGGGCTCCAGACTATACACTAATGACTATAATGAATGTCTGGAGGAAAGAAAGGGAATTCAGAGAGGAGACAGACAGAAAAGGGAAGTAATCAAGGGGGGAAGCAAAGAACAAGAAGTAAGGGGTGAACAGGCATCAGGGCTTCAGTAATTCCGATGATATGAATGAGGGGAACAGCCACAGACCCAAAACAAAGACTCAACAAGCTGAAAAATGTGAGAGCTAAGCGGCAACCACTGAAACTTTGCAATGTGCCTGTCTAGGTGACAGGCGGGGGTGGAATGAGGGTTGGTGGGAGGGAATCTGTGAGCACTGGTGGTAGGAAGTTGACACTGGTGGAGGGATTGGTGTTGAATTATCATATGCCTAAAATGCAACTATCAGTAACTTTGCAAATCATGGCTCTTTAATAACATTTTTTTTGCTCTTTTGGGGTCACACTCGGCAACTCACAGGGGTTACCTCCTGGTTTTGCACTCAGGAATTACTCCTGGCGGTGCTCGGGGGACGTATGGGATGCTGGGAATTGAACTGGGTTGGCTGCATGCAAGGCAAACTCCCTCCCCGCTGTACTATCACTCCAGCCCCTAATAACATATTTCTTAAATAATAAATAAATAAAATTGGGGGGAGGGAACTTAAGACCAAAGAAATGTCTCAAAAGGCTGAGCTCACCTGTGTATGCTTGGGGCCCAGGTTTTATGCCAGCCACTACCTGGTCCCATGAGCACCACCCAGAGTGACCCCCGAGGACCAAGCCAATAGCAATTCGTGAGAACTGCCAAGTGTGACCCCAAAACAAAAAGAAATGGAACTTATTTCTGTCTTCGATATATTTTGGAAGCAATCATGTGCAGGACCCAGGGCTTGGGACTGGGCCTCCTTCACCCAGATCCCCCATCTTCCAGTATGTAGGCATTACACCCACCAACTGCCCCCGGCGCCATGTAATCCCATCAACAACCAAGACCTAGAGACTATAAAACCCAGCTCCCGGACATCTTATTATCTCATTCTTACTCTGAAGAACCTGGCAGGCTACCAAAAGTATCCTGCCCACACGGCAGAGTCTGGCAAACTCCCCGTGTCGTATTCAATATGCCAAAAATCAGTAACAATGATGGGTCTCATTCTCCTGACCCTGAAAGAGCCTTGAATGTGGCACTTTCTAAAATCTCAAGGCTAGGACGAAGGAGACGTTACTGGTGCCTGCTCAAGGAAATTGATGAACAACAGGATGACAGTGATACAGTGAATCATGTTTTCATTTTAAATTGATTTTCTTTTTGTTTTGGGACCGCCTCCGTCCCCCTCCCCCAGTGATGTTTCTGACAGGCTCGGTGGGGGGGGGGGATCGAACCTGGGTAGGTCATGTGCAAGGCAAGTGCTCTACCACTATACTCTCTGGCCCTGAGGTTCTTGTGGTTGTTCTTGTTCTTTTTCTTCTCCTCCTTCTTTCTCCTTCTCCTTCTTCTTCATCCTCCCCCTCTTCTTTTTTTTTGGGGGGGGCCACACGCAGCAGTGCACAGGAATTATTCCTGGCTCTGCACTTAAGAATCACTCCTGGCAAATGCCCTAACCTCTGTACTCTATCACTCTTCAGAGTGATAGCTTACGTTGTTTTTCTTTAAAAAAGAAAAAAAAGTAAGGAGGGA
Source organism: Sorex fumeus (assembly GCF_029834395.1). Classification (NCBI taxonomy): domain Eukaryota; kingdom Metazoa; phylum Chordata; class Mammalia; order Eulipotyphla; family Soricidae; genus Sorex; species Sorex fumeus. The sequence goes on along the minus strand of NW_026606071.1, from coordinate 36,854,628 downwards.
CAAAGTACTCAAAAGTAGATGTATAAAAAGATATGTCTTTAAAAAAAATTTTTTTTTTATTGAGGCCAAAGCAATAGAACAGCAGGTAGGGCACTTGCCTTGCATGCAACTGACCCGGGTTTGATCCCCGGCATCCCTTATGGTCTCCCAACACCACCAGGAGTAATTCCTGAGTGCAGAGCCAGGAGTAACTCCTGAGCATCACTGGCTGTGGCCAAAAAAATAATAATAAATAAATAAATAAATATTTTAAATTTGGGGCCGCACCTAGTGGTGACCAGGGGCCACTCCTGACTCAGTGCTCAGGGTCAGTTCCAGCAGGACTTGGAAACCACGCGGGGCCAGGGCTGGAACCTGGTCCTCCTACATGCCTCCAGCTCTGTTCGGTTCCTGAGTTTCTGTCCCCACTTCCCTTTTTTTTTTTCTTTCTTTTTGGGTCACAGCCGGCAATGCACAGGGGTCACTCCTGGCTCTGCACTCAGCAGTTACTCCTGGTGGTGCTCAGGGGACCATATGGGATGCTGGGAATCGAACCCGGGTCGGCTGCGTGCAAGGCAAACGCCCTACTCACTGTGCTATCTCTCCAGCCACGTCCCCATTTTCCTTTCCTGGAAAGGCCCTATCACCCTTTCGTGAACCTCGTCTTGTTTCCAGACTAGCCAAAGGTTCAAGTCAAAGGTATTTTTCCTTGACTTCCTGGGGTTCTTCCTGGGGTTCTCTGATACAGATCTATCAACATTGATTTAAACCAGTCCCTATTCCGGGCTGGACATTTTGGTTATTGCAGGTGCTTTGCATTTACAAACAAGGATGCTACTCATGTGTCCGTGTGTATGTGTGTGTGTGTGTGTGTGTGTGTGTGTGTGTGTGTGTGTCCCTAGGCTGACACCTTCCTGAGGAGGTTCTCTGGGATGGCTCATTGTCACTGCCTCCAGCTCTCCTGTCTGTCTCCAGGGTCTCCTGCTAAGGCGTCAGTTTCCACCCACCTGCTTTTATTTATTTATTTATTTATTTAGCTTTTTGGGTCACGCCCAGCAATGCACAGGGGTTGCTCCTGGCTCTGCCCTAGGGAGTTACTCCTGGTTGTGCTCAGGGGGACCATATGGGATGCTGGGAATCGAACCCGGGTCAGCTGCGTACAAGGCAAACGCCTTACCCGCTGTGCTATCTCTCCAGCTCCCCCCCCCGCCACCTGCTTTATCGCTCTGCAGCCAGGTTTGAGCACCCCTTACGCTGCTCACCTGGGGGTCTCCTCTAATTCACTGCCCAGTGGTGCTATTGCTCTCTGCACCTCCCGTCTCTCTTTTTTTTTTTTTTCGGGTCACACCTGGCGATGCACAGGGGTTACTCCTGGTTCATGCACTCAGGAATTACTCCTGACGGTGCTCAGGGGACCATATGGGATGCTGGGAATCGAACCTAGGTCAGCTATGTGCAAGGCAAATGCCCTACCCTCTGTGCTATTGCTCCAGCCCCACCTCCCGTTTCTCTTGCTTCCTCCTTTACTTAACCTCAAACGCTTTGCCATTTCCCACTGTCGCCGCCGCTGGACCTGGCAGTCTCATGTCCTTTCCAGAGCATCTTCACACGCTCTTCCCAAACTCCCCGCAGCACTAAGGAAGGTGGTTAATGATCGCTCCCCCCCCCCTCCTTCCCCCAGTGACAGTTTCCTGGTCTTCCAGCGCATGGTCAAGTGCCTCTCTCCACTCTGGAGTCAGTTCCTGGAGAGCAGAGCCTGTCCTCGTCACCGCAGGGCGGCCTGGCATCATGCCTGGGATGGCATGTGGCTAAAGGGTGTGTGTGTGGGGGGGTGGCAGTGTCTTATTCAGCGTGGGGAGGTCTCTCACAGTCTCTGTGGCTGGGATGCAAATCTGGGGAGACCAGAGTTTGCATGGAGGGCGGAAACATTTCTAAGGAGCTCCCCCCCCCCCAAAGGAGGAGGACAAAGGCCGGCAGCGCTGAGCTCCTGCCCTGCCAAAGGGCGCCCCGGCTCCTCCGGGGAGCTATGGGAGAGCCGCGAGGGCGCTGCAGGCTGCCTCCACCCCGCCCCTTAGACCTGGGAAAGTGGTCTTGGCGTGCAGGCACCGCACATACTGAAGACCCTCCCCACCCTCAGGGACCTGAGGACAGGTGAGCACCTCGGGTACCCCAGGAGGCAGAATCCACGAGGGAAGCAGACGTAGGGGCGGTGGAGATGGGGATACGGAAGCAACCGTAAGTGGGGTCACGTCTCCCTCCTCCCTGTGCATGTGAGGGGCACCCGAAGTACCCCCTCCCAGCGACCAGAGCGCAATCCTGTGTGCGCGTGGCGGGTGCAGAGCGCCCCCTAGTGGCCACCGCGGGTTCAAGCAAGGCCACCCACGGTGGGTGAGGGAAGTTCCCGCCGGGGCCTCGGGGACAGTGGCAGGAAATGGGCCGCCGGCGCGGCCAAAGGCGCAGCTAGGGGGCGCCCCGAGGCGGCGGGGAGTGCGGGCTCGAGGCCCAGCCCCGAGATCCCCCGAGACCCGGGCGCTCGCAGCTGAACTTGAACTTGCAGGCCCTTGGCCCCGCCCCGCCCCGCCCCCAAGCCCCTCCCCGGGACCTCCCCCAAGGGACGCCTGGCAGCTTCGCTCCGGGGCAGAGCTCGGCCCAGGGTGCAGGAAACTCAGCCCGCAGGCTGCAGACCGAGGCTCCGAGGGGTGCCCAGGACTCACGCCACGCCGCCACGCCGCGTCGCGACACCCCCCAAGAACACAGACCAGACGACAGGGAGAGTCTGATTCCTTTAGTTCTCATGGCACAGTGGGACTGAGTCACAGAGAAGGCACTTTTCACGGGAAAGTCCCCTGATTCAGACCCACCTGTGGCCTCCCTCCCGATCTGGGGGGGGGAGGGCGGAGGGCGCGGGGGACAATGTCTCCCTTGGCACTGGTTTGCAGGTCCCCTTAAACCGTTAGGCCCCACACCCAGCATTTGGGGGGAGGGAGTCCAAGATTCCGGGGAGGCAGGGTGGGCTGGGTGCCGCCCCCAGCCAGCAGGGGGCGCGGTCGAGGCTGCAGGGGACGGATTGGCACATAGGAGGACGGCTGGACCCTCAACCCCCTCCCCACACAAGAAGGGTCCCACCTTCCGCAGATCCCCAAAAGGCACCGGTTAGATATGGGGTGGGGAGGGGAGGCGGCCCCCGGCCCACCTCCAGTTGGCAGGGCTCCGGGACGGGCTGGCACAGAGCAGTGCTGGTGTTTTTTGAATGAATGGATGGCGCAGAGAGGGGCTGACGGACTGAGGGTTGGGTCTGGGGTTCCCTTCAGTCAGAAAAAAGCCATTTAAAAAAAATGTAAAAATCCTCCCCCTCCCTCCCCTAATTTATGGGCCCGGGGCAGGGGGAGGGAGGCGGTGTCTACCCGATCCTTCCCTTCCCCAAGTCTATATACACATATACATATTTATATGACACCACAGAGAGGTCCAGCCTGCGTACGCCCACTCTCCGGAGCACAGGGCAGTCAGATGTGGGGGGGTCAGGCCTCAGGGGGTGGGGGTGAGAGACGTTAAGGCTAGAGTCTGACCCCTTCACAGGTGGTAACAGTTCTGACCCCCCCAGCCCCGCGGTCGGTCCCCTTGTTCTCTGAGGGGGGGGGGGGCAGGAGTCCCCAGGGAGGCGTGGAAGGGAGTGGTTCTCCTCTCCAGGCAGGCGCCGTCCCAGATGTAGGGAACTGTGGCAGGGAATGAGGGTGCAAGGCACTTGGTGTCCACCGTTCGGGGCTGGGGGGGGGGCGGCCCCCAAGGCCTGGGACGGCAGGGACCCCGCCCCTCCAAGCAGAACTGGAAGAGGTCCAGGGGCCCCGTTTGGCAGCAGAGAAACATGGCAGCACAGAGGGGACAGAGAGGGGGAGCAGCACGCAGGGACCCCAGGAAGCTAAGGCACTGATCCGGGGCAGGGGACTCGCGTGGCCCCGTGTGCAGCCTGCTCGCCGGGAGGTGGGGGGGTGTCATCCTCGAGGCACCGAGGTGGGCTGCGGCCGCTGGGAGCTCTTGAGGCAGGGTCCTTGGGCCAGGGGTGAGCACTGGTCAGGGGCAGGTCCTGGCCCCAGTTGCACCTCACTAGCTGCCAGGCCGCGGCTGCCTGAGTACTGAGTACACGTCCTCCACCCGGCTGAGCTGCTCAAAGAACGGCAGGAGGTCCTGGAGCTCCGTGTCACTCATGTTGTCAAACCACGAGGCCACAGGCACCTGAGCAGAGAGGCAGAGGGCGTGAGGGGGCCGGGGCCGCCTTCTGGAAGCTCCTGCCCGACCACTGTCACTCACCGGCAGCTGCAGACCCTGGCCCAGCTAGCCTCCACGGAGGCGGAGCCCAACTCTTCCGTTTCAGGCGGGGTTGTTTGTGCTTTTTTGTGGCTTTTTTTTGGGCTTTTCTGGGGTCACACCCAGAGATGTTCAGGGGTTACTCCTGGCTTTGCACTTAGGAATCACTCCTGGCTGTGCTCGGGGGACCCTATGGGATGCCAGGGATCTAACCGGGGTCAGGCACATGCAAGGCAAATGCCTTCCCCACTGTACTATTCATTGCAGTCCCTGGGTTGGTTTGATTTTGGGGGGGGGATCCAATCCAGGCTTCGCACCCCTAAGCATCCTACCAGCCCTTGGAGCCATCTCCCCAGCCCCCATTTCAGTTTTTTTTTTTTTTTTTTTGCTTTTTGGGTCACACCTGGCGATGCACAGGGGTTACTCCTGGTGGTGCTCAGGGGACCCTATGGGATGCTGGGAATCAAACCCGGGTCAGCCGCGTGCAAGGCAAATGCCCTACCCATTGTGCTATCACTTCAGCCCCCATTTCAGTTTTTTAAGACCCTAATTAGGACTCATGGAGTCACTTCTGTAGCCCAATAACAGGTCTGGCTCTCTGGGGACCCTGGACCTCAGAGGAAGGGATTCCAGTGGTGTGGCAGGAACGCACCCCGTCCCTGCCTCCCAACACACACACACACACACACACACACACACACACACACACCAGGAAGAGGGAGTCCAGGCACTCACAGCGTTGTCGGGATGGAAGACGTAGACACACACACACACACACACACACACACACACACACACACCAGGAAGAGGGAGTCCAGGCACTCACAGCGTTGTCGGGATGGAAGACGTAGACACACACACACACACACACACACACACACACACCACACCCCCCCCCACCCCCCAGAAAGAGGAAGTCCAGGCACTCACAGCGTTGTCAGGATGGAAGACGTAGGAGGCGGGCGAGTTGTCCAGGATCAGCACCCGCCGCAGGTCCCGGCCCAGCCGGCTCAGGTCCTTCACGTAGTTCCCCCGGTGGAAGACACAGGACTCCCGGAAGAGCCGCGCCCGGAAGGCACCCCACTTGTCCAGCAGGTCAGCAACGGGGTCTGCATACTGGGGGCGCAGGGGAATGAACGGCAGTTGGTGCCGGGGGACCGAGGGGGACTCTGGGCTCGCTGGGCACGGGCAGGAGACACACGGGAGGTTGGGGGGCGGGGTTCAGGGGGGCTCACCTTGGCCAGGCTGGCCGTGAACAGCACACACTCGAAGAGCTCACCCATACGCTGGAGGAACTCGTCCACATGGGGCCGCTTGAGCACGTATACCTGGAGGGGGTCTCAGTGAGGGGGCAGCTGAGGGTGAGGACGGAGGGGAGGGGAGGAGGGCAGGGGAGGAAGGCTGGTCCCCCCGGGGCCCAGCACCCACCCCACCCTCCCGCCTTCAGGCCCTCGCCCTCGGTCACTAAGCCGCTGCTCCCCCATCCTGGCCACAGCCAAAGAGGGGGGCCTGGGGCAGCCCCCTCACCCCGAGGCTGCAGGGCACCGACCCCCGAGCCAAGTAATGGAGAACAGGCTGGCCAGCACACAACCTATCCTGAATTACTTGAACTGGGTCCCGGGCAGGGGCTGGGGGGGCAAGGGGGCGCCGGCGAGAAAGCCCCAGGCCCCGCACGCCTGGGCCAAGGGCCACACCCTCTCTGGGAACGCTCTGGGGGTCCACAGGCCCCTGGCCCCCCACCTCCCAGCTCCTCACCTGGTGGACCACCCCATCAATCTCCACCGGGATGATGAAGTCCGCGTTGCTCACAGGCTGTAGAGGTGGGGGGCGGGGGGCAGACAAGAGTGGCTGGAGTCGGGCCCTGCTGGCTCAGACCCACCTCCCAGGACCCCCCCAGGCTGGAGGGCGGAGGACCGCTGGGCAGGGCCCACCTTGAAGGAGCTGTGCACCAGCGTCTCATCCAGGTCAATGACCACGCAGATCTTGTCTGAGTCCTGAGCTTTGACCTCCGGGAGCAGGTACTGGACGGGGGTCTGTTGGGGGGAGGATTGGGCCTGGCTGGGGCACCTCTTTCTCTCATGCAGAGAAAATGAGGAGGGGGGGAGAGACCACCGCTTCCCGGCCTGACCCCTGCAGCTCTGGCCCTTGGGAGCGCCTAAGGGAGCCCCTGGCTGGGGGGGGGGGGGGGCTGGGTTAGGCCAGGAGGGAAGGGGGTGGGATGGGGCTTGAAGAGGGGGTCCTCCACGGTTCCTGAAAAGTCCCTTCCCTGAGCAGCCAGCTGGAGACCCCCAGCCCAGGTAGCCCAGGTCCCCACACACCTTGGGGACGGCACCGTTCTCCTCCACGAGCAGGGGGGCCCCACTGTGCGCCGGCAGAGTCTCCCCATCTTCCCGGCACACACAGCAGAAGAGGGAGTGGAGGATGCCCCGGCTGCGTGGCTTCTGAGCCCCCGACTTCTGGTCACCTGAGGTTGGGGGCCAAAGGGGGGCGGGGGGAGGCTGTCAACTGTGCCGCGCAAGCGCGCGTGCACGCAACTCCCCACACGCGGGTCCGAGACGCTCCCTCCCGGGGATGGGACACAGGACAGCGTTGGCTTCCTAGCACAACCCCCTCCCCCCAACCGCCTCCCGGTCCCTCCTTCCAGCGCGCCGGGGACGCAGACCCCCACGATGGGGATGGTCCCAGGGCTCCTTCACTCTTGAGGACTCAGTCCCTCCCCGGGTGCCTCCTGAAACCTGCTTGACCTGAGCACCTCAGTGGGGACCCCGCTTAGGTGTGGGGGGCGGGGAGCGCACCCCAGTCCTCCTCCCAAGCTGTCCACCCGGAGGGTCCAAAGTCCTCCCTGTGGCTGGGCCCAGAGGCCAGGGGTGTGTCCCCCCACCCCATGCCCCTCCCGGCTCCGCCTCCTTCGTTCCCGCCCCGCCCAGACCTCAACCCCGCTCGCGGCTTCCGCCCGCCTGATTGACGGACCCGCCTCCACCCCTACCCTGGCCCCCAGCTCCGGGCGGAGCCTGGGGGGGCCCGACCGAGCGCACCTTCCGAGCTCTGGAGGTCAAGCCCGGGCCAGGGAGGGGCAGACCCCTAATCAGGGCCCCCCGCCGCCAGCGCCCGGCTGCAGCTGGCGGGCGCTCTCCAGGCCCGTGCGTGTGTGCACAGGCCCGGTACTCACGGGCCTGCAGCTGGGGCGCTCGCAGTGCCCCCCGCCAGGCGCCCCGGCTTGGGGGGGTGCCCCTCGCCGTGCCTCTGGAAGGTTCGGCGCCTCCCTGCGTGACGCGGAAGTTTGCGGGGGGGGGGAGGGGGACGTGGCTGTGTGTTGGCGGGAGAGCTCCCCCCCACCTCCCCTGCCCGCTGTCACCTCGGCGCCCCCTCCCGCGACACGGCCCCCGGGGGGAGGGGCGGAGTTTGCGCGGGTGGCCCGCCGGCGCCCTCTGCACCCCCTTTCTCCACTCCCAGCCCCATTGGCGCCAACCGAGGCGGGGGCGGGGGGAGGAGGGTGGGGGCGCCAACTCGGGCACCGCGCCCGGCCCGCGTCGCCAGCAGCAGCACTCACTCCCCCTCTCTCGGCCCCTGCCTCAGTTTCCCCCCCCAAAAAAAAGGCGCCAGGAGGCCCCGCCCCGCTGTCCCCGAGCCTCCACAAGTTCAAACTCTCGCCCGCTCCTTCCCCGGCGGCGCGCTCGGGGCTCGGCCCGAAGCGGGCGCCCCCCTCCCCACCCCACCCACCCGACCCCACCCCGCGCCCTCCCCGGCGCGGCCCCGGTACCTTTGCCCCGGAGCGGGCCCCGCGCCTCCTCCTTGCTGATCTGAGTGATGACGGCCGAGCTGTCCATGGGGCCGGGCGCGCGCCGCTCCGGCCGGACTCTGGCCCCGGCGCCCGGCCTCCCCCCCGGCTCGGGCCGGAATCGGGGCGCGGGGGGGAGGGGAGGGGTGGGAGGGAGGGATCCCCGCGAGCTCCGGAGGGGAGGGGAGCCAGGTTCTGAGGGGGAGGGGAAGGGAGGGGGCGCGGAGGAAACTTTGTTACAACATGGAGTTTCCTCCCCGCGAGGCGGATGCAAACATGGAACCCGGGCGCCGTTTCAAGGCTCCCCCTTAAAAGGGCAACGGCTTCGGCGTGACCCGGACTCGGCCGTGGCTTTCATCACTCCGGGGGCCGGCGCGGCGCGGCGGGCGGGCGGGCGGGGAGGCGGGCCGAACCCGGTTCCTGCCGCGCTCCGGGGGGGGGGGTGGAAGGGTGGGGGCCTCCCTCCTTCCTGCCGCCGCTCAGCCGGCCGGGCCGAGCCTCTGCGGCGGCGTGGCGGTGTGGCTGGATCTGCTCGCCCGCTGCCCACCGGTGCTGGGCCGCCCCGAGCCCCGGGCCTGGGCACGCCCCGGCTGGCCGCAGGCGGCGCCCCGGGGCGGCGCGACTCCACCTCCGCACTCGCCGAGGGCCGCCGACTAGCTGCTCCTCGGCTTCCTCATCTGGGAAATGGGAATGAATGAGGCCGTCGGTAGAGAGCCCCCCACCCCTCCACCGCTCCGCTCGGCCCTCCGGCTGCAGAGCCGCGCGACAGTGCTCCGGAGCCCAGTGGTCACCGCCCGTCGCCGCCTCTCTCCCTGGGGGAACCCGAGTAGGGAGGGAGGACACGAGAAGCCCAGCTCCCTGCCCACTTGGCCCGGCTGCCCCACTGGTGTCTCGCACGTTGGCTCTTGGCCAGATGCGGGGACACATACCCCCCTACACACACCCCGACATACAGAACCACCTGGGACACACACGCCCCTAGATACACACACAGCCACCCGGGATACACACAACCCTACACACACAGAACCACCTGGGACACACACCTACACACAGAGTCACCCAGGACACACAGACGCATACGCATACACCTACACGCACAGCCACTCAGGACACACACATACACCTATACACACAACCCTATGTATACACACATAGCCACTTGGGACACACACACACCTACACACACAACCCTACATACACACATAGCCAGCCACCCAGGACAAACAGACACACACCTACACACAGCCACTCAGGACACACTCAACCCTACACATACAGCCACTCGGCACTCACAACCCTACATACAGTCACCTGGGACACACACTCATACACACAGCCACTCAGGACACACACACACCTATACACACAACCCTGTGTACACACACACAGCCACTTGAGACACACACAACCCTACACACACAGAAGCACCTGGACCTACAAACACAGCCACTTGGGACACATACAACCCTACCTACACACACAGCCACTCGGAACACACAGCCACTCCTATACACACAGCTACCCGATGTATACACACACAGCTACCTGGGACACACACACACCTACACACACAGAACCACCTGGACACACCTACACACAGCCACTCGGGACACACACCCCTACACACAGGCACCTGGGATACACACACCCCTACACACAGCCACCTGGAATACACACACCTTCCACACACAGCCACCTGGAACACACCCCCCCCCACAGAACCACTAAGGCTACACACACCTACATATACACACACACACAGAGCCACCTGCAAAACACACCCACCGACACACCCACCCGCTCCTCCCCAGGGCCTCCTCCCTCTCTCTGCCTTGGGCTGCACTGGCTTTTTGTTGGGACCAAAATCCTACAAACCTCAAGGAAATGTCTCCGCCTCCAAGAAGCCTTCTCAGACTTTCTTCTCTCTACTCCCAGGGCCGCCCACTGCTGTGGGTCGGTGGGGGTGGGGGGGTGGGGGCGGTGTCTGGCCGCGCCCAAAAACTCTGGGCGCTCAGCCTTGGGCGCACGCAGTGCCCGGCGGCGAGGACTCCACGGCCCGCGGGGGGAGGTGGGGAGGGGGTCTTCAGTGCACCTCCCACCCGGGTCTGGCCGGCGGGGAGCGCGCGTGGGTGGGCACCCTGCGTTCTGCCCAGGGCCTTCACCCCGACGCCGTCTATGACGTTGCTTAGAATTCGTTGTCAGAATTCTGTGTCCACGGTTTAAAAAATAATAACGCGAGCCCAGACCAACACGCCCCGGCACTTCCTTCCCCCGCGGGCCCCGGCGGCGGGCGGGGCGGGGCGGGGCGGCCGGGCGCGTCCTGTCCCGTCCAGCCGCCGGGTGCAGGCGCCCCGCACGTCCTCCAGGACGGGGCGGAGGGGGGGACGGGGAGCCGCCCCGGGGAAAGGCCCAGCGCCCGGGAGAGGCGGTAGGAGTGTAGCCGGGGCGGAGGTGGAGGCGGTCTAGAGAACGGCTGTCCACCCCCAGCCCCAAGCTGGACGCCCCCTCCCCGCCCCCGGCCACACCCCGCCGTGCGCCCAGGGCGCGCGCGCCCCGCCACCACCCCGGGCCTTCGCTCCTCATCATTTGCCCAGCGTGGCCAAGTGCAATCGGGGACCCTCTCCTGCAGCGCTCCCTAAAGGCCCGGACTCCTCGGAGAAGTGGAAACCTCCCTTCTCGTCCCATTTTCAAGATCCGCAGACTTGAGGTCACCAAGTGCAGCCGCGGGACTACCCTGGGGGCCGGCCGGGGCGGGGCCGTCGCTTAATCTCCGGGTGCGCAAATTGGGCTGAACCCCCCTCCCGCAAAGGAAGCGTGCGGCTAAGTGCCCAGCGAGCCCCCGGGTGGGGCAGGGTGGAGCGGCCTCCTCATCCCCCCCCGCCCCGCCCCACTCCCCTGTCTAAAGGCCGGCCCCTAGGGCCCAGGGCTGCGCACTCGCCCAGCGCATCCCGGGGCCCCTAGCAGGCCTTTTCCCGCCGGTGCTTTCCTCCCCCACTCCGAGAGGCGCCCGAGGTCTGGAGACCGTGCAGGGGGTCCGGGAGGCGGCCGGAAGTGTTTGTGGGTCTCCTCGTGGGAGTAAGGGGGATATAGCGGAGGGAAGAGGGGGGCCCACCTCTCCACCGTTTTTGAACCGTCTCATGGGTCTGCACCCCAGGAGGGACCAAGTACCGGAGCGATAGTACCGTAGGCCCAGGGCGCTGGCCTCGCACGCCGCCAACTCCGGCTTCAGCATCCCGCAGAGCACTGCCGGGAGTAATTCCTGAGCGCAAAGCCAGGAGCAAGCCCCGAGCACCGCCGGAGATGCCCAAAGTGCAAAGGGGTTGGGGGCTTTCCTCCCGAGAGTCGGGACGGGGGGGGGGGGGCGATGACGCAGGGGAGGCCAGCTCAGCAGAGCAGGTGGAGGGTCTTCCTCGCCGCGCGCAAACGGGGCTGGCAGAACCCAGCCACGGCGCTAGGGGGCGCCCTCGACAGGTGCCTGCGGATGGGGCAGGGGCCGGGGCCAGGCGGGGCGCTGCCTGGGGCAGACGGGCCCCCTTGGAGCTGGGGGCTGCCTGGGAGGGCCGGCGCTTGGAGAGGTTCCAGGGAGGGTCGAGACACCCCAGCCGCGGCGGGGGGGGGGGGGGCTGACCTTGGCCTGACCTTTGCCCTGGCCTTGGGTTCTAAGCCCCTTGGCGGATTTTGCCCCTTCTGCTGGGATCCCCATCCTGCTCCCGGGACCCGTCACTCGCAGGTCAGCCCAACCTTTTGCACCTAGGGGAAACCCCCCCGCCCCCCCCCCCCCGCTCCTTCCCGGGCTTGCTCATTTCCCCCAGCTTTCGGAGTCCAAGCCCTGTCCCCTGTCTTTGGCTGCTCCACCACCTCCCCACCCCACCCCCCCTACCCCCAACCTCACCTCCTCTATTTGTCCCTGGCTCCCGCCCAAAAATAACCGACTTCTTTTCAATTCGGGACTTTGCCTTTCCTCCTCCAAGTCTAGCACACGTGCCCCGCGTAAGGCGGGGAGTGGGGAGTGGGCACAGCTGCGGGCACCTCCAAGAAGCCTTTCTCCCTCCCACCCGCGCCCCCACGCGCTGCTGCGTGGGTCCCAGTGTCCAGGGTCCTCCCGGCACCCTCTCCCACGGTTGGCGCGCTTGGCCAGGCGGCTGGCCCCGTCCCCTCCCCTCTCCCTCCAGAGGGCCCCACTCCCGTTGCCCTTTTAAGAAAGAGGAAATTCTTCTCATAAACAAGCGCCCCGACCCGAGCGCGCCGCGCGCCCGGCCGCCGGCCCCCGCTGGATCCCCGGGAAAACCGGGCTGCGCGTCTAAGGCCCCGCGCCAACCCCAGCGTCAAACCCAGGGGCCAGGCCCAGCGGCCAGTCCTACGCCGCAGCGGGCCCGGGGCCGGGTCCGAGAAACTAGCCAGAGGCTGGAGGAGGGACTTGGGGGGGCGGGGGAGCCTAGAAACAGCCCAGGGAGTGTCTCTAAAGTGCAGCTTCCGCGCCGGGCGAAGGGGTGCAGGGGCGGCTCCCGGCGTCAGAAGGGGTTCCCCCGCCCACAGTCCCTCGCCGAACGCGCGCGCGCACACACACACAAACACACAGACAGACACGCACACACGCACGCATGCCCGCCCGCCCGGGAGGGGCAGCGGAGTGGGGGCGCCGCGCTCCGGCTGTCCCCGCCCCTGGAGGGAACCCGGGAGTCCGCGCCCCGGGAACGTTAACTAGCGGCGTGGGAGTCTCGGCCGCCCGGTCCCCTGGGGAGATGACAAATGAATTAGGCCTCCGAGGCACGGACTCTGGGGCTCCCTGGGACCGGGCCCCGGGAGCGGATCGAAGCGCGCATCCGTTGCACGGCCTGAAGTCACCCGTGGGGAGTAAGGAGGCGAGTAGGCGAGAGCCTGGAGGGGGGCGGGGGTGGGATTAGGGGGTGCTCTTCTTGACGGTTCGGCAATTTCGTGCAGTTTGGCCAAGTCACCCAGCCCCCCGCCCCCCTCCCCTGTTCTGTTTGGAGAGAGGAGAGAACAGACGTGTCTGTAGCGGGCATCAGACTGGAAAGCGTCCGTTTGGGGCTGGAGCGCTTCGCTGGCGCCGAGCAGAGCACAGCCTCTGCATGCCAGAGGCCCAGGTACCATTCGGGAGACCCCCCCAGACTGCCACTGAGCACCGCCAGGCATGCCTCCTCCTCCTCCTCCCCCCTCCAAAAAATACCCCAAATAAACTCTCAATTTGGAGCCTGTGTCCCAGCCCCAAAGGGGCAGTTCCTTATTAATACTTTCCGAGTAATTATTTTTGTTCCCAGTATCACATTCTGTAGTAAAGTGCTCCCCCTGCCATTGCAGGGTTGGGCTTGTCCCCATTTTACAGATGAGGTCATTGACATCTGGGATGGAGGAGGGGAGGTGGTGTCTGTTGTGAGTCCGAGCTAGGAAACAGGTCCCTAAGGAACCCAGCTGGGTTTGCCTCTCAAAGGCTCCACATTGCTGCCTCCACGAGGACTCCCCCTGTCCAGCCCCCTGTGCGCCCCAGTCAGGCGAGCTCAGCCAGCCGGCTCCCCCTTCTCTGGCTTCTCCTCGGGAAGCCCGTACAGGAAGTGCTGGTGGGAGCTGTGTGCCAGCCTGGATGCTCCGTGGGCGATGCAACAGGTCCAGACCTAGCAGAGAGCGCGGCCATGAGTGGGGATGGAGTGGGGGAGGGGGGCGTGCAGTTCGGGTCTCCCTCCTCCCAAAGCCACGCCCCTCGTACCAGGTAGGCGGTGAGGCCCAGGTAGGCGGCCGCTAGCACTGCCACGAGGCCCAGGTAAGCAGGGTGAGGGATGCTTTGCACAAAGGTGGCCACAAAGTAGAGGTTGACGGCGCAGATGAGGACCATGATGGCGAAGGTGACGGCTTTGCTCAGCCTGGGGGAGGCAGGTGGGGACAGGACTGGCTGTCTGTCCCAGCCCAGAGAGCCAGGTGGTCCCTCCTTCTCCAGCTGTCACAGCCAGCCTGGCTCTGGGCTGGGAAATAGGGGTTCACAAAGCCAGCTTCCCTGGGCTTTAAGGGCTTGACCCATTTCTGCCTCTGGGGCCCAGGCTCTAAAAAAAAATAAAAAACAAAAAAACGGTCCCCCCACCCCACTCCACCCCGCACAGCTGTGTGACTCTGGGTAAGTTCCCTTCGCTTCTCTGAGCGTCCCTGAATAAAGGACCTGACGAGACAAGCCCTGTGCTTGGGGGGGGGGGGGGGGTGTACTCACAGGCCGCTGGCAAACTCCTGCATGAGGGTGGGCATGCTGGTGAAAGTCAGGATGGGCAGCACCGCAAAGGGAAGCTGGGGACAGTCGGGGAAGGAGAGGGGGGCGCTCAGGGACCCCCAACCTCTGAACACAGCCGGGAGGAGGCCTCTGCCTGTGTACCCCTAATCATAACTGAACCCCGGTTTCTCAGCCTTCCGAGGCAAGGGAGAGAGGGGTCTCCAGCCCCAATGGTGAGTCTGAATCTCAGCTTGGCTTCCCAGTGCAGACCTCAGCTTTCCCATCTACAAAATGGGAGAACAGTGTGGTTCTACCCCAGGCAGGCTGCAAGGGATGAGGAGAGCCTGGTGCTTTTGTTCTGTTCGGGTGTCACGCCCGCTATAGTCAGGAATTGGGGATTTCAAGGGACCCCATGGGAGGCAGGGGCTGGACACCCCCCCCCCCCAGGTCAGCCACGTGCGAGGCAGGCACCCTCCCCTGCTTGTACTATATATAGTTCCTCCTGACCCCCACGGGGAACTTTCTGTGGGGCTGCAGTAGTCCTGGATAGCTGGCGGGTGGGGGGAGGTGGACGCTCACCAGCAGGCTCTGCAGCACGTTGAGGAGGTCGTTGAGACCGGACAGGTCTCGGAGGTCCCTGAACACGGCCACCAGCACGGTGGGCAGGATGGCGCAGGAGCGAGTGAGTAGCAGGCGGGCAAAACGCGACCATCGCAGCCTCAGGAACCCCTGCGAACCCCTGGCTGAAGGCGGGTCTGAGGGACCCATTTGTCGTCCCATCCCATGCCCCTCGGTGTTCCCTTCTCTGAAGTGGGGCATGGGTGGGGGGAGGTGGCATATCTGTGCCTAGTCGTGTAGGTTGACGCAGGGAGAGTGCCCCGTCCACCGTGGCTTGACAGAGTCTAATTCTGGGGAAAAGGCTCCTATGAATCCTAAGTCTGTCTGCAGTCTCGGGGAAATGCCCTAACCGGTCAGCCTCGGTTTTCTCATCTGTAAAGTGGGGCGCATCCTTGGGCAGCGAGACGCCCCCGGGGGGTTGGGGTGGGGACAACGCTTATGGCCTGCGACCCTCCGCTGCCTTCAAGTCCCACCTCCATCACGAACTGTCCCGCGTAGGTGCCAGTCATGGTGGAGCTCTGCCCGGCCGCCAAGAGACCCACCGCCCAGATGTAAAGAGCTGCAGGGCCGAAAACGCAGCCCAGCATGACGCCCTGCGGGGAGGGGCGTGGTCAGGCAGATCTGACCCCGCCCAGTCTCCACGCCCACTCCCAGGCCCCGCCCCATGGGCGTGGGCGGGCCGCGGCCCCCAGCTGTGCAACCCCTTACTCCTTGGTAAATATCCACCGCCACGGTCAGGTTGTTCTCAGGGAAGATCTTGGCGTAGTCACGGAGGCTGCTGTTGGCACAGACGTTGAACTGCGGGTACCGGGGCAAGAGGAAGGAGGAGCACACGCTCAGTCTTGCAAAGACCGCCCGCCAGGCCTTGGCCGGGGGCAGATAGAAAGCTGGTGGCCGGAATCCGGCCAGACTTTTTTATTTTGTTGGACTAACAAAACAATTTTTTTCCTTTCATGTGGCTTTGATTTGCTGTCAACTTTTTTTTTTTTTTTTTTTTAGTCTTTGGGCCACATCTGGTGATGCTCAAGGGGTTGCTCCTAGCTCTGCACTGAGGAATTATTCCTGGCAGTGCTTGGGGAACCACATAGGGGCGGGAGTGTGCCCACATGCAGGGCCAGTGCCCTACCCTCCGTACTATTGCTCTGTCTATCCCCAATTTGCCAACTTTTAAAGTTGGCGGTGCAAGTTGCCTGAGGAACCAGCTTGGAGCGTCTCTTGGATTTGAGGTGCTGACATCACAGTGTGATAACTGGCCACAGGCCCCTTTTCCCGGGAAAGGACACTTCCAGGGTCTTGCTGCAAGCTCAGTGTGGAAGCCATGGACTCTATTTAGGTCTCTCTTCTTGTTCCAGGGAGCAGAGAGGGAGGTCAGCAAGTGCCACGGCTGACCGGGGCACATGGCGAGGCAGGGGTGTGGGGCAGCGCCTAGGTCCACAGGCCTGGCCAACCCTTCTCCCCTGCACACCCTGCCCAGTTCTCAGCATACAGCCAGGGCCGAGCGCAACACTGTTTAATACAAGCAGTTATTGGAATCTTGTCAGGATTCATGCAGAAACGGGAACAGATCCTGAGTCCCAGAGAATCAGGTGGAACTAGGGGCTCCTTTGCTTTCCAGGAGGCTGATGGAAATCCCCCTCCATTATGGCACCCCCAATTATGTCTCATCACCCCCTTTCTTTCTTTCTTTCTGGCAGGGTGGGGCATACCCTGTGATGCTCAGTGGTTATTCCTGGCTCTGCATTCGGGAATTACTCCTGTCTGGGCCGGGGGAACCATATGGGATGGAGCTAGGGTGGATTGTGTTCAAGGCAACCACCTTCCCCCCCCCCCCCCCCGGACTATCTCTCTGGCCCTCATCATCCTTTTTCCCCCATCATCATTCTTTTCTCCACACTGTTGTTCTCACTCTTCAGTTTTATTTTTTGGTCACACCCGGCGATGCACAGGGGTTACTCCTGGCTCATGCACTCAGGAATTACTCCTGGCGGTGCTTGGGGGACCATATGGGACGCAGGGGATTGAACCTGGGTCGGCCGGGTGCAAGGCAAATGCTGTCCCTACTGTGCTATCGCTCCAGCCCCAAGTTGTTCTCAGTCTTTCCCCTCCTTGTCTGACTTGTTTTCCTGTCTGCTCACTGCAGGAGGGTCAGGATTTGGGAGTGAGTGCGGGTGATCCTTGGGACTGAGACCCTGGCTGGTACAGAATGAGGGCTCAGTCATACCCGCTGTCTGGGTGATGGTGTGTAACCCACATGGAGGATTCAGAAGATGACAGCCCACGTCTTGCCGTACTCAAGCTCAGGGGGCCACCTCCTTCCCAGAATGCTCTGCTGGGCCCAGCTCTGTTTTCCCCACAAAGCGTGGTTGGCACGTGTGTCCTGCGAGGCGAGGCTCCCCCCTCCCCGTTGGTGCTGTCCAGCCCAGGTGTGGGATGGAGAGCTGTAGGGCAAGGGAAGGGGCTCCTTGTCCGGAAATCCCCTCCCCTAGGGCACTCTGGGGTGGAGCTGCAATGCCTGGAGACCCCAGCCAAGTCTGCAGGGCACAGGAGAAGGGGGAGGCAGGGGGAGGGGGCGCTCCTCACCGCGGCCTGGTTGGTTTGCTGGTAGAAGGCCTGACCGAAGACGGCCACAACAAAGAGGTTGATGAAGAAGGAGACACACAGGGCGATGGAGGCCTCAATCAGGAAGTACATGTTCGCCTCTCGGATGTTCGTCCGGCGGGTCCGGTCAATCTCGCGAGACTGAGGAGATCAAAGGGGAGGGGGGAAACCCAGGTGCTTGAGCCACATCTGACAGTGCTCTGTCTGTTCTCTGTGGTCCTGGGGACCCTGTGTCGCCAGAGACTGGACTGGCCCTCCCATCTGTGCTCCAGCCCTTAGAGCCCTCTTCCTGGCCCCTCACACCTTTTTTTTTTCTTTATTTTGGTTTTTTGGGTCACACCAACAGTGCTCAGGGGTTACTCCTGGTTATGCCCTCAAGAATTACTCCTGGGAGCTGGAGCGGTAGTACAGCAGGTAGGGCGTTTGCCTTTCACACGGCCAACCGGGGTTCAATTCCCAGCATCCCATATGGTCCCCCGAGTACCGCCAGGAATGATTCCTGAGTGCAGAGCCAGGAGTAACCCCTGAGCATCGCCAGGTGTGACGCCAAAAAAAAAAAAATTACTCCTGGTTACTCCTGGTGGTCCTCAAGGGACCATATGGGATGCCAGGGGTCGAATCCAGGTCGGGTGTGTACTAGGCAAGTGCCCGACCCACTGTACTGTCCCTCTGGCCCCTCACACTTTTCAATGTCCCTGCAAACCTCAGATCTCTTCAGCGTCCCTACTGGCCTGGTCAGCCAATCCCCTTCTTCTGTCTCTTCTCTTGTCACAGAGACCCATTCCTCACTGACCAGGTAACAGAGGTGATCCTGGAGGCCCAGAGTGACCTGACTCCTGCCCTCTCTATGTTACCCCTGACTCACATGCCCTCAGACTTGCTCACTTGAGTTCTGCCACAGGGCCTTTGTGCTTACTGCTCCCTTGTTTAGAATACCAGGTCCCCAGGGAGTCGGAGAGAACTACAGGGACTGAGCACATGTTCTGCAGGTAGATCTTGGTTCAACCCTTCACACTGTATGGTCCCCAAGCACGCCAGGAGTGACCTGTGAGTCCCAAGGGCTGCAGCCCCAAAAGCAAAATAAAGGAAAATTTTATCTGATCTTGCATGGTTTTTTTTGGGGGGGGGTGCTTGAGCACATCTGGTGATGCTCAGGGGTTCTTCCAGACTCTGAACTCAGGAATCACTCCTGGTGATGCTCAGGGAACCATACAGATGCTGGGGATCGAACCCAGGTCCACTGCATGCAAGGCAAGTACCCTCCCTGCTCCAACCCCTGATCTTGCTTTGATCCATCTTAAAGATCACCCCTTAAAAAGGCCTTTCAGAGCTCCGTCTTCGAAGCCACGTCTCCTCAGCTCTCTATGTCAGTGCTCTCTTTTTCCTCTCAGAGCCGCTCATGTGTCATAATTTGTGCATGTATCTTGCTCAAAGTCTGGCTAGCATCTCGAGTGCAAGCTTGGAAGACAAGGAACCTGCTGGTCTTTTTTTTTTTTTTTTAATATTCTCTTGGGCTCACCTGTGGTTTGCCCCCAGTGGTACTCAGAAGACCAAACCTGGGTGTCCTGCAAGCAACATATGTGCTCCAACCCTTTGACTATCTCCCGAACTCTTGTCTATCTTTTCTTTCTTTCTTTCTTTCTTTCCTTTTTTTTTGTGGGGGGGGGGGGGAAGAGTGGAAGGGAAGTCACACCTGGTGGTGCTCAGGGCTTACTCCTGGCTCTGCACTCAGAGGCCACTCCTGGCAAGGTTCAGGAAATCATATAGGATGCTGGGAACTGAGCCCCGTCAGACACATGCAAGGCAAGCACCCAGCCCAATGTATTGTGGTTCTGCCCTACTTGTCTGTCTTACAGTTTACCTCTGCTATCCACTCGTCCCTCACTCCACACATACAGTAGAGCCTGTTATTAGATAGAGATTTTGTTGGTTTGGGGGTCACACCTAACTGTGCACATGGCTGACTCCTGGCTCTGCACTCTGGGATCACTCCTGATGGTGCTCAGGGCACTATATGGGATGCTGGGGGTCAAACCCCATTCAGCCGAATGCAAGGCAAGTGCCCTGCCCCCTGTTTTATCACTGGCCTGTTATTATTATGTATTGATTGAGGGCTGAGGGTCCTCACACATCCCACCTAAATTCTTGAAAGTGGAACCAAGGGGATGGGTCTGTAGTCTTGGAGGTAGGGCTCCATAGAGCTGGCAGGTCTCTGTCTCTCTGTGTCTCTCTCTGTGTGTCTCTCTGTCTCTGTCTCTGTCGCTGTCTCTCCGCTCCGCTCACCTTGACCAGGGCCGAGTGCAGGTAGATATTATGGGGCATGATGATGGCTCCAATGATGCCCACAGCCTGCAGCAGCTCCGACTGCCCACATCCCGGGCACGAGGGCAGGAAGAGGCCCCGAAGCACTGCAGCTTGAGATGGTCGAGCCACCACATACTGATTTGGGGAGATAACGGGAGAGCCGGCCGGGTCAGGCCCGCCCTGGTCCTGCTGGCCTTTCCCGGATTCCACCCCGCCCTCCTCTGCGCTGGGGGCGTGGCCAAGGCGCTGGCCCCGCCCCTCCAGAGCTGGCCTGGATAGCAGGCGAATGCTGCTCCCGCTCCTTACTTCGTAGCCGAAGGTCAAGGCCATAATGGTAATAAGGAATCCGAAAAAGGCTTCCAGCTTCCGCAGCCCTAGTGAAAGAGCAAAGGTGGGAGCAGGGAACTTCCCACACTGACCCCGAGCTTGCGCCCATCAATGGCTCATCCCCTGAGCAATGTACAGATGGCCCCAGGGGGCCTCCCTAGAGCCCCACGATCGATCTCTGTGTTATAACTGCCCCCCGAGTTACAGAAGAAGCAGCAGTCCGGCTTGCTCAGAAGCCAGTAGAGGGGCTGGAGCGATAGCACAGCAGGTAGGGGTAGGGCGTTTGACTTGCATGCTGGGAATTGAACCAGGGTTCGATTCCCAGCATCCCGTATGGTCCCCTGAGTACTGCCAGGAGTAATTCCTGAGTGCATGAGCTAGGAGTAACTCCTGTGCATCGCAGGGTGTGCATCACAGGGTGTGACCCCCCCCCCAAAAAAAAGCCAGCAGAGAGCAGAGCGCAGAGCCATATCCTCGCAGGAATCAACAGAGACGCCCCCAGCCACCCCCCACCTGCTCAGAGGTGTAGGCACACGCACCATAGTTATCGAGGAAGAGGAAGAAGAGGGTGTCCACCACGGTGATGAGCACCCCGCCCCACAGTGGGATCCTGAAAGCAGAGAGCCTGGGTCAATCCACCCTGGGCCCCCGGGGACTAGGATTCTGTCTGGAGGGAGCAGATCCTCGTGGCCCTGGGCAGCTCTGGAAAGCTCTGGAAGAGGGGAGCTGGGAGATAGGGGGTGCAGGGAGGGACCAGGCAAGCCAGTGACCATGGCATTCGTAAGCTCAGGGCCACTGTCCTGTATCCAGTGTGACTTTTTTTTTTTTTTGGCTTTTGGGTCACACCCAGCGGTGCACAGGGGTTACTCCTGGCTCATGCACTCAGGAATTACTCCTGGTGATGCTCAGGGGACCATATGGGATGCTGGGAATCGAAGGTGGGTCAGCCGTGTGCAAGGCAAAAGGCCCTACTCGCTGTGCTATTGCTCCAGCCACCAGTGTGACTTTCTACAAGCCATTTTACGTTCCTGCATTCTGTTGCCCCATCGGGCAGTTGGGCAACAGCTCTGCGTGGTGAGGCTGCAGGGTGAAACCGAGAGGGCTGCCGAGAGGGCAAGGCCTGGGGAAGGAGAAGCCACCGTTTCCGGTCTTGGGTGGAAGTGCTGGGGCCCCTGAGCCGCACCGTCCAGCAGACAGCAGATTGAGCGCGATGGCCGTGCCAATGACCTCCTGCATGTCCGAGCCCATGATGGCCAGCTCGATGGTCAGCCAGAGCAAGATGCGCGGCACCTAGGGGCAGGGTTTAGCCTTCAGCCAGGGCTGAAGCGTGAGTTTGCTGAGTCTGCCCCAGTGGCCCTCCCCATAACGGGGCTCTAGGCTGCAGGGCTGGAAACCCAAGAACGACAGCGGCAAAATAGTATGTTTTGCAGAAAACACTAAGGGGAAATTGGAAGGGCAGGGAAACATTATTTTCCCCTTTACCCATGCCTGCCTGCCTGCCTGCTTTCCTTCCTTCCTTCCTTCCTTCCTTCCTTCCTTCCTTCCTTCCTTTCTTCCTCCCTTCCTCTATTTCTTCCTTCCTTCCTTCCTCCTCCCTACCTCTCCTTCCTTTCTCCACTCTCTCTCTCCCTCTCCCGCTCTTTCCCTCTCTCCCTCTCCCTCTCCCACTCTCTCTCCCTCTCTCTCTCTCTGCCCCCCCCCCTTCCTTCTCACTCTTTTTTTCTGGGACACAACAGGGAGTGCTTAGGGAGTGCTCCTAGCAGTGCTCAGGGGACTATATAGGGCTGGGGATCAAACCCAGGGCTCCTCCTATAAATAATCTGTAGGGGCCAGAGCAATAGTACAGCCCATAGGCACTTGCTTTGCATGCAGTCAACCCAGGTTCAATCCCCGGCACCTCAAATGAGTCCCCAAGCACCACCAGGAATGATCCCTGAGTGCAGAGTCAGGAATCAGCCTTGAGCACAGCCGGTGCGGCCCCCAAACAAAAAGTAAAATCTTCCCAGCTCTCCCCTTCTTGTAGTCTTGCTGGCAGTGGCACCTACCAGGACACCAGGACACCTAGAAGCTCCGATGGCCATGTCTGCAGAGTGGACTGTTTCCAGAAGTTTCTGAGCTACCCCAGAGAGCACGCCCTTCCCACGCTCCTCGGGCCTTCTCCACACCTGTGCTACTGTCTCTCCACTACCTACCTGGGACCATCTCACGGCGTCCTTTCCGTGTGCCTGCTGGACCGTGAGGCCAGCCACCCCACCAATGAGCAGCCTAACTGACCCTTGGCCCATTTCCATCTTGGCCAAGTGGCTTCTCCAGTTTTCAGTTTCCCCTTGTGTACAGCGAGTAGGGTGGCCGTGCGTCTCACATCCTTCCTGTTCTGTGTTAGCAGTTGGGGCCTCACTGCGCTAGACTACGGACGTCTGGGTTGATGTATGCATTGGATCGTGGATGTTGCAAGCAGCTGGCAAGTCCCCCCCCCCCCCCCTTGCCTCCTCCACTCCCACCACGCTCACCTTTGGGTAGTAGAGATGGCAGATCTCCCCCAGGTCCTTGCCTGTCACCACGCCCAGCCGAGCAGCCAGTCTCTGGCAGAGTAACCCCAGCACCGTGGCCCACAGCAGCACCCAAAGCAGCTGGGAAAGGCAGGAAGAGGACTTAGCCAGCAGGGGAGGGGGGGGTGCATCTCCCATAACCACCCGCTCCTTGGGGGGAAGGAGGAGATGCAGAGAAGATGTACCCCCACCCCCACGTTGTGGCATGACTGCCCCCTGGGGAGACCCTTTCCTGGATCATCTACTTGAAACCTACTCCCAGGAAGACCAGCCCGGGTGGCCACCTTGGGGAGGAGTGGCAAGATTGGGGGAGGGGGGGCGGGAGGGGGTGTCTCCACTCTTTTAGCCTGGTCACTCCCCTTCCCCATGGTGGCCTGGACATCGTTGTTTTGTTGGTTTGATTGATTTGAGAACCACACTGGGTGGTGCTCAGGGATTACTCCTGGGTCAGTGCTCAGGGATTGCTCTTGGGTCAGTGCTCAGGGGTTGCTCCTGGCGGGTGCTTGGGGAGGATCTTGGGGGTCCCGAGGACTAGACCCAGGCCTCCCATGTGCAAAGCCTGTGCTCCAGCCCTTGGAGCCAGCTCCCCGGCCCCTTGGTCACTTTGAATCCAGCCACGGCGCCAGCCTGAAGGTCCGACTCAATGTTGCCAGGGTCCAGGAAGGCGATGCTCATGAGGAAGCCGGGCCCCGTGAAGGCCCAGAGCTTCCGCAGGCTGAAGGTGCCCTGTGGGGAGAGTGGCAGGAGAGGGGCCTGATTTGGGGGTCCGAGCCCAGTGGAGCCCTAACAGGCTTCTCTGCCTTTCTCATCCCTAGAGCCGCCACCCCCAGGGAGAGACGGGACTTGCTGAGTCACAGGGAACACCCCTTCTGCAGGGGCCACTTGGGCAGCCTGACTCAGCAGATCCTCAGAATCCAAAATCCGGGGTCGGGGGGTGGGTAATCTTTCCTGGGGTTAAGCCCCCCTGATGGAGGTCCTCCCACCCCAGTCCTTCACAGACCACCGAGCTACCTCTCCCACCTTCTCTTGCAGAATCTACTGAGGCTAGCCACCCCCCCCCGCCCCCAGTCCCCATTCTTAAGGGAAGATTCTGAAAGTCGGAGACTCTTTCTAGAAGCCAGCCCACAGCTGTCACCTCTTCTATATCCTTGTCCCCTGTCTTTTCCCTTCATGTTCTTGAAACTCCAGCCTCTCAGGACTCTCCCCTCCATAGAAAAGCCGAGATGCAGAAGAAACAGCCATCCTGTTTAGACCAATGCTGAGCCTGGGTGCTAGGTGCTTCCGGGTCAACAGGAGCCATGGGTGGGGTAGTGTGGGGGCGGGGGGCGCAGCTACGAGCAGGAAGGTACCTGTTTGGTGTGACCTTTCTGCCCTGGGTCTCCTGAAACATTGCTCAGATGTTCTCAGCATCCTTACCGGTTCCGTGTCTGGGATGGGGACCTTCTCACTCAGGGGGGCACCTCCAGGATGTGCTTGCTGGGACCCCAGGTTTGGTGGGCTGGAGATGGAGCCATAACTGGGCCTACTCCGACTCTGGGGGCCTCTGTCACCTGTGAAGAGCCACAGGAGGTATGGTGAGGGACCCATTTTCTGTGAAGTCCAGAGACAAAAACATCTCTGTTCCCTGCCTGGCAGAAAGATGGCACAAAGGTCAACTGATTGAGGTGGAGTAGTTTTTTTTTTTTTTTGGGAAGGGGCACACCCAATGATGCTCAGGGATTACTCCTGATTCTGCACTCAGGAATCACTCCTGGAGACCATAAGGGATGCTAGGGATCAAAACCAGGTTGTCTGTGTGAAGGCAAGCGCCCTACCCACTGTACTATTGCTCCAGCCCATCCCTTCATCTTTTTGACCAAATGTTCCAGAAGCCTGTGCCAAAGAGTTAGTACAGTGGGGAGGGCATTGGCTTTGCACATAGCTCACCAGGGTTTAGTCCCTGGCACCAGTTGGTCCCCTGAGTACCACCAGGAGTGCTCCCTCAAAACAACAACAATCAAAACATGGGACTGAAACAACAATACTACAGAGAGTAGGTTGTTTGCCTTGTGTTAGGCCAACCTGGGTTCAATCCCTGGCATCCCATATGAATTCCCAAGTACTGCCAGGAGTAATTCCTGAGTGCAGAACCAGGAATAACCTCTGAGCGTCGCTGGGATATGACCCCCAAACCCAAACCAAAATAAAGCAAATGCTCCATAAGCAGCAACAAGGGTAGTGAAACCTTCTGGAAGACTTTTCTTTGAGGTTAATAGAGACCTTTTCACTACAGAGGATGAGCGGAGGGATTCTGAGAGGGCCAGTTGATCCCACCCTAGGCCTGCCACTGTGCCTTCCAGAGCCAAGGAAGCCCCAGAAACCCCAATTCCTCAGGGACTCTACTGGGGGCTACTGGGACTTCGGGCTACAAGAGCCCAACCCAAGCTGATGTCCAGAACGATGTGGGTCCCTCGGCTCCCTTTGCCCCCTGACTCTGGCTGTACCCCTGCAGGGGTTACTCACCCAGCATGCAGACGGCAGGTTGGGCCAAGCAGGAGGGATGCGCTGGCTCCCGCTCTCTCCTCTGGGTGCTGCGCTTGGACTGTGCCAGTCCACATGCTCTCACCCATCCTCGGATGACGCTGGGGTTGCGAAACTTCCCTAGGGCAGATGTGACCTGCTCTGGCGGAAGAGTCTGGTTGGCCGCAGCCTGGACTTTTGTTCCCCTCTGGGGCTAGGCTGAGCCCCACATCTCTGGCTTCCTTCCAGACACCTCATGCTCTACGTCCCCCAAGCAAGCCCTGATTCCAGTCACTTCCCGCCTTTCAGCCAGGCCCTCTCATCTATTTTGAGTCCTTGTGGCCACTGGTTGGCCTGGGGGAAGGGAACGGAGTCCTGATGGCCACTTAGAGCAGTCAGAGGAAAAGATCTCCTAGGCACTGCCAGGAGGCCAGACCTTGAATCCCAAGAGTGACCCTAAGAAGAGGGGCAGAGGCAGGGGTGCTGGTCTTTTTTTTTTTTCTTTCTTTCTTTTTGGGCCAGACTTCAGTGATGCTCTGGAGTTACTCCTGGCTCTGCACTCAGGAGTTACTCCTGGTGATGCTTAGGGA
The DNA here is from genome assembly GCF_029834395.1 of Sorex fumeus. NCBI lineage: Eukaryota > Metazoa > Chordata > Mammalia > Eulipotyphla > Soricidae > Sorex > Sorex fumeus. Next base: position 36,828,867 of record NW_026606071.1, on the reverse strand, counting down.
ACCAGATGGGATGTCAAAGATCAAACCTGGGTCGGCCGTGTGCCAAGTAAACACCCTACCTATTATACTATCACTCTGCCCAAAGGCATTGGTCTTTTTTTTTTTTTTAATAATTGAATCACTGTGAGATACAGTTACAAAGCTTTCATGTTTAAGTTCCAGTCATACAATGATTTAACACCCATCCCTCCACCAGTGTATATTTTCCACCACCAATGTCCCCAGTATCCCTCCCCTCCCCCACCCCATCCTACCCCCCCCCCCCCCCGCCTCTATGGAAGACAATTTCCCTCTTATTCTCTCTCTACTTTTGGGCGTTATGGTTTGCAATACAGATACTGAGCGGCTATTACGTTTGGTCCTTTATCTACTTTCAGCACACATCTCCCATCCCGAATGATTCCTCCAACCATCATTGACTTAGTGATCCCTTCTCTATTCCAGCTGCCTTCTCCCCCAGCTCATGAGGCAGGCTTCCAACTATGTAGCAACCTTTTATTTTTTTTGGCTTTTTGGGTCATGCCTGGTGATGCACAGGGGTTACTCTTGGCTTTGAACTCAGGAATTACTCCTGGCAATGCTCGGGGGACCATATGGGATGCTGGGAATCGAACCTGGGTCAGTCGCATGCAAGGCAAAAGCCCTACTCGCTGTACTATCGCTCTAGCCCCCTGTGTAGCAATCTTGTTGGCCCTTGTATCTACTGTCCTTGGGTGTTAGTCTCATATTATGTTATTTTATATTCCACAAACAAGTGCAGTCATTCTATTTCTGTTTCTCTATCTGACTCATTTCACTTAGCATGATACTCTCCATGTCCATTCACTTATAAGCAAATTTCATGACTTCCTCTTTCCTAATAGCTGCATAGTATTCCATTATGTAGCTGTACCAAAGTTTCTTAACCAGTCATCTGTTCTCAGACACTCAGATTGTTTCCAGATTCTGGCTATTGCAAGCAATACTGCAATGACAATGCAAATGTCATTTCTATGGTGCGTTTTTGCAACCCTGGGATATATTCCCAGAAGTGGTATTGCAGGGTCATGTGGAGGCTCAATTTCTAGTTTTTTGAGGAATGCCCATATTGTTTTCCAGAAAGGCTGGACCAATCGGCATTCCCACCTACAATGAAAGAGCGTCCCTTTCTCCCCACCTCCACATGAAACAGGGGCTGGTTGGTGTTTAGTTGCCATTTTTTTCAATCTATGTCCTATCCTAGCCTCACTCTCTGCCCCTCATTCCAGTCACCCATTATCTATATTCCCATCTCCTTCTGAGTCCCATCTCACAGGCTTAGTTATAGAGAAAAAAATCAATAAGGATTGGAAGTAGAAATTATACATAGGTGAGGTAGGTCAGCCAACATATGAAAGTCTTTCCTTCTGGGGAAACTAGGAAGAAATCATCTAGGAAATCCAAGGGCGGAATTTCATCTAGGGCATATTTCTCCTTCTCCTTTCCTTAGTTCCAAATCTATTTAAACAGTCATCTTAAATTTACTTCTTAATAATCTTTCTAGTCATTTTCAATGGACAAGTAAGAGATATATTAAGCTTAAAGGGTGGCTCTCCTGGGAACATCTCACTATAGATCCCAGACTACAGCCCTCAGGCCAGATTAATCCTTCCTAACCCCAGCAGTGTCCTTAGCCAGTTATTTATTTTTGGGTCATGATAGAGTTTGTCCATGACCATGCTCTTAATTTATTATAAGTTTTATGATGATTGGCCTGTTTCTTTTCCCTTTTCATGACAGGGTAGCATAGCTTACCCTAGGTCCATCCAAGTCCCTTCGTTGGGACCCTCCTTTTGGGGTGCTAGGAACTAGGGGCAACTTGAGGCTTAAGCCAAGTAAATGTGACAGATGCCCAGGACTAAATATTATTTGGAATCCATTAACTCTCAAGTAGCAAGAGCATAGCATCAAGTTTCTTCCTGTGTCTATACAAAAAGGACATTGCTCTAGTGGAAACTGCAAAGGACATACAGGAAAGAGAAAAGCGACATCTCACTTACAAATATAAAATCCAGAGATCTCTGAAGAATCTGACTTTACAAGTCACAGGTTCTGATTAGGGGAAATGAGCAATTAACAGATAGGGGAAGTGGAACACAAAAGAGAAGTTAAAGATGAATGGGAAAAGGAGAGAGAGAGTATAGGGGAAATTGTCTGCCATGGTGGCAGGGGGAGGGTGGGAAAGGGGAGTATACTGGGACATTAGTGGTGGAGAATGTGCACTGGTGGAGGGATGGGTATTTGATCATTGTATGGTTGAAACTCAAACATGAAAGCTTATAACTGAATCTCACAGTGATTCGATTTAAAAAAAAAAAAGATGAACGGGAGTGCCTCGGGAGCACTGTGATGGGTATTACTCAATAAACCTTGCAGGCAGTGGAGAAAGGACCGACCAATGTTATCCAACATGGGTGCAGCCCAAATTCACTCCCGTTCCTCAAACAAAGAGAAGGTGCTGGAATTCTACTCTGGAATTCTATCACCAATTAGGTCCTCTCTCTGAGCTCCTTTCTAAAGTAAAACGAACTCTCACTAGGTAAGCAGAGACAGACACAGGAGCCCAAGGAGGCCAGGTGGGTAAGAGAAACAGAGCAGAAAACAGTGCTGGGTCATCAGTGAGACTGAAGCTCAGTGTGGGGAACAATAGGGAGTGGTGGAGAGTGGGGCTATGTGAAGGTCACACACATACCTGTGCCTTGAGCCCTGGGGAGGACTTCTGGGAAATTGTCTCTGTGAGACATTGTCCTTAGGAGAGATCTCTGAGTGTCATCCCGCTCACCGAGGTGGCCTAGCACACCACACCAAGATGGGGACCACCATATCTCTGCATGCCACTGGGGACTGAGCATCATTGAATGTAGGGCTGATAGTACAGTGGGTAAGGTGCTTGCCGTGCATGAGGCTGTTTCGGGTTCGATCCCTGGCATCCCATATGGTTCTCTGAGTCCCTCCAGGAGTGATCCCTTGAGTACAGAGCCAACAGTTATACCTGAGCACCACCAGGTGTGGCCCCCAAACCAAAAATAAATCACTCACTATAGACTGAGGGATGGAGTGATAGCACAGTGGATAGGACGTTTGCCTTGCACATAGCTGACCCGGGTTCCATCCCTCCGTCCCTCTCAGAGAGCCCGGAAAGCTACCGAAAGTATCCCGCCCGCGCGGCAGAGCCTGACAAGCTCCCCATGGCGTATTCAATATGCCAAAAACAGTAACAAGTCTCACGATGGAGACGTTACTGGTGCCCGTTCGAGCAAATCAATGAACAACGGGAGGACAGTGTTACAGTGCTACAACTATAGACTGAAGAGGGCAGCGCCCCGCAGAGCTCCCATTAGTTGGCTCCCCCATCTCCCAACCCCGTCTTCTGATTTGTCAAGGGTACCAGGCGACTGGGAATGGCAGGCAACCAAACTTTGTGAATACAAGGCTCAAAAAATGGAAAATTGGGACTGGAGCAATAGTGCAGCGGGTAGGGCATTTATTTGCCTTGCACACGGCCGATCTGGGTTCGATCCCGAGCATCCCATTTGGTCCCCCAAGCACCAGCAGCAGTGATCTCTGAGTGCAGAGCCAATAGTAACCCTTGAGCATCACGGAGTGTGGCCCAAAAGTCCCCCCAAATTGGAAATATTCTGTGAGCTAAACAAGCCAGCCTAATGGGTTGGATCCCATTGAAAGTTAGAGCCAGAAACCTCTGGACAGAGGTTGGGGGCAAATACCTTGGAGATACTCGGATGAAGGATCTTGCCTTATGGGTATAGGGGTGAAGGCACTTGCCTCGTGTGCACTGACCCCAGTTCCATCCCCAGCACCACATAGAATCACCCAAGCACCACCAGGGATCATTTCTGAGCAAAGAACTTGCGAAAAGGGGCTGGAGCAATAGTACTATGGTAAGGCATTTGCCTTGCACGCACTCGACCCGGGTTCAATCCCTGGCATCCCATATGGTCCCCCGAGCACCGCCAGGAGTAATTCCTGAGTGCAGAGCCAGGAGTAACCCCTGAGCATCGCTTGGTATGACCCCCCCCCCAAAAAAAAACAAAACAAAAAATGAACTTCGAAAAGTCCCTGAGTATTGTGGTGCATGGCCCACACCCCTCTCCCCCAAATGAGGGACCAACACCCTTCCTGTTCCTTATTTCTTCTGACCAGCTCCCTTATACACCCACTTACCTCCCTTGGGGCCTTTCCCCTACAGAAGGCACTATTCTATAGCTTTCTTTCTCTGCCAAGATCCCAAACCTGAATTTTCATGGGTTTCCAACTCAGAATCCAAAGAAAATAGGAACTGAGGGGACTAAAGAGATAGTACAAAGGTTTAGGTGCTTGTTAGCATGTGTCTGTGGCTGCGACCCTGGTTCGAATCCCAGCACTGATATAGTCTCTAAGCACTGCCAGGATGGGAAAGAGGAGGGAAGGAAAAAGAAAGAAGGAAAGAAAAAGAAAGAGGAAGGAAGGAAGGAAGGAAGGAATGTAGGAAGGAAAGAAAGAAGAGGAATAAGGAAGGAAAAGAAAAAGAAAGTAGGAGATGGTTCTTAGGTCCAGATTTGGGACAGAATGTATCTCAGTGTTAGTCAAAAAGTTGAGCTATGGGGCTGGAGCAATAGTACAGTGAGTAGGGCGTTTGCCTTGCACGCAGCCAACCTGAGTTCTATTCCCAGCATCCTATATGGCCGCCAGGAGTAACTCCTGAGTGCATGAGCCAAGAGTAACCCCTGTGCATCACTGGTTGTGACCCAAAAAGAAAAAAAAAATTGAGCTAAAGGGCTGCAGAGATAGTACAGCGGATGAGGTGCTTGCCTTAGATGTAGTTGATTCATGTTTGATCTCCAACGCCCAAAAATACCAGGAGTGACACCTGAGCAAACAGCTGGGAATAATCCTTGAGCACCACCAGGTAAGTCACAGGAGAAAAAAAAAAGCCGAAATTGTTGAGCCCAAACTCTGGACCCCAGGATGGGGCCATGGGAAGGTAGTCAAAATTCTGGTTGGGTTTAAGGGACCATACGTGGTTTGATTCTGGGCACATTGTGGTGCCGGGGATCGGACCCAGTAAGTTGCATGTCTTACCTACAGGACTGTCTCTCCAGCCTCTGTTTTAATTGATTCACAATACTTTTTTTTTTTTTTACCAATAATAGAGTTTCATGTATAGTGTTCTAACCCCCCCCCCCCCAACACACACACACATACGGACTCATAGTGTCTGCTTCCGTTCACCAACAGCCCATCCACCCCTCTCATCTACTTCCTTCCCATGTTTGGTTTGGGGAAGAGAGAGTTTTGCCACACCTGGCAATGTGTGGGGGCTTCTCAGAGTTCACTCCTGGGGGTACCTGGAAACCAATGGTGCAAGGAACGGAATCTGGGGCTCTTACATATGAAGCATGTGGTCCAGCTTGTTGAGCGCTCTCTCTCTCTCTCTCTCTCTCTCTCTCTCTCTCTCTCTCTCTCTCTCTCTCTCTCGGCTGATAAGCCTTTACCTTATCAGAGAAGACGTGCAAATCCACTTTGTAGGTCATTGGAAAGATACGGTACGGGAGGGAAGGCATTAACTTGCTTGTATTTGCAGCGACCATGACCCTGGTTCAAATTCTCCACAAATTCTCCATATCACATCAGCTCCTCTAAGCATTGCCCGGGGTCACTCCTGAGCAGAGAGGCAGGAATAGTCTGAGCAGGACTGGATGTGGCGAAAAATTAAATTAGCCAAAATTTTACAGAGACTCACAGAATATGAAAATAACAAAGTATAAAAGTTTCCAGAAAAAAAATCTATAGGCAAATCTTCAAGATGCAGGATTAGGCGATACGTGTTAAATTTGAGATCGAAAGCATAATCTATAAAGTGAAAAATAGATAAATTGGACTTCAATCAAAAGTTCAGAGCCAGGACAATAGTATAGTGGGCTGGGCGCTTGCCTCGTACGCAACCAACTTGGGTTAAATCCCCAGCACCCCATATGGTCTCCCAAGCCTGCCAGGAATGATCCCTTAGCACAGAGCAAAGAGTGACTAAGCCCTGGACAGCCCAAACAAACAAACAAACAAACAGTAAAATCTTTGTGAAGAAACTTGCTAAGAATGAAAAGACCATCTAAAAACCACAAGAAATATTTGCAGTGCCAGAGAGATTAGTCCAGGGGTGAGGGTTTTTGCCTGGCACATGGCTGACCTGAGTTTCATCTCCTAAGTACCACCAGAAGTGATTCCTGAGCACAATGCTAGGAGTAATCCCTAAGCACCTCCAGATGCGGTCCCCAAATAAAACAAACATGATAAAGGAAGCAATCAGAAGAGGAGACACCCTTGGCATATGATAACCCCTGATTTTGTTTTTCCATTTTTTGGGGGGGGTCACATCCGGCGATGCACAGGGATTACTTTTGGCTCTGCACTCAGGAATTATCCCTGGAGGTGCTCAGAGGACCATATGGGATGCTGAGAATCGAACCTGGGTCGGCCGCGTGCAAGGCAAATGCCCTACCCGCTGTGCTATTGCTCCAGCCCCAATAACCCCTGATTTTGATCCCTGGCATTGCACTACACAAAACAAAACAAAATCTCCCACACAACCACCATGAGCTCCAGCAACTGCACACCTGGGCATTTTTCCCGACCACATGATGGTTTCTGTCCACATAAAAATCTGTACCTGAATTTTTATAGCTGCTTTATTTACCATCGTCGAACTGGAAACCACCCAGCTTGACTTCAACAGGTGAATGCGGGGCCATTGAGGGCAGAAGCAGCCCGCAGAATTTTCCTCTGATGTTCCTCCCGGAGAAAAGAAAACTTACACTCCCGTAAAATCCTGGAGGTGAAGCTTTATAGCACCTTTATTAGCAATAGCTCCAACCTGGAGTGAACCCGAACATCCTTCAGCAGAGACTCAGTTAAGCTAGTACTGCAATGCAGGGGCAGGAGAAATAGTACAGGGAGGGGTTTTTGCATGCAGCCAACCCCAGTTTCATCCCTGACCCCACATAGTTTCCCCTCCCCAAGCACTGCCAGGGGTGATCACTAAGCAGAGAGCCAGAAGTAATTCCTCTGCATAGTTAGGTGTGACCCCTCCAAAACCAAATAAATAAACTACTACAGGACAGACAGGAATTAATACTTCACACAAAGGAATAAACTGGGGCTTAGAGAGAGCTCAAAGGGCAGAAGTGCATGCTTTGCATAGGGAGTTTATGGATTGATTTTATTTTTTGCACTCCATGGTTCCTTGAGCACCAGCAAGTGTGATTCCCCAGAACCAAAAACAAAGCAAAAAAAAAAAAAAAAGTCCAATGTAGGAGGGCAGAGACTGGAACAATAGTACAGCGGGTAAGGCACTTGCCTGGCACACAGCTGATCTGGGTTCAATCCATAACAACCTATGTTCCCCTTTCTCCCTCCAGGAGAGATCCCTAAGCACAGAGCCAGGAGGAAGCCCTGAGCGCTGCTGGGTGCGGCCCCCAGACAACAACACAAGCCAGAGTTTCCTTATAGATAAGGAGATAGCACGCACCTGGCTGATCCCATGCTATGCCTTCAGGAGGCACCTCCCTTAACAACCCTTAACTGGGAGTTGTCCTCCCAAACCGCCAAGAAAGGAACAAGCTCGAGACAGGAGGTACCACCGATGTCTCTCTCATATGCTGCCCGGAAAAGGCACCTCAGTTCCACACAGACTTGAACGTTCACCGAATAGTTTTGCAAGCGACAACACTGTGGATAGGGAAGTCAGATTTGTGTCTGCCAGGAACGGGAGGCAGAGGAGTCTGGGGTGAAGAGGGAGATGGGTGTGATCGTGAAAGGATTCTGGACGGGTGGGGGCTGTTCAAAGCCTCTTCTGAACCATGATAGATGGATGGATGCAGAAACCAAGAACATGCTAAATAGTACAGAGCCTCATGTGTCCTCCCCGCCCCCCCCCGCCCCCCCCCCCCACACACACAAGGGAAAGTTTGAAAAGCCTCTGTGAGTTATAGCAATGTTGTCAACATTCCAACTGTATTGAAGAAGGATCATGGACCAGAGCCATAGTACAGTGGGGAGGGTACCAGCCCTCAAGCGGCAGTCCTGAGTTCACCCCCAGCATCCCATATGGTCTCCTGAGCACCGCCTAGAGTGATTGCTGAGCACAGAGCCAGGAGTAAGTCCTGAGCACCCCTGAGTGTGGCCCCCAAACCAACAAACAATAAAAGATAGCAGGGATCAGACAGACTTCGTACGCCCATATCCAATGTCACGTTTTCCCTAGTAGCTAAAAGGTAGAAAATGTTCTATATCCATCACAGAGCATGAGTGTACTGAGGTACAGACATATAGTGACTAGGATTCCATCTTTAAAAAGAATGTTCTCTCTTTTGTTTTTCAATTACTTTTAGGGTGATTAGAGGTCACCCCAAAAGCCTCTATCCCTCTCGGAAAGACTGGCAAGCTACCGAGAGTATTCCGCCCACACAGAAGAGCCTGGCAAGCTATCCGCTGTGTATTCGATATGCCAAAACCAGTAACTACAATGGGTCTCATTCACCTGACCCTGAAGGCTTCACCGACATGGCAGCACTGAGAAGGATGAGAAAAGAGAGGCCGATAAAATCTCAAGGCCGAACTAGGCTGCCACAACGAGGGAAGTCAAGTGACCAAGTGAATTACTTTTATATCTTCTCTCTTTTTTTTTTTCTTCTTTTTGGGTCACACCCAGCAATGCACAGGGGTTACTCTTGGCTCTGCACTCAGGAATTACTCCTGACGGTGCTTGAGGGACCATATGGGATGTCGGGGATTGAACCCAGGTCGACCGCGTGCAAGGCAAACGCCCTACCCGCTGTGCTATTGCTCCAGCCCCTAGATCTTCTCTTTTTAATTGAATCACGGTGATATACACAGTTACTAAGTTGTCCATGATTGGGTTGCAGTCACACAATGTTCCAGCACCTGTCCCTTCACCAGTGGACAGTTCCCACCACCAATATTCTTCATTCCCTCCTGCCACTTCCCCCAAATCTGTCTTTTTTTTAATTTTTTTTTTTATTAGTGAAACACCATGAGGTACAGTTGTAGATTTACAATTTTTTGTGCTTGGGTTTGATTATACAATGATCAGATACCCATCCCTCCACCAGTGCCCATTTTCCACCACCATGGATAATATCCCCCCCACCCCCATCCCCCCATCCCCCCCTGCCTCTGTGCAGGGCAATCCCCTGTGTTCTCTCTCTCCTTTTGGGTGTTGTGGTCTGCAAAAGAGGCATTGAGCAGCAAACATGTTCAGTCCATAGTCCACTTTCGACATGCATCTCCCCTCCTGGGAGGATCCTCCAAACACCCTTTATTTGGTGTTCCCTTCTCTATCTGAGCTGCCCTTTCCTCTAGAATGCCCGACTGGCCACTAAGCTATGGAGTAATCCTCCTGGTGCTGATCTCAGCTATTCTTGGGTATTAATCTCATATTTTGTTACCAAATCTGTCTCTATGGCAAGCACTTTTGCATTTTTCTTCTCTCCTCTTCTCTCTCTCTCTCTCTCTCTCTCTCTCTCTCTCTCTCTCTCTCTCTCTTTCTCTCTCTCCTTTTGGGCATTATGGTTTGCAATACAGGTAATGAAAGGTAAAGGGCATCATTACATCCCCCTTCCCTCCTTTCAGCATGCAGTTATTGTCCAGAGTAATTATTTCCAACTATCATTGTCAGAGCCTGGCAAGCTCCCTGTGACGTATTCGATATGCCAAACACAGTAACAACAAAGTCTCCAATGGAGACGTTACTGGGCCCGCTCGAGCAAATCGATGATCAACGGGAGGGCCTTTACTTTTACTTACTTTATCATTGTCATAGTAGTCCTCCATCCTAACTGCCCCTCCCCCTTACTTTTTGTGGCAAGCTAGAATAAAGTTCTTTTTGTTTTTGTGAACCTGGTTTTTGTTGGTCTGTTTGGGGGCCACACACAGCAGTGCTCATAGCTGACTCTTAGCTCTGTGCTCAGGGATCACTCCTGGTAGGCTTGGGGGATCATGTGGGATGCTGAGGATCAAACCCTGGTCAGCTGTGTGCAAGTCAAGCATGCTGCCCGCTGTAATGTCACTTTGGCCCTGGATTTTGTTTGTGTGATTTGGAGTCGCACCCAGTGCTGCTCAAGGCTTACTCTTGGCTTTTGCTCAGGGAGGAGTCCTGGTGGGGCTCAAGGGACCATATGGGGTATGGGGGATTGATTGAGGGCTGGTCACATGCAAGGCAAATGCAATAGTCCCGTGCTATTTCTTTGGCTCATGAACTTCTCACCCAAGTTAGAATAGAGGCGAATCTGAAAAAAGTGAAATAGTCAGACCTTAAAGGACAACTATTGTAGGAACCCCGCTCCAGGCAGCCCTTCATAAAAGGGGTGTGGGATGAGAATCGCCTGCGACCAGGCCTTCAGCACAGGGAACAGAGTTTAATGCTGCAATCTTTGTCTGTGGGGCAAAAGGTTATGGAGACAAATGGGTGCGTTGATTGACCCACAATGTGAATGCACTTAATGCCATTGAATTGTTCAGTTCAGTATGTTTAAAAGGGCAAATGTTTTTGCCTTTTTTTGTTTGATTGGTTGGGTTTGGGGCCATGCCTGGCAATGCCCAGGGTTTACTCCTGGCTCTGAGCTCAGGAATCCCTTCTGGCAGGGCTCAGGGGACCGTGTATGGTGCCAGGGATCAAACCCGGGTTGATCACGATCACGATCATCCTATTGTTTGTCGATTGCCTCGAGCAGGCACCAGTAACATCTCCTTCGCCCTAGCTCTGAGGTTTTAAAAAGTCCTATATTCAAGGCTCTTTCAGGGTTAGGAGAATGAGGCCCATCATTGTTACTGGTATTTGGCATATTGGGTATGCCACGAGGAGTTTGCCAGTCTCTGCCGTGTGGGCAGGTTACATTCGGTAGCCTGCCAGGTTGTCCAAAGTAAGAATGAGGTATTAAGATTTTGCGCAGCTGGGTTTTATAGTCTCTGGGTCTTGGCCATTGATGGGATTACACAGCGCCGGGTGGGGGGAAGAGGGGCAGTTGGTGGGTGTGACCCCTGCCTACTGGAAGACGGAGAATCTGGGTGGAGGATGCTCAACCCCGATCCGAGTAGCCTTGGAGATCTCAGCCCCAGGACCCGCATGCCTGTGTTCCTCTGCCGGTACCTTCATGCGTGTGGAGAGTGGTCTCAGCGTGGTTGTGGCTGTCAGCAAGATAAATGCCCTACCCACTGTCCCATCTCTTCAGCCTCCAAAAAGGGCAAATTTTTATAGTTTACCATGGGGTGGGGGGAGGGAAATCTGGTCCTCTTTAAAATCCTGCACCAGATTAGAGTTTTGTAACATGTTACGAAGGGAGGAAAGTGAGCGATTGGACCACCGGATCTCTCTAGTCTCTTTTCATTTTTTTATTTTGAGGGCGCTCCCCCTGAGTCATGCTGTGGTGCTGTTTGGGAAACCATGCTTTAACCAACTACACACAGTGATGTGCAGGGTCCCATTCTCAGGCTGCCTGCAGCACTCGGGTGGGTGGTGAAGCTCCACACTAGATCATGGGAGGACTGCAGAGAAGAGGACAGCGGAGTATGTGATCTAAACAGGGGCAGAAGCCACAAGTCAGGCAGGATGGGGCTTATCAAGAACGCAGATTCGGGGCTAGAGCGATAGCACAGTGGTGAGGGTGTTTGCCTTGCATGTGGCCGACCCAGGTTCGATCCCCGGCATGCCATATGGTCCCCCAAGCACCGCCAGGAGTAATTCCTGAGTGCAGAGCCAGGAGTAATCCTCGAGCATCGCCGGGTGTGACCCAAAAAGAAAAAAAAAAAAAAAGAAGGCCGATTCAGGGACCCGACAAGTGTTACCAAATGACGTATAATTGGTGGGACCATCTGCATTCGCCTAGGGTATTATCATTTTTTTTTCTGGGTGTACCCAAAGCAGAAAGGGGCTTCTTTGCTGTCTGTGAACTTGATCGGTTTAGAAGGGTAGACTCAGACATAGCTGTGGAACCAGACACACTGTGTTCAAACTGGGTTCTGCCCCTAACCGGCGGTGTGCCCTTGGCCTTAACCTTTTCCTCGTCTGTCAGATGGGGATGTTACCACCTGCTAGTGGTGCAGTGGGCATCACACCAGGGGTGCATGGACTTGGAAGAGCTGTGCCAAGAACGTTGTTCTTTTTATTCCTATTCATTGTCCTCTGACGCCCTGGGCTCCCTGGACCAGGTCAGCGTTGCAGCAAACCCGCTAACACCGAGGCAAGAGAAATAATGCAGGAGATCTGGAACTCTGCATGCAGCCAACCCTGATTCCATCCCTGGCTCTGTGATTGGTCCCTCACGCACCACCAGGGGCCACTCATGAGCACTGACCCAGGAATAGCCCCAAAGCCAGGTGTGGCCCCCCCTCCCCAAAAAACACCCCATTCCCCAGCCCAGAAAAAAAACACTCTAACACCACATGATATTTCACATCCTGCATTGCAGGGGGATGCTAGGAGTGGGGCAGGTGGGGACTGACAGGAGTCTCCTCCCTTCTCGGCTGGTGCCTGCAAACTGTGGGCCTCTTGGTCTCCATAGAACTCTCAACCCTGGCTCAGTACTTCATGCTTCCAAAAGCCCTGACCTTTGGACAGGAGCAACAGGAGGGCGGGCAAGGAAATTGCCTTGCACACAGCTGACCCAGGTGTGGTCCCTGGCACCACATATGGTCCCTGAACCCACTGGGAGTGATCCCTGAGATCAGAGGCAAGAGTAAGCCAAGAGTAAGCCTGACCAGTATGCCACAAAACAAAACAAAACAACAAGGTATCGGAGTGATAGTACAGTGAGTAGGGTATTTGCCATGCAAGCTACTGACATGGGTTTGATTCCCGGCTGCCCATATGGTCCCCTGAGAGCCCCATCAGGAGTGAACCCTGAGCACAGAGCCAAGAGTAAGACCTGAGCACCACTAGGCATGGCCTCACTGGAAAAATTAAAAAAGAGACAGAGACAGAGAGACAGAGACAGAAGGGCCAAGAGAAGCCAAAGAAGGACTTCCGGCCCATTCTCCCCACTGAATGTGGGTGAAAGGGCTCTCGGATCCCAGGAGCTCCCTGGGAATGTTCTGGGCCAGAAAGCTGAGTCAGTTCTCCATGGATGGGTTTCAATTCTCCATCGAACGGAGGTCTGAGGCCCGTGACTGGTCTAGCCTTCTTTGGCAACACCAGCCTCCCCTCCTCCCATCCACCCAGGGCTTTCCCATTTTCTCTTTCAGATCCAACGTCTCCTTATTGGGGTCCCTGAGACCCCAGAGACATCCACTGGGGGATCTTTGTCTTCATCCCTTCAACCTGAGTCTCTTTCTCCATCTCCCATTCCCCAGTTTGGCATCACCGTCTTTCCTCAAGAAACCTCTGAGGTGTTCTATATGGACGGAACTCATGTATTTATGTTCTCATTCCCCATCCTTCCTGGAAGGGTTACGGGAACAGTCACTTTGCCTTGTCACTGCCTCTGTTCGGATGCCAAGAACAATCCTGGTATATGGAAGGAAGCTCTGTTTGCTGAGCTCATTTACAGGCTTGAGCTGGGCTGTGTGACAGGGAGCCACTGGAACTACTGGGATTGAAATTAAGCAGGAGGGATGGCTGGAATGGTCGAGAGCATGTACTTGGCAAGGAAAGGCTCTATCCCTGGTTCTACATGGTTCCCTGAGCACCATTAGGAGAGACACCCTCCCTCACCCTCAGAATAGTGAACCAGGAGTGCTTCCTGAACATCGAGGGGAATTTGGGGGAGGGGGTTGGAGGGAGAGCCACACGTGGTGATGCTCAGGGGTTATTCCTAGCTCTGCACTCAGGAATCACTCCTGGCAGAGCTTAGGGGACCATAAAGGGTGCCCAGGATCGAACACTGGTCTCCCATGTACAAAGCAAGCACTATCGCTCCAAGCCCTCCGTTGTTTTGATGAGGAAAATAGGCCCCTGTCCCCTTTGAAACAGGCTAAGACCAGAGAACAAGAGCTACCAAGGGCACCTGAATCTCCGCGATAACCTTGGAATGCACCAGGGATGTCCCCTGGGATGGTGCTGGGAAACCATAAATCCAGTTCAGCGACATGCAGGCAAGCTCCCTGACCCTCAGCATTATCGCCCCAGTCCCTTGGTCCCTACTTTTTTTTTGGGGGGGTGGGGGTGAGGGGAGGAACGGGCCACACCCGGCTATGCTCAGAGGTTACTCCTGGCTCTGAGCTCAGAGATCATTCCTTGCGGTGCTCGGGGAACCATTTGGGATGTCGAAGACCGGTCTGCCTAGGGTGCAAGGTAAGCGCCCTTCCCTGCTGCTGGACGATCGCTCAGTCCCCTCGGTCCCTACTTTTAACCAAAGACACCACACGTGGGCGGGGCGGGGTAAAGTTGTGGTTCCCACAGCCGAGAGACGGGGAGAGCCCGTTTATTCCCCTTTAAAAAAAATCCACAAACCAAAAAAAAAAAAATTAAAAAAAAAAAAGCTGCGGGGCTTCTGACGGGTCCGAGCTGCAGCCCCGACCTCGCCTACGCCTCGCCCATGCCCCGCCCATGCCCCGCCCACGTCCCATCAGGCCCCGCCCATACCCGGCCTGGTCCCGCCCACGCCGCCAGTGCGCACGCGCGACCCGCGCCTCCGCGCTCGGTTTCTTTCCGTTTGGGCTCCAGCTTGCAGAACGCGAGCCGCTGGTGGAAAGGGTCCAAGGATAGGGTCAGCGGCTCGAATGGCTAGTCTGAGCCGAAGTGCTCGGCTGCGAAGGTGATCACGTCGTCCGGCTGGCGCAGCAGCACGAAGAGCAGGAAGTCGGAGATGAGCGCTTTGGCCTCGGGGTGCTGCCCCAGGTACCTTCTGTGGCTGAGACGAAGCTCCTCCTGGGAATGGGGGCGGAGAGAGACCCCGAGCCCCTCGTGTCCTCGCAGACCGATGGATACGCGAGCCCTGAGCTCCAGGACGCCTCCCTGCCGCACTCCAGGGAGGACGTCGGGGCTCACGGGTCGCTCAGCTCCCCGGAGTGTGCATTTCCCAGGCACCAGGAAAAAGCGCAGGAGAACTTCACCGTGCAGCGGTGTTCAGGGAGATGGCACCGTGGGCGGGCCCTTGCCTTGCACGATGCTGACCTGAGTTTGGTCCCCCGCCACCCCAAGTGGTTTCCCCCCCTCCCCAGCCCCACCAAAGAGTGAGCACAGAGCCAGGAAGAAGCCTTGAGCACTGCCAGGTGTGGCCCTCCCAAAATAAAACAAAACATCTGGGGGAGAAGGCAACTGGAATAGAGAAGGGATCATTAAGTCAATGATGGTTGGAGGGATCGTTGGGGATGGGAAGATCTGTGCTGAAAGTAGATAAAGGACCAAACGTGATAGCCTCTCAGTATCTGTATTGCAAGCCATAATGCCCCAAAGTAGAGAGTATGGGAGAAACTGTCTGCCACAGAGGCAGGGGGAGGGTTGGGATGTGTGTGTGTGTGTGTGTGTGTGTGTGTGTGTGTGTGTGTGTGTGTGTGTATTCTGGGGACATTGGTGGTGGAAAATGTGGAGGGATGGGTGTTTGATCCTTGTATGACTGAAACTCAAACATGAAAGCTTTGTAACTGTATCTCACAGTGATTCAATTAAAAAAAAAACCCAACAACTTTTCAATGTCTGTGAGTGTATGGAGGTATGGGGATGCAGTTGGGGACGCCTGGCTGGCGGCAGCCTCCTCACCTTCCGTTCTGTGAATTTGGAATAGAGCTCAGGGTCTTCTTCCCACACCAGGTCTTTCTTCCCAAATACTGGGGGAGGCTCAATTTCATCTGGATGGAGAGGGAGCAAGGTTGCCCACCAGACTCCAGATGCCCAGGCTAGACCAAGCCTTCCTGGGCCAAATCATCTGATGGGGGAGTGCAATGAAAAGACACCGCCCACCCCCAGAGTCAGGCTGGAGAGTAAAGCTTCATGGCATCTCTCTCCCTGGAATCCCACCCAGGGTACGAAGTCCAGCCCTGCCTCTACCCCCAGCCCCACCCTTCCCTCTCTGCACAGCCCGAGGTTTCACTCACCCTCCTTCCTCACGTTGGGCACCTTGAAGATCATACAGCATCCCGGGGAGCCCACCTGGAACCTCTTGGCCAGGTGCCTGGGTACAGCAGAGAAGCGGGTAGGGGTGAGGTTGGGGCTTCCTGGAAACATCTCGCTTCCTCCGGAACCTCCTTTGGGCTTCCTTGGCCTGCTACGTCCTGTCTGTCTGAGTTTCTACCTCCAGTTCATCTGAGATGCTCAGATAATGGCTCTTGAACCCTGGCAGTGCTCCCTGGCTACTCTGGGCTGCTTTGGTGGTGCTCATGGTACCACGTGGTACTGAGGTTAGTTAGATGCGGGCCTCCCACATGCCAGGCAGCACTCAGGCCTTTCAGCAATCGCTCCTGCTCAGTGTCTCTGTGTTTTAGATTGGGACTGCTATTGCCTCTGGGTATCGATATACGTTAGTGGACACGGCTGGACCCAGCCTGCTACAGGTATGGGCACTAAAATGAAAAAAGCCACCCGCTCTGAGACATTCCAAATAGAAATGACACTCTCCCAAGGCCAGAAGGATAACACAGCTGGTAGGGCATTTGTTTGCCTTGCATGTAACTGACCCGGGTTCAATCCCCGGCATCCCATATGACCCCCAGAAGTAATTCCCAAGTGCAGAGTCAGGAGTAACCCCTGAGCATCAACAGGTGTGATCCTGCCCCCTCAAAAAAAAAAAAAGAAAAAAAAAGAAACAACCCTCATTATGGAATAAGGAAAGCCAACAAGACTCTGGGTACCTCCAGTCTCCTGATTAACTTTTATTTTCCCCTTTGTATTTTTTATTATTTTTTTTTTGGTTTTTGAACCACATCCGGAGTGCTCTGGACTTACTCCTGGCTCTGCATTCAGGGATCACTTATGACAAGCTCAGCAAACCATATGGGGCTCTGGGAATCAAACCCAGGAGGGCTGAATGCAAGGCAAGTGCCCTGCCCTTTTATCTCCCCAGCCCCTAGGTCTCTTGGGACACTTGAGAAACTAGCTCTTCTTGTCCTCCCTTCTTCTTGTCTTCCCTCATTTCCTCATAATTTGGTGTTAACCCTTTGCTGGGGGCAGCCTGGCAGTGCACAGTGATGTTCCTTCCAGCTCCAGCCCCTTCATTTTTTCCACATGCCAAGTTGTTTAAAGTTTGGTGGCGGCTGGGGTTGAAAGAGTACAGGGGTGAAAGCATGTGCTTTCTTTTTTTTTTCTTTCTGGGTCACATCCAGCAATGCATAGGGGTTCCTCCTGGCTCTGCGCTCAGGAACTACCCCTGGCGGTGCTCAGGGGACCATATGGGATGCTGGGAATCGAACCCGGGTTGGCCGCGTGCAAGGCAAATGCCCTACTCGCTGTGCTATTGCTCCAGCCCCCTACGTGCTTGCTTTCTTTCTTTCTTTCTTTCTTTCTTTCTTTCTTTCTTTCTTTCTTTTTTGCTTCTTGGGTCACACCTGGTGATGCTCAGGGGTGACGGCTCAGGGGTTACTCCTGGCAGTGCTCGGGGGATCATATGGGATGCTGGAAATTGAACCCAGGTCGACCAGGTGCAAGGCAAACATCCTCCCTGCTGTACTATCACTTCAGCCCCTATAAAAGCAGTGATTTCAAGTTTGTACGTCTGTAACTGTATCTCCTGGTGATTCATTAATTAAAAAAAAAAAAAGAAAAGCAAGAAAGCACGTGATTTGTAGGCAGCGGACTTTTATTTACTCTCTGAAACTACATTTATCACCACCGGAATGAAATGAATAATGATAATGCTCTGAGCACCACCGGAAGTGAAATTAATGATAAAAAGTGCCGGGGCTGGAGAGCTAGCACAGTGACAGTGGGCAAAGTGCTTGCCTGCATACAGCTGACTCAAGTTCCATCCTGAACACTACCTTTAGTCCCCTGAGCCCCACTGGAAGTGATCCCTGAGGGGACTAGAGAGATAATACAGCAGGTAGGGTGTTTGCCTTGCATGCAGCTGAGCTGAACCATTGATCCTCGGAATCCCATATGGTCCCCCCCAAGCACTGCCAGGAGTAACTCCTGAGGGCAAAGTTGAAATTAACCCCTGAGCATAGCGGGGTGTGGCCCTAAAACAAAAGCAAAACCAAATAATAATTTTAAAATGATCTCTGAATGCAGAGCTAGGAGTAAGCCCTGAGCACCACCTGGCCCCTACCTCCCCCCCCCCCCCCCCCCGCCAAATAATAATACAATACTGGCTGGAGCGATAGCACAGCAGGTAGGGCGTTTGCCTTGCATGCAGCCGACCCGATTGACCTGGGTTCAATTCCTCCACCCCTCTCGGAGAGCCCAGAAAGCTACCGAGAGTATCTCGCCCGAAACAGCAAAGCCTGGCAAGCTCCCCGTGACGTATTCGATATGCCAGACACAGTAACAACAAGTCTCACAATGGAGACGTTACTGGGCCCGTTCGAGCAAATCGATGAACAATGGGAAGACAGTGACAGTGACTGTGACTGGTGGTTGTGGATATTATGAGCACCCATCCCAGCCCCAGCTGCTTTTAGCCCTGTCTTAGGGCCTATGGGCACAGCATGGGCGACCTTAGCTATTCAAGGCGCCTTGGTAAGGTGTGAGAGGCTCTGTGAGGATCAGAGGGACGAAATGAAGAAAAGTAGAGTGATGTGGCGAAAGCAAGGTGTGCAGGATCTCCACATCTATTCCTGGCCCAGGCTCCAGGCCTTAGCCCCATTGCGTTCCAGCACCGAGCTCAACACTGCCCCCTGGAGCCCTCTCCCAGTAGCTCACCCATCGGAGAGCAGGTAGAACTGGCAAGATAACGGGATGCCCTCCTGGGAGTGGATATTCTGCTCCACGATGAACACTTTCACCTGCTGCTGGTTGATCTGGATCATTTGGGAGCCCAGGGATTCCTGGATGCACCCAGAAAGGAGGGCAACAGGTGAGGTGGATGCCCACCGGGGTCTCCCCCTGAAACTAACCCTTTCTCCTTGCAACCTCCTTCCTTGTTCTCCAGTGACAAGTCATCCTTGACCCTGCGCTGCAGATTGGAGTTGCACCCTCACGTTTAGGTGGTATAAGGGGAAATCTCTTCCTAGAAGGCCAGCTCTGTTCTACTCCTGCTCCAACCCCTCCCTAGGCCCTCTGAAATCAACCAATCAGGGCAGAGTATGGAGCGGACGCAGAGAGACCGGTGAAGATCTGAGAAGTAGCTCTGGGGCCACATGACTGCATCCTGAAGTGCTCAGGGTTTACTCCTGGTTCTGTGCTCAGGGATCACTCCTAGGCGGGGGTAGGTGTGGAGGGTGAAGGGGGGTTTATATGTGGTGCTGGGGATCGAACCCACATTGCTGCTTGTGACAGTTTTTGTCGTGTTTGTGCTGGGATATGCTAGACACATCCTCGGCCCTCTTTGTCCTGACTTGGACGGAACACACCACCACATCTCTTTTACAAAGTTGATCAAATCAGCTCCCACAGCATCTCGTGAGAAACAGCATGTTCAGGGGCCAGAGTGATGGTACAAGTGATGGTACAGCAAGTAGGGCATTGGCCTTGCTATGGCGGACCCAGGTTCAATCTCTGGCAACCCCATGTGGTTCCCACCCCCATGCCACGCCAGTAGTAATCCCTAAGTACAGACCCAGGAGCAAGCCCTGAGCACTGTTCGGTGTAGCCCCCAAATAAAAATAACCCCAGCCTATTCAGAGTCCTAGGGGGCTTTGAAATTTGCCGCCATGAGATATTGCTTATGAAATTTTCACCAAGATCAATGAAAAGCGGGTGTGAGACCTCCCTGTTTCTTCTAGTGGCCCCCAACCTGTCCCTGCCCTCCCTGGGGGATTCCTCACATAGGTGGAATGGCAGATTTTGCCCTGTGTGTCCAAGGCCAGGAAGCGGGCATTGCTGGGCACCATCTTTCGCCAGGCCATCACCCGCAGCAGCATCAAGTTGGCAGCCTCGGAGATAAAGCCCTCGAGTGAGCTGCTGGGCTTGGCAGTCCTTTCCTTCTTCACATCCTGTTGCTCGAGGTGGGGGGGGGGGGGCGGGGTAGTCTGGGTCAGAGCCAGGGAGCCAGGAAGCGGGAGGGAGGGTGGGCAGGCAGGTGCGAGAGGCAGATGGCGTGATGGGGTCCCGAGGATGTGCCTCTGCTG
Source organism: Sorex fumeus (assembly GCF_029834395.1). NCBI lineage: Eukaryota > Metazoa > Chordata > Mammalia > Eulipotyphla > Soricidae > Sorex > Sorex fumeus. The sequence continues at coordinate 36,808,683 of NW_026606071.1, read as the reverse complement.
GGGCCCCCCAGAGGATGTGGCATCCGGTTCCCACCAGCCCCCCTCCCCTCCTCACCTCACCCTCCTTGGTACGCCTGTTTATAATCAGCTGGTCATCCTTCCTCACCAGGCTCAGCTTCCGTTCCATGGGGAAGTTTTGTAACTAAGGGTCAGACATGGAGGGGAGAATCGGGGACCCACCCGGTGGCATACTCAAGATCACCTCGTCCAGAGGCTGGAGCGATAACACAGCGGGTAGGGCGTTTGCCTTGCATGTGGCCGACCCGGGTTCGATTCTCAGCATCCCATATGGTCCCCTGAGCACCACCAGGAGTAACTCCTGAGTGCAGAGCCAGGAGTAATCCCCTGTGCATCGCCGGTTGTGACCCAAAAAGAAACAACAACAACAACAAAAAACAAAGATCACCTTGTCCATTTCCTCTGGCTGGAGGCTTGGGTAGAAACAAACAAATTTTGGACCCGAGCAACTTGTTGCAGAGATGGCCCGGGACTTTGCAACAGTCCGTTTCCACTGGGCTGCTTCAGACGGGGGCAGGTGCTGTCACTCCCCCTGCCCTCTAGGAGCTCCAGCGGCCACCATTTTCTGGAACTCAGCGACAAGCTCCAGGTATGAGTGTTGGTGGCAGCAAACGCCAGGTCTCACGAGACAGGGGAGGAGTGGGCCCTTCTCCTTCCCTCCACCCCATGGGACTCTGAGATGATGTCACATCCGGCTACCGGCCACTTAAGCTCCCACATGGCCATGATCCAGAGATACACAAACAAATCTCAGACTTGAGCAAGGTGCTGCAGCGATTTCTTCAGACCCTAATTATTAAAATTTTAGAATTCCTAGAAGATTTTTTTTTTATAAAAAAAAGAAAAGTGTCCATGTTGGGCCAGAGTGATGGTGTGTCTGGGAGGGCATTTTCCTTGCCCGCGGCTGATCTGAGTTCAATCCCCGGCACCCCACATGGTCCCCCGAGCACTGCCAAAAGTGGTTCCTGAGTTAAGAGTCAGGTGTAATCCCTGAACATTGCTGGGTGTGCCACCACCCCCAAAATAAAAGCGCCCAAGTGTAGTGAAGTGTGGGCATACAAGTCATATTACGGTGTAATATAAAGCGAAGAAGCAAATGTTCTTGGGACCCAGAGCTAGCTCAGGGGATGACCCCCTGCCTTGCAGGTGTGAGGTCAGTGATGAGCCAGATTTCGTCGCAGCACAATCCCAGAGGTTTCTGTGGCCTGGCATCTTGGGCCCAGCATCGAACTGTGTGACTCTATCCAGCCCACAGCAAAGTATCATGTGTTTGTTCCATTACACACGTGCAAACATGTTGACCAAGTGTGCACATACACACCCTCCAATTGTGGAAGAAATTGTACCTAAACGCAGAAGGAGTGGAAGGAGGGAAAGGACAAAGCAATGCAATTGCAGAGCCAGACGTGGTTTCTGCGGGGAGGGTCTTAGGGGTTTTTTTTTTTTTTCTTTTTGGGTCACACCCGGTGATGCATGGGATTACTCCCGGCTCTGCACTCAGGAGTTACTCCTGGCGGTGCTCAGGGGACCATATGGGATGCTGGGAATCGAACTCGTGCAAGGCAAACGCCCTACCCGCAGTGCTCTCTCTCCAGCCCCGGGAGGGGTGGGGGGTGTTGTTTCTGATGTGAAGTATTCCGAAAGTTCATGAAGTCACGGGGCTGGGTTTGAAGGACTCAGCGCAGAAATTGAAGGCGTGGTGGTGACAGGCCTTTGGGAAAAGCCAGCACACATCATCCCCCAGGGGGTCCAGGGTGGGCCAGGGATTATGTTTCAGGAGAAGGGCGGCAAGAAGTACCCTCTGGGGCCAGAGCAATGCACAGCAGGGAGGGCTCTTGCATGTGGCAGACCCAGGTTCTATCCTTGGCCTCCCATATGGTCCCGAGTGATTTCTGAATGCAGAGCCAGGAGAAAGCCCTGAGCACTGCTGGTTGTCACCCCCAAACAATAAAGAAGCTGGGATATAGCTCAAGAACACAGGCATTGTACGCAAGAGCCCGGATTCGATCCCAAGAACCATGAAAAGAAAAAAAAAAAAGAGCAGCAACGATCGGGCCTTGAGTGTGATGGGAATCACGGGGTAGTTGAGGAGGAGGTTGGGGTGCATTTCCCCAAGACCCTTCCTTCCCTTTCACCATCCCCCCATCCCTCCCAGGATGTCTGTTGTCTCGTCCATCATTGAGGGCCAAGCTGGAGGCTCCCGGAGAGAGGTACCTTGATGAATTCCTGACTCTGTTCTTCCAGGACCTCCATTTTCCATGTGAGATACCCTGGGGGGTGGGGGGAGGGGAGGTTGGTGGGTGGCTCCAGAGTAGGGGAGCAGGAGGCTGGGGTGTGGCACAACAGGGTCACAGGATAGGGTCACTGGGCTCCTGATTTTTTTTTCTTTTTGAGCCACACCTGGCGACACACAGGAATTATTCCTGCCTCATGCACTCAGGAATTCCTCCTGGCCGTGCTCAGGGGACCATATGGGATGCTGGGGATCGAACCAGGGTAGGACCGTGTGCAAGGCAAACACCCTACCCATTGTGCTATCGCTCCAGCCCCTGGGCTCCTGATTTTTGAGGTGGGGTTGGGTCATGGCTCTTGGTGCTCAAAGGGTCTTGTGCTCAAGAATCGCTCCTGGCCAGGCTCGGGGAAGCATGACACAGGACCAGAGTTAGCCATATGCGGGGCTGGAGTGATAGCACAGCGGGTAAGGCTTTTGCTTTGCACGCAGCAGCCAACCCGGGTTCAATTCCCAGCATCCCATATGGTCCCCTGAGCACCGCTAGGAGTAATGCCTGAGTGCAAAGTAATCCCTGAGCATCTCTGGGTGTGACCCAAAGAGCAAAAAAAAAAAAAAAAAAAAAAAAGTTAGCCCATGCAAGGCACGTGCCTCAGCCCGTTTCCTGTTCTCTCACACTCAGCTCATACCCGGGTTCTCTAGCTGCGATGTCCCTGTCACCCTCACCCAGCCATACCCCAGTCCTTCACCTCATTCCACTCCCAAGGGAAGGTCACAGGGCTAGTGGGGAACAGAGGACCTGGGGAGGAGGCGCGGGGGAGCGAGGAGCATGCACACTACCCTGGAGTGTGTTGCCACACGCGGTCTTGTTGACGAAGCCCTGGCTAGCCGCGTGCACGAAGAGGCAGTGGGTGAAGATCCCAAACTCATCCTGGTGGCTCCCTTTCTGCATTTGGATGCTCAGCTCTCCCTGCGGCTCCCCGGAGTCCGAGACCATGACCAGAGTCTCCGAGAAGAGCAGCAGCTGCAGCTCCTCCTCCTCTGGGGGGCGGGGGGGGGCACAGTCAGAGCAGCGCCTTTCTTCCCAGGCTCCATTCTGAGCCCTGGCGCTCCAGGGGGCCCCCAGCCTCCACTTACCCCTTCTTTTTTGTTTTGTTTTTGAGCCACTTCTTATCCCCACTCCCAAGCTGCCCCAGCCTTCGTGCACCCCCCACAGATGAGAACTTCCCCTAAAAATACCCTTACCACCCCCACCCCCACCCCCAGCCCCTATATGGGAGTCTTTCCTTGAAGACTCTGCATCACAGATGGGTCTCATAATTCTGAGTTATGGGTTTCATATCCTGAGCGGATGGAGCGATAGCACAGTGTGGTAGGGCGTTTGCCTTGTGCACGGCCCAGCAGAGCCGGTTCGATGCCTCTGCCCCTCTCAGAGAGCCCGGCAAGCTACTGAGAGTAGATACTGAGAGTATCTCGCCAGCAAGGCAAAGCCTGGCAAACTCCCCGTGATGTATTCGATATGCCAAACACAGTAACAAGTCTCACAATGGAGACGTTACTGGGCCCCGCCGGAGCAAATTGATGAACAAAGGGAGGATAGTGCTACAGTGCTACCCATATGGGGCTATGAAAATAAATAAATAAATAAAAGCCGGTGCTCCAGGAGTCTCGCTGCGAGACTGGCACCCCCCCCCCACCTCCCCGGGCATCCAGGCTCACGGAGGGAACTGAGGAAGAGGATGGCTTCAGCATTGGCCTTGAGGTGCTGCACACGGTCAGGCTCCTCCTCTGGGCTGCTGGTTTTGAAGTCTATGGAAGGAGCAGAGGCTGAGTTGGGACCCCAGGGGGAGAAGGAGCCCGGGGAGCACAGGGCTTCCCCACCCCCCCACGAAGTAGAGCCTCAAAGGCCACCCACCGACTGCCCCCCTCCCCCTGCCCCCTCGCCCCCTCTCAAAGTCTCGAAGCCCCTGTAGACTTCTCCCACCTGAGAACTGGAGTTTCTGGGACATGCTGCGGGGCTGCAGCTCCCCGCTGTGTATCCAGCCGTCTCCATGGCAACAGGGAGCAAGCTTCCTTCTCTTAAAGGGCCATGGGCACACTTCACCTGTCATCCAGACCTCAGGGGTCTGGGCAGGGAATTAGACCCACCCCTGAGGTTATTATTTAATATTTGCTATTAATTAGACCCAACCCTGAGCATTGGCCAGAGAGGGCAGAGGGGTCATTAGTATGTCCTTGGAAGAGGTGACCCTGGGCCAGACTGGGGTGGGGGCGGGCATTTGGGGACCCCTGGTAGGTACCTACAAGTTGGGATTCTCCCGGTTCAACAGCAGTGGTGAGAGCCCTCTAGCACACGCTTGCTGGAGTGGAGGGGGGGGAAGCGGGGGTGTCTCACTGTTACCTCCTAACCCCAGGAGCTGGGGCTGGCTTCTCTTTCTGGTGGAGGAGAATGCCCCAGGCTTCAACCTTTGCACTGTGTCTAGGCCCCTTGCTCGGTTTCCTTAGGCGCCACTTGTGAACGGGAGAGCACAGAGCATGGGATTCTTGTTTTGACCACATCCAGGGGTGCTCAGGGCTCACCCTTGGCTTTGCATTCATGAATTACTCTTAGCGGGTCTTGGGGGATTCTATGGGGTGCTGGGGGTAGAATCCCTTTGGCTTCTTGCAAAGCAAACACCTTACCCGCTGTCTTATATATAGCTCATGCCAAAAAGAACATAAAATTCCTTTTATTTCATGTAATTTTTTTTCAAGTTTTATTAAAATGCAATGGGCAAACAAAGCAGTTCATTGCTTCCGTTAATTAATTTAAGCCTCCCCAGTGGTGCTGGGGTGCTCAGGGGCCCCCAGGACGACATTGGGATTGCTAGGGCCACGTGAGGCTGGGGAACTGTCCACCTATGAGGCACAGGAAGTCCGTGCGGATGCCCTGAGCCTTTAAGCTATCTCCTGGGGCCCCTTAATCGGTTTCAGAAGAAAATCGAGAGGCTGCAGAGCTAGTACAGGGATTAAGGCACTTGCCTTGAGTCTTTCATCCCCAGCACCAAATATGGTCTCCTGAACATCTCCAGGTGTGAGTCTAAATAGCCCCCAAATAGTCTAAAGGAAATAGAGGCCAGAACTGTTGCTTAGTGGTAGAGCACATGCTTTGCATATATGTGACCCTTAGGCCACAAATAAACAAACAGGTCGAAAGGAAATGGTTCTGGGACTGGAGAGACAGGTCCGGAGTAAGGTGCTGGCCCTATGTGCAGACTTGGCTTTGGTCCTCAGCACCCCAAAGGTCTCCTTCGAGCCCGCGGGAGTGATCCTTAGCCCAGAGCCAGGAGTGAGTCCTAAGCACGGCCTGGTGTGGCTTCAAAACAAAGACAAAATTATAAAAGAAAAAAAAAAGATTCTACGGAATGAATGAATGCAGCTGAAGCCTCCTAAAGTTGTTTTTTAAGTTTTGGGTCACACTGGGGGTGGGGGTGGGGGTGGGTGCTCAGTGGTTATTCCTGGTTGACACTCAGGACTGGCTCCTGGCGGTGTCAGGGGGCCATTCTGTGAAGGATTGAACCTGGGCCACCCACATCAATTCCCCTTCTCTGCCCTTGGAACTCTTCCTCCAGCCCCAGAACTTTTAGTTTAGAAAAGAGAATAAACCCAATTGATTTTTGCCAAAACTCTTTAGAATAGTTTAAAAACATTTTAAAACTAAAATGATAACTTTTTACTTTTTAAATCATTTATTTTGTCCTTCCCTTGGGGACCTCAGAGAGAGGGGTGTTCAGGGTCACCTCGGTACCTGGGAGACTCTGGGGTTCGAGCTTGTGGCTCAGCTTGCCTTTGGACCTTCTCTAAGCTGCTCAACTGAGCTGACTTCTGGCTCCCTAAAAGTTGTTATTAACATTGAATTAAAACGATAGAGCTTTAGAGATAAGCTTAAGTGACTATTTTAATGCCAGGGCTAGAACCAAAGCCCTTAGATCTATGAGGCATATACTCTACCATTGAACCAAATCCCTGGTCCTTGCCAGTTTTTGAAACGTTCGTATGGCTTGCATATTAGTTTTTTTTTAGTCATTTCATACCTCCTGTAATTTTCTTCTTTCTTTTTTCTTTCTCTCTTTTTCTTCCTTTCTTTTCTCCCTCTGTCCTTCCTTCATTCCTTCTTCCTTCCTTCTTTCTTTCTTTTCTTTCTTCCTCTTTTCTTTTCTTCCTATTCTCTCTCTGTCTTTCTCTCCTCCTTCCTTCCTTCCTTCCTTCCTTCCTTCCTTCCTTCCTTCCTCCTTTCTTTCTTCTTCCTTCCTTCCTTCCTTCCTTTCTTTCTTTCTTTCTTTCTTTCCTTCCTTCTTTCTTTCTCTCTCTTTCTTTCCTTCTTTCTTTCTCTCTCTCTCTCTCTCTTTCTTTCCTCTTTCTCTCTCTCTCTCTCTTTCCTCTCTCTTTCTGCCACACCAGGCAATGCTCAGGGGTTATTCCTGGCTCTGCACTCAGGAATTACTTCTGGTGTTGGTTGCTCAGGGGACCATATGGGATGCCAGGGATGGAAGAGGGTTGAAACATGTAAGGTCAGCACTCTAACTGCTGTATTCTCTCTCCAGCCCCTGTAATCTTATTTATTTAAGTTTTGGGACCACCCCTAGTGGTGTTCAGGGAATCATAAGGGGTTCCAGGAATAGAACCCAAGTCGGTCATGTCCAAGGCAAACAACCTACCCACGTCCCCCAGCCCTATAGCTTTTAAAAGCCAGTGTGGGTTCTGAGTCAGCCTTTTCTCCACACGTGAGCTGCTGTTAGTGGATTAGGCAAGCTCACACGTGCTCTGGAAAGGAAGTACTTGGCTAGTTCCTCAAACAGTTAATTTCGGACTTACAAAATGACTTAGCAATTGCACTCTGTAGACACAAGAGAACTGAAAATATCTGTCTGCACACACTTGTCCACAGATGTTATAGCACCATAATCTCCCAAAGTGGAAACAACTCAACTGCCATCAACAGATTAAAAACAAACAGAAAAAAAAAAATCACCCAGAAGATCTGGGCCAGGGAGATAGCTCAAGGGCCTGAGCGATGCTTTGAAAGCAGAGACCTGGGTCTGACCAGCGGGAGTGACCCCCAAGCACCAAGATGGGAGTAGGTTCTAGTAACCCCCAGGTATAACCCCCAAACAAAGACAATCACAATTCAAATAAGCAAACAAAGTGGGGCTTGGAATAGCTCAGGGTAGAGGGCCTGCCTTGCTGGCTTGTGGCTGCAACTTCCCCTGACCACCCACATTTCGAGTTTCATCCCTGCAGCCCCATACTTGGAAACCACAATTTCCCTGCTCCCACAATTTCCGGTCCACAGAAACCAAGCTTGTGCGCGACTGTTTGTAAGCATACAGCTAGGTTTGGGACCCCAGTGAGCGATCTGCAAAGCGTACACACTCCTCCCCTTCATTCCTGCAGCAGCAACAAAGGGAAGGGGGTGGTGAAGATTAAAAAATAATAATAATAAAAACAGGGGCCAGAGCAATAGTACAGCAGGTCGGGTGTTTGCCTTGCACACAGCTGACCCAGGTTCAATCCCCAGCATCCCTTATGGTTCCCTGATCACCGCCAGGAGTGATTCCTGAGTACAGAGGCAGAAGGAACCCCTGAGCTCCGCTGGAGGTGGTGCAAAAACCAAAAACTAACTAAAGGTAAAGGTAAAGGTAAAGGTAAAGGCCCTCCCGTTGATCGTCGATTTGCTCGAGCAGGCCCAGTAACGTCTCCACTGGAGACTTTGTTGTTACTGTGTTTGGCATATCGAATACATCACGGGTGGCTTGCCAGGCTCTGCCGTGTGGGCGAGATACTCTCAGTAGCTTGCCGGGCTCTCCGAGAGGGGCGGAGGAATCGAACTCGGGTCGGCCATGTTGGCCGCTTGTAAGGCGAACGCCCTACCCGCTGTGCTATTGCTCCAGTCCCCTAACTAACTAAATAAATAAATAAAAACAGGGCCAGTTCATGCTGGTGGGAAGGTATAATGGTAGTGGGATTGGTATTGAAATAGTGGTTGTAATAAATTATTGTGAACAACTTTATTTATCATGATCACGATCGTCCTGTTGTTCGTTAATTGCCTGGAGCAGACACCAGTAACGTCTCCTTCATCCTAGCCCTAAGATTTTAAAAAGTGCCATATTCAAGGCTCTTTCAGGGTTAGGAGAATGAGACCCATCATTGTTACTGGTATTTGGCATATTGGGTACGCCACGGGGAGTTGGCCAGACTCTGCCGTGTGGGCAGGTTACATTTGGTAGCCTGCCAGGTTGTCCAAAGAATGAGATAAAAAGATGGCAGAGTCTCCTGCCCCCGCGCCTGGCTGTCCTTGCCGGGACCCCTTGGAGGGGGGTGGGTTGAGTTTCCCTCCCCGCACCGAGCAGAGCTCCGGCAGCTGAAGACCTCCAGAACCAGACACAACCATGCTGAGACCACTCTCCACATGCATGAAGGTACCGGCAGAGGAACAAAGGCATGCGGGTCCTGCAATTTTATTTAAAAATAAAAAATAAAAAACAGGGCCAGAGATTGTATAGCCAGTAGGGCAGCACCTGCCTGGCACAGTGCTGAGCTGGGTTTGATTCCCAGCACCACCTGTGATGTGATGCCCTGCACCAGCAGTGATCCCTGAGTTCAGAGTTCAGGTAAGCCCTGAGAACCACTGGGGGGCCCAAATACCTCCATCCCCCACCAAAGATAACAAAACAACTGGAGGTTGAGGGCCAGGGAGATGGTTCAATGACCGAAGCAAATACAGGAACCTGGGTTTGATCCCAGCTGGGAAGGAGCAGCCCCTGGAGCACAGAGTGGAGAGCAGCCCCTCCTAAATAAGCTATTTGGGGCTTGCCTTGCACGCAGGTAAACCTGGTTCAATCCCTGACACCATCTAGGGTCCCCCCATCTCACCAGGCATGATCCCTGAGCACAGAACAGGAGTAAGCCCTGAGCACTGTCAGGAGTAATTCCTGAGTGCAGAGCCAGGAGTAGGCCCTGAGCATCACAGGGTGTGGCTCAAAAACCAAACCCAAACAAAAACAAAACAAAAGAGGTCCCTGTTGAGGGAGAGGGGAAAAAGCCAACTATTTTTAGCCAGGGCTGGCGTTTCCTGAGACTTTCCACTCCCTTCCGAGTTTGGGGTCTAAGTTTAGCCTTTGGTGGAGGTTTGGCCCCAAGGCAGCAAGAGAGAAGTGAAATGTCCCAGGGTGGAAAAATCTTGTTCAGTTCTCGGAAAATCTTGATAAGTACTTTGTATCACTGGTTTTTCTACTGCAGAACTGCCCAAGCCCTATCCTATAAGTAATTGTAGATGATCAGATCATAACTGTTTTTTTTCCTTCTTGTTGTTGTTGTTGTTTTTTGCTTTTTGGGTCACATCCAGCGATGCACAGGGGTTACTCCTGCCTCTGCATTCAGGAATTACTTCTGGCCATGCTCAGGAGACAATATGGGATGCTGGGAATCAAACCCGGGTCGGCTGCGTGCAAGGCAAATGCCCTACCCGCTGTGCTATGGCTCCAGCCCCGGATTGTAACTTTTTATTGTTTCTTTTTTCCCGTAAATTTTAAGTTGGCGGCCTGAGCGATAGCACAGAAGGTAGGGCGTTTGCCCTGCACGCGGCCAACCTGGGTTCGATTCCCAGCATCCCATATAATCTCCTGAGCACTGCCAGGAGTAATTCCTGAGTGCAGAGCCCGGAGGAACCCCTGAGCATCGCCGGGTGTGACCCAAAAAGAAAAAAAAATTCAAGTTGGAAAGTTATTTAAACACACACACACACACAATAAAAATGTGTTCTACATGTAAAATGGAGGGTCCTGGATATAATTGAGCAAGAGAGTGCTTGCCTTGCATGTGTGAAGCTCTGGGTTCGATCCCTGACTGCCCTTTTCCCCAAGAGTCCTGTGTCTAAATGCAGAGGGAACTGTCCAGCTCAGCAGGAGAAAAGTACCAAGTCCCAGCACGTGCTTGCATAAGGGACCCTAAGAACATGCTGAGTCAAGATGAGTCACAGAGACCCACATGCGGTATGATTCTGCTTTTCGAAAAGTCCAGAATAGACCAACTAGAGACAGAAAGTGGAGCAGAGGGTGCCCAGCAAGGGTGGAGGGGGCATGAAGGGGTGACACCAGGGTGCACAGAGTTGCCTTGGGGGATGCTGGAAATGTTCTAGAAATAGCTTATGCTGAAACTGGCACACTTGCAGACACTGAGAGCCACTGACTTGTAGATGTGGAAGGGGAGATTACACTGGAAGTGTGTTACATGCACTACAGAGCAATAAAATGGTTAGTTTTAAAAATAGAGAATTTATGGGCTGGAGCAATAGCACAGCGGGTAGGGCGTTTGCCTTGCACGCGGCCCACCCGGGTTCGATTCCCAGCATCCCATATGGTCCCCTGAGCACCGCCAAGGGTAACTCCTGAGTGTAGAGTCAAGAGTAACCCCTGTGCATCACTAGGTGTGACTCAAAAAAGAAAAAAAACAGAGAGAATTTATGGACTGGAGTGATAGTATAGTGGCTAGGGCATTTACCTTGCACGCAGTCAACCCAGGTTCGATCCCCAGCATCTCATTATGGTCCCCCGAGCTTACTAGGAGCAATTTCTGAGTACAGAGCCAGGAGAAAACCAAAAAAAAAAAAAAAAAAAAAAGAAGAAAAGAAAAAAAATTTAAATCATATATTTGGTTATTTACTTTTCTTGGTTTTGGGGGTCAACCTGGTGGTGCCCACAGCTTATTCCTTCCTGGTCCTGCACTCAGGGATCACTCCTGGCAGTGCTCAGGGAACTATATCAGGTGCTGGGGATCAATCTAGAATCAGCCACAGGCAAGGCAAGCACCTTATTTGCTGTACTATCTCCCTGACCCTAGTTTTGCTTTTTCCTTTATCATTATTTTTTAAACTTTTCTTTTCCTTTTGATTTTTTTGGCCACACCTGGCTGTGCTCAGGGCTTGCTCCTGGCTCTGTGCTCAGGGATTACTTTTGTCAAATCTCTGGGGGAACATTTGGGGTGTCAGGGATCTAACCCAGGTCAGTTATGTTTAAGGCAAGTGCCTTACCCTCTGTACTATTGCTACAGCCCTAGGTTTATTTTTTTTTCCGGGGGGGGAGAGGGAGTAGGTGGGAAGAGGGTTGGTCCACACCTGGTGATGCTCAGTGGTTACTCTTGGCTCTGCACTCAGGGATCACTCCTGGTGGGCTTGGAGGACCATATAGGGTGCTAGAGATCGAACCCAGGTCTACTGCTGGCACTGTCACTGTCCTCCCGCTGTTCATCGATTTTCTTGAGCAGGCCCAGTAACGTCTCCAGTGTGAGACTTTGTTGTTACTGTGTTTGGCATATGGAATACGTCACGGGTACCTTGCCAGGCTTTGCCGTGCGGGCGAGATACTCTCAGTAGCTTACCGGGCTCTCCGAGAGGGGTGGAGGAATCGAACTCGGTTCGGCCATGTTGGCTGCGTGCAAGGCAAACGCCCTACCTGCTACCCACTGTGCTATCGCTCCAGCCCCAGGTCTACTGCATGCAAAACAAATGCCCTACCCACTGCATTATTGTTCTGGTCCCAAGGTTTGCTTTTTCTTTTCTTTTTTTTTGGGGGGGGGTCACACCTGGCGATGCACAGGGGTCAGTTCTGGCTCTGCACTCAGGAATTACCCCTGGCAGTGCTCCGGGACCATAAGGGATGCTGGGAACTGAACCCAGATTGACCACGTGCAAGGCAAATGCTCTACCTGCTGTGCTATCGCTCCAGCCCCCAAGGTTTGCTTTTTTAAGAAAAGATTTGATTAAGGGGCTGGAGAGATAGTACAGAGGGTAAGGCACTAGCTTTGCACACAGTTAAGTTGACTAGGGTTCAATTTCCGGCACCCCGTAAAGGTCCTCTGAGCACTGCCAGGAGTACCCCTTAGCACTCTAGGTCTGGCCCATCACCCCTTCCCACAAACCTATCCCTTTCCCATATGAATTACAGAGTTTAGCTCTGGGTGGGGCAGCCACACCTGGCAGTGCCGGGTGGGGGCCATGTGGTGCTGGGGGTCAAACCGGGGGCTTCCAAGACTGGAGCGATAGCACAGCAGGTAGGGAGTTTGCCTTGCACGCAGCCAACCTGGGTTCAGCATCCCATATGGTCCCCGGAGTACCTCCAGGGGTAATTACTGAGTGCAGAGCCAGGAGTAATCCCTGTGCATCACCGGGTGTGACCCAAAAAGCAAAAAAACAAACAAACAAAAAAAAAGGGGGGGGTGCTTCCGCACGGTCTCATCCTTTGCAGTCTCCTCAGCCCAAGCCTAACAGCATCATTTTAATGATCAGGGCAATCTGGATGCGTTTTAAAGGGACACACAGCTCCTCTGCCTGTTGTCCCTGCCACCTGCTGCTCTGGGGGATGTGACCAGAAGGAAGATTTGCTGGGGAATCTTTGAAACCGCCCCCCCCCAGCTCTGCCCTTCTCCTTGCTCACAATGGAAACCCTCCTGCCTGTCCTCATGACTGGTTCCCACTGTCTCAAAGGGCACATGTTTTGTTTCGCTTTTTTTTTTTCTTCAGCTGCAAGGGGAGAAGCAATTTGCCAAGTGGCTCACAGATGGACACCAGGTTATCATCCCTGCCAGTGGGCATGAAGGGCCAGCAGGAGGGGCTGACCAGCTCGCTGTGTGCCAGTGGGCAACTTGGCCCCTCTGAACCCATGAGAGGAACAATCTGTCCCCCCAGCTGCTGGGGTTGGCAGCTGCCAAGCCACTACCGGTCACTCAGTCACACTGAGAGGCCAGGAGTTAGGGCATGTGGTTTTGCGGGAAAGTCCCTCCTTGTATGCATGGGACCTGGGGTCACTTCCTCACACTAAAACACAATTGAAAAAAAGAGGGTCCGGAGAGAGCACACCAGGTGAGACCTTGCTTTGCATGCAGCCGACCCGGGTTCAGTTCCCAGCACCCCATAGGGTCCCCCACGACCGTGGGGAGTAATTCCTGAGTGCAGAGCCAGGAGTAACCCCTGAGCATCGCTGGATGTGGTCCAAAAAAACAAAACCGAAAGGAGAGACCAGATGTGAATGTATAAATAAATAGTCCTTACAGCAATCTGCTATCTGCCTGTGTGCTAGGATCATCCCTGAGGGACAGAGGAGAAACCGATGTCACTTGCCTTGTGCTCAGTCACATGGATCTAATGACCTTGGCGAGTCAGGGCCCATTTATTTTTTTCCTTCCAACTTCACTTTTTTTTTTTTTATTTTCGTGATGATTTGTTCCAGGAATTCGACATTCCAACCCCAATCCCATCACCACTGTCACCTTCCCTCCACCATTGTCCCCGTTTTCCCAGCCACCCCTCACGCCTGCCCCCATAGCAGGCCCACCATAATTTCTTTTACATTGCCTGTTACCAGGAAATGGCTAATGGAATGATTAAGAAAATATTTTTATTGTAGCACAGCGGGTAGGGCGTTTGCCTTGTACGCGGTCGACCCGGGTTCAATTCCCAGCATCCCATATGGTCCCCTGAGCACCACCAGGAGTAACTCCTGAGTGCAGAGCCAGGAGTAACTCCTGTGCATCGCCAGGTGTGACCCAAAAAGAAAAAAAAATTCCTATCGAAGAAAATTTGTGAAAATTGTTGTATCTCACCCTGGGGACCTTTCAGTTCTTGTATGAGGGTTTACTAAGCTGTTGTAGCAAGTTAAGCCTTCTGGGTGAATGCTTTTTGTTGTTGAGATCGGCTGGCTTGTGCATTATGCTCCCCTCACGTGTGGAGTGCTCCTACAGGGATGTCAGTGCTGTAGAGTTTGGAGGTGGTGCGTGGTGGCAAACGCATCCGGCTAGCACCAGCTTCCTAAGAGCAGCAGGGGCTGGAGAGAGCTCACGGCCTGGTGCACAGCCTCGCATGGTGCCTTAAGCCATGTACTAACTCTTGGCCCAGGAGAATTTTTTGGGGGGGGGTGGGAGGGGCCACACCAAGCTCAGGTCAGGGCTTATTCTGGACTCAGTGTTCAGGGCTCTCTCCCGAAGGTGCCTGGGAGACTCTGTCCATATTTGGGATCATCCCAGGGTCGGTCGCGTGCAAGGCCAGCGCCTCACCCCTGTCCTGGCCTTCCAGCCCTGCAAAGTTTTAGTGGTGGTGCTCACTGGGGGTTGGGGGTACTTGCCCACTCGGCCTTGGTGCTCCCCGGGGTCTGTACTTTTCTAGGTGCTTGCACGGTGCTCACTGGGGCTTGCTCTCTTCTCTGAGACTCAGCGATGGTTGTGGTGCTTGCCGGGGGGTGGCGAGCACTGCAGAGCCCACACACGTGCTCGCTCTCCCTGGCCTTGGCACTCAACGTCTTTTTTTATTGTGTTCATGAGGAGTCACACTCTTCTTTCTGCTGCTCTCACATACCATATGCGGCTCGGCACATTTGGGACCCCAAGGACCTTGTGACCACATGCTTGAAAGGCAGACACTCTAACCCCTGCATGAGTGCTCTGGGCACTGGCTGCTGTTTTTTTTTTTTTCGTTGTTTTTCTGGGTGAATTTTGTCTTTATTAGGCATACAGGGGGTAGAACACTTGCTTTGCATGCACCTGATCTGGATTTGATCCCTAGTATCCCATGTGGTCCTCTGAGCACTGCCAGGAGTGATTCTTGAGCACAAAGCCAGGAGTAATCGTTGGTATTGCTGGGTGAAGCCCCCGAATAAAACAAAACAAGGTCCAGAGAGAGTACAGCGGACAAGATACTTATCTTGCACGTGGCTGACCCAGGTTCAAACCCAGACATCTCATATGGCCTCCTGAGCACTGCTGAGAGAGATTCCAGAGTGCAGAGCCAGGAGCAACCATGGGTATGGTTCCCCTCCCCCCCAAACAAAATAAAAACAAAACAAAAAGGGCTGGAGAGGTAATACAATAGGTAGGGTGCTTGCCATGCATATTCCCGACCTAGGTTCAATCCCCAGCACTCCATACGGTACCCCAAGCGGGACGCATTCCTCCTGAATGCAGTCAAGAGTAACCCCTGAGCACTGCTGGGGGTGACCCAAAAACTAAAAGAGAGGGATAGAGAGAGAGAGAGGGAGGGAGGGAGAGTAAGAGGGAGGGAAAGAGAGGGACCCCTGCAGTTACTTGCTTCCACAGTCCAAAATCGCTGCCATAACCCCCGTCTGACTCCACCATTTCAGGACGGACCTCACCAAAACACAATCTCCTGAAAATTCTGCTATGCAGGTTTTGTGACTGAAATCTCCAGGCTTTCTCAGGGTCAGGATGGGCTACCTCCCCCCACCTCCCTGTACTTCTGGAAGCCTCTGCAGTCACATCCACATCCCAAAGCTGCCACCCAGTTAAAAAACTACTCCAGCCTTACTATCCCGATAAAAATACTGAATGCCCTGAACAAGCACCATGACCTTTTAGCACCTGTATTGCAAGCCATAGTGTACAAAAGGAAAAGGAGAGAGAATAAGGAATATGCCTACCATAGAGGGTAGCTGGGGGTGGAGTGTGGGGTGTTGGGGATGGTGGGAGGGAAACAGGGGACAGTGGTGCTGGGAAATGTACACTGGTGGAGGGAGGGGTGCTGGATCATTGTATGACTGAAACCCAATTTTGAACAGCTTTGTAATGGGCTATCTCGTGGTGATTCGATGAAAAAAAATTAAAAACAAAGTAATGTGGAGTTCATGCCTGATTCAACCAGCTTATCAGTGACTGAATAAATAGCAGCACTCCTACATTTGAGAGGGCTGGAGTGATAGCACAGCAGGTAGGGCGCTTGCCTTGCAAGCGGCCGACCCAGGCCGATCCCAGTTCAATTCCTCCTACCCACTCAGAAAGCCCAGCAAGCCACTGAGCGTATTCACGCCCACACGTCAAAGGCCTGGCTAGCTACCCGTGATGTATTCAATATGCCAAAAAGGGTAAAAAGAAGTCTCACAATAGAGAGGTTACTGGTGCTCAGTTGAGCAAATTGATAAACAATGGGAGGACAGTGCTACAGTGCTACATTACAGAGAGAGAGAGAGAGAGAGAGAGAGAGAGAGAGAGAGAGAGCACCATGCCCAGGCCTATGCTAGTGCTACTGAAGTGTAATTCACTACTGGGCTGGAATCAGATCCAACTGTCCAAGGTCCCTGAGCACCTTAAGCTCTGAGAAACATGGAAGGAAGCAGGCAGAGACCCCAGGACAAATGTGCACGGGCCCCAGGAGGGCAGGAGGTTGTCTTGGTGCTGTTGCTGGCAGAGAACAGAAACGCCATGCCCAGGGACCTGAAATCCAGACAGGGAGGCGGAACCAGTGAGAAAACACAGGCCCACTGAGCACCCAAGCTTCGGTGAAATCATTCATTCATTTATTGAACATTTATTGAGCGCCTACTGTGTTCCAGGCACCGTGCTAGGCGCGGAAATACAGAGATGCATAAGATACAGTCCATGCCCTGTAGGGTTCACAGTCTAGAAGGGGAAGAGACGGACAAACGTGTAAACAGTAAAATACAGTGTGAAGGGGGGGTCACGGGAGAAGAAGCATTTACAAAGAGCGGAGGTAGCCTGGTGGGGGAGGGGCATGAGGGCCGTCTTCCTGGAGGAAGGGGCCTTGGAGAGGGGGGTGTCGAGAGATGAAATGGGGTTTTGCCAGGCAGACCGGGCGGGAGGGGCAGGGAAAGGCATTCCAGTCTGGAGGGAGCGGGAGCGAAGGCACAGAGGCAGGATGGCAGGTCTGGGGAAGGCTGGGATCTAACTAGTCTGACGGTATTGCTAGAGTTGGTGCCAGAGGCTGTGCTCAAGAAGGGTGGGGGGAGGCAGAGGCAGGAGAGGAAGATGAGGGTGGGCAGGCCAGGGATCATCTTGGAGCCTCGCCAGAGGTGATCAGAGCTTTGTGGGATGGTGGGGGTCCAGGGAGAGGGAGAGAGAGAGAGAGAGAGAGAGAGAAAGAGAGAGAGAGAGAGCTCCTGGTTGGCCCCAGGTAATGATGGACGGGGTCCAAAGGGTTCCTTTTTGATGGAAGGCTCTGGAACCTTCTAGAACCCTCTGGAACCCTCTGGAACCCTCCAGAACCTGGGGCATCTGGGGGAGAAAATGAGCTGAAAGGAGGGCTGAGCCTGGTATCCTGGGAATCTTCCACTCACTTAAGGACCCAGGACGACCGCCACCTTCCCCAAGCTTCCCTGGCTTGGACGGGACCAAGGACTGGGTGAGGGCCGTGTGGGAAACGTTCTTGGCAAACTGCTAAGGGCCAGATGAACAGTCTTTACTTAAGTGAGAGGGGCAAGGGGCTGAGGCAGGAGCAGGCGTTAGCAGCGCCAAGACCGAGGGGCAAAGGAGGAGGCAGCGGGCTGAGGCCGGCGGTGGCACTCTCTCCCCTGGGAGGGGATGGGCCTTCTGGGCCCAGGGCAGGGGCAGAGGCCACGGGCAGGCCTGGGCCCGCTGTGAGGGGCTGCGTGGGACCCGTGGCATGGAGGGGCTTCCTGGCTTCCAGGGTCTCCTCACGATGAGGTCTGGGTTTCCTCGGGAGCAAGACCCCCTACCCCATCTTCGGGGCTGTAAGGCAGCCACCGAGCCAGCAGACTTGGGCTTTCTCAGATGCCCCTGTCCAACAGGGTCTCCCCAAGGAGGACCCCCCCTCTGACCAATGCACATTCCGGGTCACTCTGGGGGGTGGGGGGGGCTGCATTTCTTTTCCTACCCTGGAGGGGAGAAGCAGGTGGAGAGGGACCTTCTGGCTGTCCCCAAGGCTCCAGCGCCTGGGTCCTCTCGGCCGGGATGGGGAAGGGAGGTGGTGGTGGTGCTGCTGGTGGGGGGTGGAGTGTCGCTTTCTGTTGGGGGGGGGTCCCGAGGACCCAGGCTAACAGGTCCCCATCACCTTGGACCCTCTCAGCCCCTGCGCAGTGTCGGGAAGGGTCACCCGTGGAGGTGGCGGTGGGCGCAATGAGAGAGATGAGGGGTGTGGGTGGGGGCGGGGGAGGGGCGGTGGGCGCGCTGGGCGCAGGGGGGCGTCACTTGCTCTTGTGCAGGTCCTTCAGCCGGCGCAGCTTCTCCAGGAGCTCGGCCCGAGAGTAGCCATCGTCCCCGGGGCCGCCGGGGCCCAACGCCTCCTGCAGCACCAGGCAGTGCGTCCGCAGGAACGGGTTGTAGGAGCGCTCCTCGCCCAGCGTGGACGGGCACTGAGGGTGGACGAGACGGGGGCCGGACTTGGTGGGGGCGTCCTCCCCCGCCACTGGAAGCCCGGGGACACCCACCCCGCTTCCCACAGGGCCCCCTCCCCACACGCACCGTGCTCCTGCGCTCCATCCGCTGCCGCTGCACCCACTGCATCTTCCGCTCCCGGGCCAGATTCTCGGGCTCCACCACGCCCGCAAAGCCCAGGTTCTCCTCTGCGTACTCGTGACCTAAGGGCAGGGGGAAAGGGGCGGGGCGGTCGGAACCTCCCCACTCCCACACCCACACACCCACACACACACACACCATCCTCCTTCCAGGGCTCTGGGGGGGTCCTGACCACCAGGGAGAAGGGCAGAGCTTCCCAAACGCCCCCGCTCCAGCTCAGAGCTGCTTCTGGAAACTGGGCACCCAGAGGGAGGAGGCACTCGGAGTGATCCAGGGGTGCTGGTGGATGGGCGTGGCGTGGGCGGGCTCTACCTAGCACCTGTGGCCACTGGCGAGCTCACCTGGCAAGTAGAGAAGCAATGACCACCTGAACACAGAGCCTGCTAAGAGCACAGTAAAGTACCGCACCCCTTGTGGACGGGTGTGTCGGTGGATGTGTGCACGTGTGGGTGGATCTGTGCGTGGGTGTGCATACCGGCCTGTGTGTGGTGTGTGTCTGTGTTTGCACCGGCACCATCCATGCCCCGGGTTGGAAGAGGTCAGAGCCCTGAGCTGACGGCTACACTGCATGGACAGGGGCTGTGTGGGCGACCCACCCAGGCCGTGCATGCAGCATCCTGCCCGGGGGTCTGACTAAGAAAGGGCCAGCGTCCCTCGGGTGCGGGCTGATCAGGACTGCAAGTGAGACGTACAGTAGAGAAGGAGCCCGCATACAGCCTCAGACAACATCATCTGCTGCCTGTCACTGTCCTAGGAGGCCCAGAAGGGTCCACGCTCTGAGCAGCTGGTAGTGTCAGAATGAGGGTTTTCTCCCGGTAGCTTCCCTCCCACCCCCCAAAGCAGGCAGGCCAGGCTCCCTTGGGAGGCAGGGAGGGTGGTCCCAGTCTGAGCCATCCTCAACAGCCCCTTCCTGCTCAGGGTTGGCCCCACCTCACCCTCTGAGTCCCCAGAATTGATTTTGTTCACCTGCAGCTTCGAGTTAGAAGTAAGCAGGCTGAAAATTGAATGAATGAATGAATGAATGAATGAATGAATACGAATGTCGGTCCAACATTAGAAGTGTTTCTGGGGGCAGCAGCAATAGTACTGTGGGGAGGGCATTTGCTTTGCACTCGGCCAAGGAGGGTTCGATCTCCGGCATCCCATATGGTCCCCCGAGCACCACCAGGAGTGATTCCTGAGTGCAGAGCCAGGAGTAAGTCCTGTGCCTCGCTGGGTGTGGCCCAAAAAAGAAAGAAAAAGAAAAAAGAAAAAAAAGAAGTGTTTCTAGCTGTTGATCTAGATGTCTGGCGATGCGTTTGTGACCAGCAATATGCCAAGTGTGCTTTGTTCCTGTTTGGGTCAGCCTGTGATCCAATGCGTCTTGTGAGACGTGGCTCCGGTTTAAAGCTGCTGTGTGGGGCTGGAGAGATAGCACAGCGGGTAGGGCGTTTGCCTTGCACGCAGCCGACCCGGGTTCGATTTCCAGCATCCCATATGGTCCCCTGAGCACCGCCAGGAGTAACTCCTGAGTGCAGAGCCAGGAGTAACCCCTGTGCATCGCCGGGTATGACCCAAAAAGCAAAAAATAAAAATAAATAAAAATTAAAAAAAATAATGCTGCTGTGCTCCTTAGGTATCACGGCATTAAGTGAGGGCTTAGAGGGTGCCCAACGAGGAGGGAAGCTCTGACCCGCGGCCCCTGGGTGACAATGTGCTCTTGCAGAGGGATCCTGGGACACCAAAGGCGAAGATTTATCACCCACGTGTTGGCGGGCAAGAAGAGGGGCGGGGCTTTGGAGGGGCGGGGCTTGGGGGAAGGAAGAGCCCTTACCAGGCCACAGGAGCGTGTCATCCCCTAGTCCCAGCACAGTGTCCAGCGAGCTCAGCATGGTCTCCGCCGTGCCCTCAAAGGTCCGTCCTGCAGGGAGTGATACAAAGCGCAAAGTCAGAGGGATGGGTGGAAGAACACCTGGTGGGCGCTGGCTGGTCACCGGACCCCACACCTGGCCCTGGCAGGGCGCCTCCCAGTCGTCTTACTTCCCTAGGGATCTGGGTCCATCCACCAAGCCCGCTGACCCTTGCAAGGCCTCCACTGGACACACGGACGCGGGAAGGCAGAAGTCAAGCCTGCAGGCAGCCTCTGAGCACCTCAGTTCTTGGTATTTCCCACATGGCACCTCCTCTCTCCCTGTGCTGCTGTTGCTGTGTGTGTATGTATGTGTGTGTGTGTGTGTGTGAATGTGTATGTGAGTCTGTGTGTGTGCGTGCATGTATGAGTGTGCGTGTGTGAGTGTGCGTGTGTGTGCATGTGTGCATGTGCATGTGAGTATGCGCGTGTGTGTGCATGAGTGTGTGTGTGTGTGTGTGTGTGTGCTTGTGTGTGATCCATGCACTTTAGGACTTGGTCTCTCCCTTCTCAGTCAGAGGTCTTCGGCCTTTGTTCTGTTCTGTTTGGGGGAGCCAGCTATGAAGCCTGGCCCCTGGAGTCTGCACCCCACCCACTGAGTCGTATCTCCTCCACATTCTCCACACTCTCTTTGGCTGTGAGCAAATTTGTGAGCCACAGTCGGTGGTGCTCCTGACTCCAGGGCTTACTCCTGGCTCTGTGCTCGGGGATCTCGCCTGGGAGGGGTCCAGGGGAATCATATACGGTTCCAGGGACTGAAGCAGGGTCAGCCACACACAAGGCAAAAGCATCTGACCTGCGGTCCTATCTCTCTGGCCCAAGATTCTCCCCCTTTTGTAACTGGACCCTGCCAGTCACTAGATCAGAAAAGCAGGTTCCCACCGAGTGGAAAGAAACATGTGTCCCAGCTGTGTGCCCCTGGCTGTTGGTCACAGGCATCCTGTGGGAAGGCGTGAGACTGGGAAAAACAGGGGTAACCGAGGGGTAACTGCTCAGAAACATCTGTGCTGAGGATGGATTAATGCGCTGGCGGGAGAGAGGCGGTCCTGGCACCCCTTCTTCCCCTTAAAGGAAACTCACCACAGCCAGAGAGGAAGAGCAGGTCGCCTGAGAAGAGGCAGGAGGGCCCCTTGTAGGGCTCCCCATCCAGCAGGTAGACCAGATGGCCTTGCGTGTGGCCGGGGGTGGCCAGAGCCCGGATCTGGAGTCGTCCCACGCTGACCACATCTTGATGACACAAGGGACTGAGGGGCAAGGCAGCAAGAGGGAAGAGAAGGTTCTAGACTCCTGCCAGGCTGAGCCTTGTGTCCCCCACCCCCACCCCACCCCAGGCCAGGGACTGGGTGACTGGCAGGAGATGGAAGGAGGGAGAAAGGAGAGAGCGAGAGGACACCTTCCCCCTCCCCAGCCCCAGGCCCACGGTTCAGATCCAAACACTCCCTCTCCCTCTCTGGGGAGCCAGGCTGAGTCAGCTGCGGGTGGGCAGCGGTGAGTGTCCGGAGTCCGTGGCTAGGCTGTGATCTGGGAGCAGGAAGGGCGTCCACAAAGCTCCCCGCGCCGACAGCCCTGGCAGGCTGGACTGCAGGTGGGCAGAGACCCCGCCGGTGGGCCGGACACTCACTGGGTGAGGTAGGGAATGCCGTCCTGGGGGCTCCCGTACACACGACAGTCCTGGTGCCTCCGACTGAGGTCACGGTTCCCGCCACTGTGGTCCCTGGAGGGTAACAGAGACAGGCAGGGTTGAGCTCAGCTGCTGTCCTAGGGGGCCTCCAGACCTTGGGCTGGGTCCACCTTCTAGAGGGGGCCAGGCTCTAAGCCTTTGTTCAAGTGGTTCTCCTGGGTCACTGATCCTCACCTTCCTCTCCCCACCTTTTCACCAGGACAAATGATGTTCCCCAATTCTGAACGCCAGGGCTGCCAACCTCTAGTCCCTCCCGTGATACCCACCCACCACCTCCCTCTGATCCTGTGAACCCCCACCTGCCACCTCACCCTAATCCCGTGAATCCCTGCCTGCCACTTCACCCTAATCCTGACACCCCGCCATCTACCACGTCATCCTGATCCTGTGACCCCTACCTGCCCCCACCCCGATCCCATGAGCCCCCTTTCCTCCAGCCGCTCACTCTGGCCCAAACACCACCACCATGGGCACTTCCTGCCCATCAAGTCCAGATTTGCCAGGTCTTTTGGGGCACACACAGTCTAACCTGTGCTGCCTCTGAGACCAGCCCCCTCCCTCCATCTCCTCCCCAGGTACCTCAGGAGGCAGGGGACAGCCCTCCGCCTAGACCTCCTGACCCCCAGGCCCGCTGGTCTCCCAGTGAATCCCTGGCAAAGCAGTCAGGGCCCGGGTCAGCTAGGGGAAACCTTCTCCACTCAGATTTCCCCACTGCACCCCCTTACCAGTGCTTGTGGGTGCAGAGAATGGCAACCAGGTTAACGCCCTCCTTTTCAATGGAAGCCTGAGGAGAGAGGAGGTAGTGAGTGGGGAGGGGGGGCAGGATGCAGTGGGAGGAGGAAGCAGAGAATGGGAGCCCTCCCTGAGAGACGGAGAGGGAGGGGACAGCGAGGGGGGGTCTGAGGGGAGAACTGGGAGCAGCGAGGAAAGAAAGGAGCCCCCATGGGCTGACCCCATATGCCCCAGGGCAGAGGGAGGCTGCCCTCCCACACAGAGAAATAAGATGGGAGAAAGTAGGGGGAAGTCCGATGGACTGAGGATAAAGAGGGGACTCAGAGGAAAGTCACACCCCACACCCGTTCTCCCCTCTCTCCAGTCATGCCCTGACCCTCACTCTCCCTGACCTTGCTGGATTGAGAGGGGGGGCTATGATCCAGTGCAGGTGAAAGGGGCACCTCCCATAGATGGCGGGATCAGGGTTAGCCCACCCTTGCCAGCAGAAGCTGCCAGTACCCAAGGTGACCCTGAATCAGGGAGACCTGACCCCATCGTCGTCGGCGCCCTCACCTGCACGGCTTGAGGGTCGGAGGGGTCCACAGCCACAGCCAGCCGGGCCTGGGTGTCGATGATGAGGTAGCTGTAGTTGTCCGAGAGGACGGGGATGGGAAGCACCTTCACTCCTGGGGGACAGAGACAGGGTGGAGGGGTCCAGAGTGCCCAGTGGAGGAAAGGGGACAAGAGTGGGGCGGGGCTAATCCCCGAAGAACCGGGGATGGATGGGGCAGGGCTGACCAATGACGATGCGGGGAGGGCAGGTCTTACCACCAAAGAGGCGGGGTTGGGGTGGGGATGACCATTGGAGAGGTGGGATTGGGGCGTGGCTGATCATTAAAGAGGCGGTGCTAAAGGTGGGGCGTGGCTGACCAATAAAGAGGCTGGAGGGTGGGGCTTGCCATGGAAGAGGCGGGGCCAGGGAGGGGCTGACCATTGAGGAGGTGGGACTGGGGCGTGGCTGATCGTTAAAGAGGCGGGGCACAGCCGACCAATGAAGAGGCGGGAAGGCGGGGCTTGCAGTGGAAGAGGCGGGGCCGGGGAGGGACTGACCATTGAGGAGGTGGGACTGGGGCGTGGCTGATCGTTGAAGAGGCGGGGCGGGGGCGGGGCTCACCGTTGAAGAGGCGGGGCTGGGTCCTGGAGTGGCCCTTGGGGTAGCGGTTCCGTGCTCGGCGCAGCTGCTGGCGGTAGAAGAGGTACCCGAGCCAGGTGCGCGTGTACAGACTGTACCTGCGAGGGGGGAAGTGAGGGGGGGTTCTCCGTTCAGTCCCGGCTGCCACGCCCCCGCGTCCCCACCTTCCCTAGCCCTTACAGTGCGTGCTCCTGTGTTCCTACAAACCGGTTTGCTCAGACGAATGCACCCCCTGAGCTGTCAGCCCGCGGGGGTCAGGGGTCGGAGGGAGGGGACACAGAACTCAAAGCCTGGTGGCGACGAGGACTTCGACAGGGGTGCCGGGACCCAGCCCCGGTGTTTGCCTCTCAGCCGTTCTGGGCCTGGGAACTGACTTTTTGGCTTTTGGGTCACAGCTGGCGATGCTCAGGGGTTACTCCTGGCTCTGTGCTCAGGGATGGGATGGAATGGGATACTGTGGACCAAACCCCGGTGAGCTGCGTGCAAAGCAGCCACCTTACCAGAATAAATCTGGGCTCCTGTGGAACTTGTTGTTATTTTGCTTTGGGGCCACACCAGGCATGCTCAGACTCTTGACTGCGCTCAGGAATTACTCCTGGCGGTGCCCAGGGAACCATATGGGATGCAGGGAATCGAACGTGTGGGTGGGCCGCATGCAAGGCGAACACCCTACCCACTGAACTATGGGTCTGGCAGGAAACTGACATTTCTGACAAGCCCCAGGGGACAGGATGCTGCTGCCCAGGACCCAGGAAACAAGAGGTCAAGCTGCAGAGACTACCAGTGCATAGGGCTGGTTTTGTGTGTGTGTGTGTGTGTGTGTGTGTGTGTGTATGTGATTGGCAAATTCTATTTGGATCTGTGAACCACATTCCTTCCCGCTGCCTCCTGCCACCACGCCAGGCCCTGGGGCAGCACCCAGAACAGGGGTGGGGGGATGTGGGGGGAGTTTGCAAGGCACCGCCCTCCAACCAGAACACCAGTGCACAGGCATTACTGGGGCAGCCCCCCAACTGTCGTAGGGGGTGGGGGGAGGGCCTGCCCTCCAGGATCTGTGCTCATCCTCTAGAAATGCCTCTGGCCTTATCTTTGAACAGGTGCCTTGTAGGTGGAGTCGGCTTCCACTGCCCTTGTGAAAGCTATTTCTGGCAGAGCACTGCAGGGGAGCAGGGCTGGGAGGACACCAGCAATTTAAAAAGACATGCCAATGTGATTGCTGGGAAGTGGGACCCCCTGGTGCGCACGTGTGTGGGCAAGCGTGTAGGATACAGCGCTTGCTTTCCACGCGGCTGACCTGGGTTAGAGCCCGGGCATCCCAAATAGGGCCCCAACATTTGCCGAGTGGATCCTGAGTGAAAAGCCAGGTGTTAACTTACCCTGAGCATCTGCTGGGTAAGATGCTCAGGGTAAGTTTGGTTTGGGTAACCCAAACCAAACAACACACAAAAAAACCTGTGAGCCCCTTCTAAGAGTGCCAGCCTAGGCCACCAGGGCTGAGGGCCAAGTCCTGCAAATAAAGGGGTGCAGATCTTGGGGAGTCAGTGGGGAAAGCACAGCAGCTAACAACCCCGGTTGTGGCAACAACAGGGAAGGGAAGCGGGGGGGGGGGGGGGGGGTGCTAAGTTAGTTTGGCACAACTGACATTTTTTTCACTGAAAACAAAAGAGACCAATAGGGGAGCCTCGGAGATAGTGGGAGGTGGGGCTGGGGTGGGGTGGGGGTGGTTAAAGGGAAGGTTAAGGCACTTGTCTGCACACCACCCACCTCCTTTGGATCCCAGCATAGGGTCCCTCATCCCTCTTCCCTTCCCTCCAGCCCCACCAGGAGTCATCCCTGAGGACAGCCGAGGATGTGAGCCCAGAACAAACAATAACAAAACAAACACGCAGGAGGAAAGGGAACGAGGGACCACCCTGTCCTTTCTGTCTGTCCCCTCCCATTCATCAGCGAGTGGAAGGCAGAGAGCACGCAGGACGAGCTGGGGCCAAGGTGGGAGATGTGGGCCAGGGATTAGCTCAGAGGCAACGGATGTAGATACGGGTTCCATACCTGGCCCCCACCCTTCCTCCCCGTCTCGCTCTCTCTCTTTCTCTGTCTCTCTGTCTCTCTCGGT
Source organism: Sorex fumeus (assembly GCF_029834395.1). NCBI lineage: Eukaryota > Metazoa > Chordata > Mammalia > Eulipotyphla > Soricidae > Sorex > Sorex fumeus. Next base: position 36,782,536 of record NW_026606071.1, on the reverse strand, counting down.
CTCTGTTTCTCTCTTCTCTTTCTGTCTCTCCTCTCTCTCTCTCTCTCTCACAGAATGAAGTGAAATAGAGTTAGTTTTGTTCTGATGAGCACGAAAACTCATATGAGAGAAGGGGATAACCCACAGGGTTTCAGACATCCCAATCCCAGGGCTTGAAAGAATCAACAATTGTGATTGTTGATTTGTTTTGGTTTTTGTTGTAGGCCACATCTGGTGGTGGTATTCAGGGCTTACTCCTGGCTCTGCACTCAGAGATCACTCCTGGTGGGCTGGGGGGGGGAGGGGGGGGGTGGGAGGACCATATGAGGTACAGGAGATCAAACCCGGGTCAGCTGCATGCAAGGCAAATACCCGCTGTACTATTGCTCCCTAGAATCAACATTTTTGAGACGGCTGGGAGAAGGGGCCACATCCAATTGGTGGTGCTGGGGGGACCATATGCAGGGTTGGGGATCGAACCCAGGGGCTCACGACTTGCCGGACCACGTCCCCGGCCCTCAGCTCCTTGATCTCTGCTGGGATTTACTGTGCCCGTGTTGGTGGAGCGGGGGTGAGCAGGCCCCTGGTGTGCGAACATCTGAACGGGAACAAGCTGGTTTCTGTGGGAACCTGGTGGGAACAATGCTGGGGTTCAAGACTCATCACTGCAAGCCTGGGGGGCCTGTATCCATTAGAGATTTGGATGTGTTATCTTGTTTGTTGTTGTTGTTGCTTTGTTTTTGTTTGGGGGCCACACCCAGCAGTGCTCAGGAATTCTGCCTCTGGATTCCGGAATAACTCCTGGCTGGCTAGGGGAGTTGAGCATGGGTGGGAGGGAACCTGGGGACACTGGTGCCAGGAAGTAACACCGGTGGAGCAATAGGTGTTGGAACTGCACGACTGAAACCCAATCATAAACAGCTTTGCAATGCTTGATGATTCAATAAGGATATTAAAAAGTAGAATAAAATCTGTTTTTAAAAATAGAGTGCTGACCAAATAAAGGGTGTTGGGAGGTTCCTTTTGGGATGGGAAATGCGTGATGAGAGTAGACTATAGACCGAACATAATTGCCACTCAATGCCTCTTTTGCAAACCACAGCACCCAAAAGGAGAGAGAGAACAAAAGGGAATGCCCTGCCACAGGGGTGGGGTGGGATGGGGGGATAGGGGGTGGGAGGGATACCGGGATCATTGGTGGTGGAGAACGGGCACTGGTGGAGGGATGGGTACTCGATCATTGCATAACTGAAACCCAAGCACAAAAATTTGTAAGGCCACAACTGTACCTCATGGTGTTTCACTAATAAAAGTTTAAGAAAAAAAATAATAGAGTGCTGAGACCACTGTCAGCAGGACTGAGCACTTGCCTTGTACACAGGAGGTCTGGTTTAAATTCTGGGACCCAGTGGTACCCAAGCCTCGTAACAACCCCTGAACAAATCCTAGTATGAACCAATAACATTCCAACCCCACCAAAAGGGCAGAGGATCTTTAGTTTGTTTGTTTGGGGGGGGGCATATCTAGGGTGTTCAGGGCTGACTCATGGCTCTGTGCTCAGAGATCACTCTTGACAGGTCTCAGGAGACCATTTAGTGCCCAGGGTCAGCTATGTGCAAGGTAAATGCCAAAATCCCCAGACTAGGGGCCAGAGCCATAATACAGCGGATAAGACATTTGCCTTGCACGCAGCCAACATCCCATATAGTTTCCTAAGCACCACCAGCAGTGATTCCTGAGTGCAGAGCCAGGAATAACCCCGGAGCATCACCGGGTATGACTAAAAAAAAAAAAAAAAAAAAAAAAAATCTAAATCCCCGGACTATCTCTCTGGCCCAAGATATTTCTCCAAAGAAAACACACAGATAGCACCTGACAGGAGGTTGAGGCAAACAGCCAGTCACAGCCACCGAGAGAGAGCTTGACTGCCTCAAGCCCATGAGAACGGCTATTGTGAAAACAAGAACCAGCAAGGGCGGGTGAGGATGTGGAAGAAAGGTCACAGCACGTTGGTTGGTGGGAGTGAGTGGGAGCAGTCAGCACAGAAAACAGTATGGTGAAAAATACCAAGACTAGAAATAACCTTAGGACCTGGCCATTCCACTTGGTGATATTTATCGGAAGGATACAAAATCCCTGACTCACAGAGACCATCCACAGCCCTAGCAGGTCGCTGCGGTGTTGTGTATAATAGCCAAGCCTTGGAAACAAGCCAGGGCTCACTGATGGACACGCGGATGAAGAAGATGGGGCACATGGCCCCGAGTGATAGCACAGCGGGTAGGGTATTTGCCTCCACGCGTGGCAGAGCTGGGTTCAATCCCCGGCATCCCATATGGTCCCCTGAGCACTGCCAGGAGTGATCCCTGAGTGCAGAGCCAGAACCCCTGATAACCACTGGGTGTGGTCCAGGGACAAAAGAGGCCTCTATTTGGCACCTCTGAAGGAACAGGAGGGGGTCAGATTAGTGAATAAGTGTGAAGGAGGAAGACAAATAAAGCGTGACCCCATTTATACATGGGATGGAAAAAAGCAGGGGGCCAAGTCAAACAAAAACAACAAACCCGAGGACTTAGATTACCAGAGCAGGAGGCAGGAACAGGGTCCCAAAGGACTGAGGAAAGGGATATTGGTCCTGGGTTTGGGTCTGGCCTGGTGTGGTGACATACATCTGAAAAGGCATGGAGCTGTATTCCTAAAACACTCTTGTAAGCCAAATAAAAAGTTGTCTTGTGGGGCTGGAGCAATTATACACCGGATAAGGTGCTGGCCTTAAAAGCAGCTGGTCTTAAAAGCAGCCGACCCGGGTTCAATCCCCAGCACCCCACACAGTCCGAGTGCAGAGACAGGATTAAGCCCTTGACACAGCTGGGTGTGCCCCACCCCCCCAAAAAAGAGGCGAGAGAAACAGTATTGTGGGTAGGGGGGCTTGCCTTGTACGCTGCCAACCTGGGTTCGATTTCCAGGCATCCCATAGGGTACCCCAAGCCCACCAGGTGTGATCCCTGAACACAGAGCCAAGTAACCCCTGATAATCACCAGGTCTGACTCATGAAACGAAATAAAAAGTCTTGTGGGGCTGGAGTGATAGGATAGTGAGAAGGAGGCTTGCTTGTGTGTGGCTGACCCGGGCTGGCCCTCCAGCACTCCACAGCATCCTGCCAGGAGTGATTCCTCAGTGCAGAGCCAGAAATAAGCCCCGGGCACAGCGGGGTATGTCCCCGTCCCAAGATTTTTTTTTTTTTTTTGCTTTTTGGGTCACACCTGGCGATGCACAGGGGTTACTCCTGGCTCTGCACTCAGGAGTTATTCCTGGCGGTGCTCAGGGGACCATATGGGATGCTGGGAATCAAACCCGGGTTGGCCGCGTGCAAGGCAAACGTCCTACCTGCTCTGCTATCACTCCAGCCCCTATAAATTCAATTTTTAAAAAAGATGGTGTGTGGGGGAGGACATTAGTGGAGGGAAGTGGACACTGGTGAAAGGACGAATGTGGAGGCACTGTACGCCGAGAACCCTATCACGAGTAACTTTGTCATTTCATGGTGACTGAATGTTTTTTAAAATTAAAAAAAAAATTAACTAAAAAGATCTATAAAACTAGAAAGAGAAATGATAGTTGGAGGGTTAAGGTATGTCTGCATTCGGCTGCCCTGGGTGGGTGTCCAGCACCATGTGGTCTCCTGATCAGCACCATACCCTCGGACCCTCACACTGAACTACCAGCCTGTTGGCTTCTAGCAGGACCCCCTGGCCTCCTGGGCACCACTTGGAAGCTCTACCCCCGCCAAAAGAAAGAAAAAGTATACACACACGGACTCGGGGGACAGTACAGCAGGCAAGGTGCTTGCCTTGTATATGGACAACCTGGATTCCCAGTGGTGACCCCTGAGTACAGAGATTGGAGTAAGTCCTAACCACTTACTGGGCATAACCCAGAACCAAACGATAAAATAATATCGGGGGTTAGAGGGATAGTTCAGCTGTTATCGCTCTTGCTAGCTTGATCCTTGGTACCTCCTCTGGTCCCCCAAACCCTGCCAGGAGAGACCCCTGAGCACTTCAGGGTGTGACTCCCGGGCCTGGACAGTCTCTGCAGCCATGCTCAGAGCACTCATCAGGAAGCTGGAGCACCTGCTGGGGAACACGCAGGGTCCCAGCCCCCAGCCCCTCCTCACCCTGTGACTGAGGACAAGGCCTGGGCGTCCCACCTCTAGGACTCATGGACCGAGCGGCCGCTGAGGAGTGACAGAGAAGAGATCTAGCATCCAGCCCAGACCCTGGAGCGGGGAAGGGGTCTGGTAACGATGCGATGCGCTCTTTCCTGGACCCAGGGGACCCCCCGCGGCTGTTCAAACACAATGCTCTCCACCTTGGCACTGACTGGCAAGGTCCCTGCCTGCCTTTGAGAGTCATAATATTCAGTGTGGACTGTTCCCCATTCCCCCCGCCCCATCAAGCAAGGCCAGGCTCCCTGGGGGAAAACCTTTTTCGGGGGCCCCAGGGGTGGGGGTGGTTTCTGGTTCACACCCAGCGGGGCTCAGGGGATGCTGTTGGTGCATGTGGTGCCAGGGCTAGTGCTGGGGCAGGCAACGAATGGGCCCAGGAACCCTGCCCGTGGCATCAGGGTCCACCACAGGCCAGTCCAGAAAAATCTATCACAGGCAAGCAGCAAATCACAAGCAAGCCGCAAATCAGGTGATGTGCAAAGGGGCCATGGGTTGAGGGGTGGGGTGGGGGGTTGGAGGGGGGGCCTAAGGGTCACAGGAACATCCCAGCAGAGAGGCAAAGAGGCTGCCGTGTGGGTGGCAGGTAGGCATGGGGTGGGTGCTGGGAGTCTCCAGGAGAGGGGCTGGAGTGGTAGCACAGTGGGTAGGGCGTTTGCCTTGCACGCGACCAAGCCAGGATCGATCCCCAGCATCCCATATGGTCCCCCGAGCACTGCCAGGAGCAATCCAGGAGTAATTCCTGAGCGCATGATCCAGGAGTAACCCCTATGCATTGCTGAGTGTGACCCAAAAAAATGCCAAAAAAAAAAAAAAAGAATTTCAGTGTTCTCAGGAGAGAGTGGGCAGCGCGGAGGGCTCCAGGGCACCAGAAGAGAAGTCTGGGCACGGGGCAGGAGGGGTGAGCACTGCAGCGGGCGGGCTCCAGGCAACCCAGGCGGAAGCACACGCAGGACTTCCTGTTCTCAGTGCCAGCTCAGCTGCCTGCCACGTGGACGGTGGCCTGGGACAGGGCCTGGACAGGAGAGGGCGCGGGAGCGGGGTGGGAGTGAGGCCAGGCGTGGGCATCGGGGGTGCAGTCTGGCTGCACCAAGAGCAGATAGGGAGGGCCAGGCGGACAGGCCCAGGGCCTGGGGAGAGGGCTGGCGCCCTGTGGCTCTGTCCCTCCTGGGTTAATGACAACGCCGGCCTCCATCCAGCTCCTCCCTCCGGCTGGCTGGCCTTGTCACAATCGCCAGGGTCCCCAACTGCTCAGCAGCTCCTCCCCCTGCTGCCTCTTTCTGGGAAAGGCTGTCATCCTCTGGGAAGCCACCTGGGCACCCACTTAACCCTCTCCTTGACCAAGGCACCCAACTTTAGCCCCTGCCATCCGGGTTCAGTCACACACACAAAAAAGCCTTAGAAGGTCCAACCCTGACCTTTCCAAGCCTTCCTCTGCTCAAATTTTTTTTTTCTGTTGCATTTTTTTGGTGTCACACCTGGTGATGCATAGGGATTACTCCTGGCTCTGCACTCAGGAATTATCCCTGGCGGTGCTCAGGGGACCATATAGGATGCTGGGAATCGAACCCAGGTTGGCCACGTGCAAGTCAAACACCCTACCCGCCGTGCTATCGCTCCAGCCCTCAACCCACGGCAGCAAAGCACATTCCTGGAGCCTGGGCTGGGTTGCAGGCCTAAGGCCCTGAATTAGATCCCTGGCACTGCCCCATATGCTCAGGGTACTCCCAGCAGCACAAGTCTCTGGGGCCAGAGAGTCCAGTGGGGAGGGTGCTTGCCTTGCACACGGCCAGCCTGGCGTTCCCATGTGGTCCCCAGATCACCTCCAGGAGTGATTCCTGAATACAGAGTCAGGAGGAACCCCTGAGCCTTGCCGAGGGGGGCCCCCAAACAAAACAAACAACAGGTAAGCCACGTTTGGCGGACCACAACCCTGAGTGGTGCAACACAAATGCAGCCCCAATGCCCCCCCCCACCCCCACACCACACCACTTATCCTAACTAGAATAAAGGAAGGAGGGAAAGAATAAGTAAGGAAAGGAAAAGAATTTGAAAAAAAAAACCATCAAGTTACTAAAGTATCATCCATGATGGGAGCATCTGCAAGTCAGGCCCTCTGAAAACCGAGTCCAAAAGCACATCGTGATGCTGCCTCATGAGAATCCACCAGCAGAAACCCCTCGGTACACCCCAAGAAGACGAAACCACAGGCTGACTCATGGAAAACTATGCAGCCAGGAAAAAAAGAACCGTCTCAGGTACCAGGTCTCAACACCCAGAGAGCCACCTCATAATGTGCCCAGATAGTCATTTAATGGCAGAGGAAACAGGCACTGTGACAACCGTGGCTACAAACACCAAAACAGGGATCAGGAATGTGACTCAGAGGTAGATCAGTGTCCTTGCGTGCAGGAGGCCCTGGGTCCCCTGCCCTGCCACACACAAGTTTAACAACAGAACTCCAGGGCTGGGCTAGAGATTCAGCTCACGGGGCTGAGCACCTGCCCTGCATGCAGGAGGCGCAGGTCTGACCAACGCCCCCACCCACGGCACCGCTGGGAGTCACCTCTCAGCACAGAGCTGGCTCCGGGCCCTGAGCACCCCTGGGTGTGGCTTCACTCCAAAACCACCACCTCGACAAAACCACAACCATCATCCCTCCTGTGGAGAGCGCAGAGGGGGAGGATGTTATTATCTATCCTCTTTCCCAGAAAGCAGCCCATTAACGTTTCAAAACACAGGGTCTGAGCATAGCACAGCAGGTAGGGTGCTGGCTTTGGCTGCTGACCAGGGTGTCTGGCACCACACAAGACCACCCCTCCCCCGCCAGCCCCACCAGGAGTGATTCCTGAGCACACAGAGCCGGGAGTAAGCCCTGAGCCCCGCCAGGTGTGGCCCCACAACAAAACAATAAGTAGAATAAAAATTTCAAAATTTTCCCTCCGGGCTCTCACAGGAAGTCTTCAGGACTCAGCTTTGTGGGAAGGGAGTGTCGCGTGCTGGGCTCGAACCCCAGGAACAAGTCTCCTTCCCGGTTCTCCCAGGGGTTCGCCTGGGTCAGAGGAGGCACAGGGAGCAGATCCCAGGGCTGGCACTGGAGCTTCAAGCTCACCAGACCTTAAGCCCACAGAGTCCCCTCAGGACAGAGGGCCAACTCCATGGGAAAGATAGCCTTGGTCAGACCTTTTGGTTTCGGGGCTGGAGCAATAGCACAGCGGGTAGGGAGTTTGCCTTGCATGCGGCCAATCCAGGTTCGATTCCCAGCATCCCATATGGTCCCCTGAGCACCGCCAGGAGTGATTCCTGAGTGCATGAACCAGGAGTAACTCCTGTGAATCACCAGGTGTGACCCAAAAAAGCGAAAGAAAAAAAAAAGACCTTTTGGTTTCAAGATATAATCTGCTGAAAATTCTGGTGTGCGGGTTTTGTGACTGAAATCTGCAGGCTTTCTCGGGTCGGGCTACCTTTCCCCCACCTCCCTGTACTTCCGGAAGCCTCCGCAGTCACATTCACACCTCAAAGCTGCCACCCAATTGAAAAGCTACTCTAGCCTTACTGTCCCGATAAAAATACTGAATACCCTGAACAAACACCATGACGTCTTAGCACCTGTATTGCAAAAACCATAATGCATAAAGGGAAAAGAGGAGAGAGGCAAGAAGGAAAGTACCTCCCATAGAGGGAGGCTGGGGTAGGGGATGGGGGTGTTGGGGGATGGTGGTGGGGAAATGGGGGACATTGGTGGTGGGAAATGCACACTGGTGGAGGGATGGGTGCTGGATCATTGTATGACTGAAACCCAATTATGAACAGCTTTGTAATGGCCTGTCTCACGGATATCCAATTTTAAAAAAAGTATTATGGAGTTCATGCCTAATTCAATCAGCTTAATCAATGGCTGAATAAATAGCAGTACTCCTACATTAAAGAGAGAGAGAGAGAGAGAGAGAGAGAGAGAGAGAGAGAGAGAGAGAGAGAAAGAGAGGAGAGAGAGAGAGATACTGGGATCCGTGGTGGTGGAAGATGGGCACTGGTGGAGGGGTGGGTATTTGATCATTGTATAATTGAAACCCAAGCACAAAAATTTGTAAGTCTACAACTGTACCTCATGGTGTTTCACTAATAAAAATTTAAAAAAGAGAGAGAGAGAGAGAGAGAGAGAGAGACTTTTTGGTTTCTTTGTGGGAGGGGGCCACACCCAGTGTCGGCTGCGTGCAAGGCAAGAGCTCAACCTGCTGAAGTCTCTCCAGCCCTGGCCCTGGTAGACTGGCCTGGGGCCTGAGAGAGGATGCAGCGGGTAAGGTGCTTGCTTTGCACGCAGCTGACCAAGGTTCGATCCCCAGCACCCCATAGGGTCCCCCAAGCCATGTAGGAATGATCTCTGAGTGCAGAGCTAGGAGTAAGCCCTCAGCATAGCTGGGTGTGCCTTCCCCCTCCCCAAATACACAGATTTTTCACTGTGGATTCAGAGGATAGGACAGCAGATGGGATGGATGCCTGCCTACTTTGTGCCCACCCAGGGGCAGTTCCTGGCACCACAAGGTCCCCAGCACTGCGCAGTACAGCCCTGGAGGCCCCCACCTCCCCCGGAGCACCACTGGGTGTGGCCCTGGGGGGTCCCTAGAACCCCCCAGCTAGTCCAGGAGATCTGCAGCACTGTAGGGCTGGGGTAGGGAGTACCAGGCTCTGGGGCTCTTGCATTAAACCTCTGGCCCTGAGGCGCCAGAGTGATAGTACTGTGGGAAGGGTGTTTGCCTTGCATACGGCTGACCCAGGTTGGATCCCTAACATTCATTCCCATATGGTCCCCAGTGGACTTCCAGAAATAATTCCTGAGTGCAGTCAGGAGTAACCCCTGAGCCTCATCGAGTGTGACGCAAAAAGCCAAATAATAAATAAATAAATAAATAAAACTCTGGGGACTGGAGCCATAGCACAGCAGGTATGGCTTTTGCCTTGCACACAGCCAACCTGGGTTCGATTCCCAGCATCCCATATGGTCCCTCGAGCCACGCCAGGTGGTAATTCCTGAGTGAAGAGCCAGGAGTAACCCCTGTGCATCGCCGGGTGTGACCCAAAAAGCAAAAAAAATAAAAATAAATAAATAAGTAAAACTGTCCCTGTTGACAGAGAATGGCCAGTATGGCCCCAGAACTCTCTAAGCGCTGCTTGGGGAAGGGCTGCCCCCCAGACTCTGGATGAAGGGACCCCCACACACATACACACGGCTGAATGAAGACCACCAGAGTCCAAAGTCTCCTCTCTGACACCCCTAGACACTGAAAGCCCCAGACTCAAGGAATCAGCCCAAGGAATCAGTTTCCCCAGGCAACTGGAGGCCCACCTTGGGGTCTCCAGTACCTGCTGACCTGAGTGGGGGTATAAATCTCTGTCCCTTAGGGACTGTCGCCTTCTGCCTTCATAAAACTCTGCGACTTTTCTACTCCTCTACTCCTGAAATCCTGAAATTTCCGTGAGACAGACAATGGGCCTAGAAAATCGAGATTTGGGTTTTGGCTGAGATCTCAGAAGGTGGGGGAAGCCGCTCCCACACCCCAAAGCTGCCGCCATGCCTCCGGCAGGACTGTCCAGTCAAATATTGTGGATTTTCTGGAGCAAATTCTCCAAACGCTCCAACGCCAACGTCCCAGTAGCACGCCAGATTGGATGGGATGTAACACAGAAGCCAACTTATCTCTGGACGAATGGAAACATTGACACAGAAGCTTGAACTTGGAACAACAGCTTAGGAAGTCCTCAGACAAGGACTTAATGTCCCCAGGGTGAGATACAACAATTTTCACACACTTTCTCTTGTGGAAATAGTTTTGAATCATCCTGTTAGCCATTTAGTGTTAACAAGCAACATAAAATAAATTATAGGGGCTGGAGCGATAGCACAGCGGGTAGAGCATTTGCCTTGCATGCGGCTGACTGGGGTTCAGCATCCCACATGGTCCCCCGAGTACCACCAGGAGTAATTCCTGAGTGCAGAGCTAGGAGTGACCCCCGAGCATTGCCGGGTGTGACCCAAAAATAAAAAAAATAAAATAAATAAAATAAAATAAATTATTATGGACCTGCTAAGGGGGGCAGGTTTGAGGGGTGGTTGGGAAAGTGGGGTTAATGGTGGAGGGAAGGTGACCGTGGTGGTGGGATTGAGTTTGGGATATTGAATTCCAGGAACAAATCATCATGAACAACTCTGTAAGCCATGGTCTGTAAATAAAGACGGGAGAAAAACAAGAAAAACAAGAAAAACACTATGGTCGTGAGCACTTCCAGGACCCCAACAATACAAATAAATCAATAATAAAAAAAGATAAAAAGAAAACTGGGTTGAAGATGAGAGTGAGGAAGGGGTCACCTCTTTTCTTCCCGGAAGAACCATCAGTTCCCTTCTGCCCGCGAGCTCCATCGCCCTGAATAGCGGGCTGGCAGGGACCCTCACTGGGCAGATCAGGGAGTCTCAGGAGGGGTTTCTACGGGCCACCCATAGTGCCAGGCACCCCCCCCCAACCCGGTTCTGTGCTCAGGAGTCACTTCTGGTGGTGCCAGGATTTGAACCAGGGCGACAGCCGTAACCACATGCTAGGCAAGTGCCTTCACCCTTCCAACCAGCTCTCAGGGCCCCCAGAAGTAGTATTTGGCTTGTTTTTGGGTTTTTGTTTTTGTCTGTCTTCCCCCCCATTATTATTATTATTTTATTTATTTAATTTTTTTTTTTGCTTTTTGGGTCACACCCGGCGATGCACAAGGGTTACTTCTGGCTCATGCACTCAGAAATTATTCCTGGCGGTGCTCGGGGGACCATATGGGACGCTGGGAATCGAACCCTGATCGGCCGTGGCCGCGTGCAAGGCAAACGCCTTACCCGCTGTGCTATCGCTCCAGCCCTTATTATTATTATTATTATTATTATTCATTTTGGAGGGCTTCTCTTGAGTGGAAGGGGGAGGAGGTTCATGGATAATGCAATGCTCATGGGTAACTCCTGGCCCGGTGCTCAGGAATGACTCCTGGTGGCTAGTGGTGCTGGCAGTGGTGGGGTACCATATAGGATGCTAGGGATAGAACCCAAGTCAGCCTCGAGCAAGGTGAGCATTCCATCCACCGTACTACCTCCTGGGCCCTGTTTGTGGGGTCCCACTCGGCGGGGCTCAGGGCTAATCTCTGCACTCTAGCATTCAGGCTCACTCCTGGTGGGGCTCAGGAGGCCATAGGCAGTGCTGGGAACTGAACCCGGGTCGGCTGCACGCCAGGCAAGTGGCCTGCCTGCTGTACTATCACACCAGCCTCCCCAGAAACAGTTTGTTGACTGCCTGCGGGAGGTGGGCAGGAGGTGGCTGGGGTCCATGGCAGGAAGGGGCTGGTGCAGACTGGACTGGTCAGGTCCACGCTGCCCTCACTCCCATTACCAGCAACATGGCCCCTGCCTGGGCAGGGTGGTGGAGGCCTTTCTACTCAGGCTCCTCCCCATCCGTGGCTCTCTTTTTTGCAGGGAGAGATGGGGGAGCACTGGGTTGGAGTCTGCAGGGGGGCACACGGAAGGGGTGCAACCCCCATAGGCACGAGCACTGCCCAGGGACTCCCGACCAGCTCCCACTCGTCTTTGCGGGGAAGGAGCAGTTACAGTGCTCAGGGGGCTCCGGGCCAACAGGATCCAGGGTGGTGCTGGGGCAGCCCGGGTTGGCGGGAGTGAACCCGGGTGGGAACACGTCAGCCATATGCCCACTGTCCTACCTCGCGGGCGCTGGGGCAGTTCGCTATTTGGCCGGAGCTCTCTGGGGGCCAGGGGGGCCACCTGACTTGCCTAGAACCCTTCTCGCGGCTTGACGGGGCCTTTAAACATCCTGGCAACGCTCTCCCTGGCCCCCCTTGCTCTGTGGGTACCACCGAGATCGGAGGATTGAGACTCCCCACTTTTGGGCTGGTTGGTTTGTTTCTGGGCCACACCCGGTGGTGCTCAGGGCTGACGCCTCACTCACACTCAGAAGTCGCTCCTGATGGGACTCAGGGTATGGTATGGAGACGAAACCTGGGTCTGCCACATGCAAGACACGTGTTCTGCCCTCTGTACTCTCTCCCATCCCCTGGGGTGAGCCGCCCTTCACCAGGCCCTGGGCTGGGCAGGTTTGCAATCCAGACGGAGAGAATCTGGGCATTGAGAACAACAAAGAGGCTGGCTGGGGTGTCACTGCCCCCACGCCCCCAACCCTGGTATCTGAACCATCACCAGGCATGGCTGCTGCTGGCAGGCCCTTACCCTGCCTCAGTTTCCCTCTGTGCAACAAAGCATTGCTCTCTGATTTCTTTTCTTCTTTTTTTTTTTTTGCCACACCTGACATTGCTCAGAGCTTACTTCTGGCTCTGCACCTAGTGGTGGTTCTTCGGGAACCATATTGGATGCCGGGGATCGAATCGAATCTGGACCGGCCACGTGCAAGGCAAACACCCTTCCTGCTGTGCTTTTGCCCCCAGCCCAGTTCTCTGAAAGAGCAGGAGAGCTAGAAAGCTCCTGTGACCTTCGGGATGACCCTGTGCCACCCCCTGCCCCCAGGGCCTGGCCAGGGGTCCAGGGTACAGTCAGAGAGTTGGGGTCCAGGCCTGGGGGTGTCTCACCGTGCCCTGGGGTGCTGGTAACACAGGCAGACCTGAGCCTTTCGGTGGGGCTGCTCCCCTTCCTGGGCTGAATCAGTCTTCTCAGGGGCTACCCACAACCCCCTCATCAGAAAGATAGAAAAGTGCTCCCTTAATTGGTCCTCGGGGGCCCAGCGGGAGGCAGAAAACCCCAATGCAGGGGCGGGTGTGTGTATGGGTGGGGGGGGGGGGTTGCAGAGAGCGGGAGCAGGCCTGGGGCTGCCCTCCCCACAGAGCAGCTTCTCTGGTGTCTGGGCCCCACTCCAGGAGGCCTCAGGGGACAACTGGGGACACAGTGAGACAGCCACATCACCCCCTCCCCCTCCTTGCTGGCGTCCAGCTGGGAACACACAATGAACAGCTTCTTCTTCCTCTCCCCTCCCCCACCACGTGGGAGCCCCAAGAAGGCCTGAGGGGCCCCAGGCATAGGTTCCTGGGAGTGGGGGGTGGCCCAAGGCCCCTCAGCAGCAGGGAAGGGGTCCAGCCTCCCGCTGAAGGGCCTGGAAAGTCCCTCCTGGGACTCCCTAAGTGACCCTGGTTCCTAGTAGGGTCCCAGACTCCACTGGAAGGCAAGCCCACAGACCAGCAGGTGCTGCTGGCCTGGCCTCCAATGACCCCTCATCCGGGCCTGTGTGGTGACCGGGTGTTCTCTGGGGCAAGGGAGAGTTCCAGTGAGAGTCCCACAGGCCGTGGGGCTGGCTCCAGGCCCTTTGAGACACGCTTTTGGGTTTTCTCAAGAGGGAGGGAAGGGATCAGAGCAATAGCACAGCAGGGAGGGTGTTTGCCTTGCACACAACCATCCCGGGAGAGCCAGGAGGAACTCCTGTCATCAGGTGTGACCCAAAAAGCAACAAAAAAAAAAAAAAAAAAAAGAGGGAGGGAAGGCGGGGCCCAGGAGACAGTACCCCTGCTAGCACCATGGGCAAGGCGCTGGCCATGCACGCAGGCCACCCCACTGTCCCCGAGTCTGCTAAGAGTGTTCCCTAAGCATGGAGACAGAAGCGTGCACTGCTGGGTGTGACCATTAAAAAAAAAAAAGGGGGGGTGCGGTTAAAGCCGCAGAGCTACTGAGAGAGCCCACAGCTCGGGAAGGGGTGGCCGGCAGAGGAGCGTGGGTCCTCCCGGAAGCTGCCAGCCTGCCGGGACAGAAATGCTTCTCCATGTCTCTGCCTGTAGGTGACCAAAGCACTGACCACCACTGTGGCCAGTGGCCAGAAGGATAATCCAGTGGGTAAGGCACTTGCGGGCGGCTAACCCGGAGCAGACCCCCAGCACTGCCCGGAGCACCCCCTGAGCGCCATCATAAGTGATCCCCGAGCATACGGCCAGGCCCTGAGCACTGCTGGGTGTGGCCCAACCTTTCCTACATCCCCCCCCCACACACAAAACAAAACAAAACAAAACAAAATGAAAACCCATTTCATGGCCGGAATTCACCTGGTCCGGGTTTGCCAGAGACTCTGAGTCTTTGCCCACGGCAACTACAGTGGGAGAACCTGCAGACCCCTGCACCTGCGGCCGCACAGCCTCTGTCTTTGTGGGGACTCGGTGTCTGTGGCCTGGGACTCGGTGTCTGTGGCCTGCGACCCGTGCCATCAAGCCAGGGTGTGGCTTGGTTTCCTGGAGCTTCGCCTGGCTCTGGCATGCCTCAATTCTGCTCTGGACTCCATCCTGCCCCCTGGGTGAGGCCTGTGGAGATGGGGAGCAGCAGGTACACAGGGTGGCAGCAATTCATGGGGACCTGACCCAGGGCCCGCTCTGGGGACACTGGGCAGGCTTCTCAGGAGAGAGGGCACCTGGACCAGCTTGTCGAGGTCTTTTAAAGACAATGAAGTGGCTGGAGCGATAGCACAGCAGGTAGGGCGTATTTACCTTGCACGCGGCCGTCATGGGTTCGATTCCCAGCATCCCATATGGTCCCCTGAGCACCGCCAGGAGTAATTCCTGAGTGCAGAGCCAGGAGTAACCCCTGTGCATTGCCAGGTGTGACCCAAATAGCCAAAAAAAAAAAAAAAAAAAAGACAATGAAGGGGGTGGCAGGGGTGTAGCAATAGTACAGGGAGTGGGGAGTATGCCTCACACACAGCTGATTCGGGTTCAATCCCCAGCATCCCATCTGGCCCCCAAAGCCTGCCAGGAGTAACTCCCGAGTTCAAAACCAGGTGTTAAAGAATGTTAATATGTCTGATCATGGGGGTCTCAGACCTCATCGGAGGTAAGAAACATGCAGACTCTGTTTAATTCTATTCCATTGTTTGGAGTCGATGGCTTTATGATTTTATTTAAAATTTGGAAAAGAGGGCTGGAGTGATGGCACAGCGGGTAGGGCGTTTGCCTTGCATGCAGCCAACCCGGGTTCGATTCCCAGCATCCCATATGGTCCCCTGAGCACCGCCAGGAGTGATTCCTGAGTGTAGAGCCGGGAGTAACCCCTGAGCATCACCGGGTGCAACCCAAAAAGAAAAAAAAAATGGAAAAGAAAAAACAAACAAACAAACAAACCAAAAAAAAAAAAAAAAACAGATGTTAACCCTGAGCACTGCCGAGTGTGCCCAAAAACAAAAGCAAAACAAGACAGGCAGGTGTGAAGAGCTGAGCAGAGAAGTGACAACTTTCTGACTTAAGTCTTCCTTTCCAGTCTGGTGTCGGTGCTGAGACTACTTTAGGGGGGGGCGAGGGGGTGCAAAGGTGAAAGGAGCAGTCAGCTTGGGAGGCCCCGCAGAGATAACAAGGGAAGAACAGTGGGGGTGAGGGTGGGGGGGGTGTTCAAGTGGGTAAAGATCTACTTTGCCCTTTTTATGTGTGCGCAAGGGTACAGCCACATGCTGAAGCCTTCCGGGGCTACATCAGGTGGGGTGGTAGGGCGGGGCTGGGGAATCAAACCCAGGACTTTATGCACGTCAATCCTTCGAGCCTCTTGGGGCCCTTGGTTAGATTTTGCAATAAGCTTTCAGGAAATGGCCAGAGTTTTGTTTGTTTTTTCTTTTGGGGTCACACTCGGGGGTTGCTCCTGGCTCTGCACTCACGGATCTCTCCCGGAGGTGCTTGGGGGGACCACATGGGAAACCAGGGATTGAACCCAGTTTGGCCATTTTCAGGGGAAACACCCTCCCTGCTGTCCTATCCCTTTGGCTCCCAGCAGGTGGGCACAGTTTTTTTTGTTGTTGTTGTTGTTGTTTTGGCTTTTTGGGTCACACCCGGTGATGCACAAGGGTTGCTCCTGGCTCTGCACTCAAGAATTACTCCTGGCGGTGCTCGGGTGCTGGGGGACCCTATGGGATGCCAGAGATCGAACCCAGATTGGCGGCATGCAAGGCAAACGCCCTCCCCGCTGTGCTATTGCTCTGGCCCCACAGTTGTTATTTTTTTTTTTTTTTTGCTTTTTGGGTCACACGCAGCAATGTTCAGGGGTTACTCCTGGCAGTGCTTGGGGGACCATATGGGATGCCGGGGATTGAACCCAGGTCGGCCGCATACAAGGCAAACACCCTACCCGCTGTGCTATCGCTCGGGCCCTGGCCCCACAGTTTGATGAATGGAAAGAGTGAGGGAGGAGGGCTGATTGACAGCCCCCCCCCCAGTCACAAATCCAAAGAGACCTGCGGCCTGGGCAAGATTGCACTGGGTGTTCCTGGAGTTCTCTCTGAGGCGGAAGGGCCTCAGAAGCCCCAGGGGGCCAGGCGGGGCACTCAGCAGGCATGGCTGGCTCAGAGCCAAGCTGGGAAGGGAACTGAGCAAGGGAAGAGAAGCTGGGGCAGGAACTGCAGGGAGCCAAAGCGGCTCAGGGCTGCCAGAGGTGGGGGTGGGCTGCAGTGACCCAAGGCCTCCAGAGGCCCAGAGAGAGGAGGGGTTCTCCTGTAGACAGTACTGGCGTATGGGTGGCCGCTGCCTAACTGCTTCTGCTGGGCATGAGCAGATGGCTGTGTCCAGGAGATGGCTAAGGGGGCTGGGGTGCACCCCAACTTCCTCAGGGCCCTGACTTGGGTCCCCAAACACTACTGGGGTCATACGGAACAAACCCAACTCTAGAAAGGGACCAAAGAGGGGGCTGGAGTGATAGCACAGTGGGTAGGGTGTTTGCCTTGCATGCAGCCGACCCGGGTTCGATCCCCAGCATCCCATATGGTCCCCCGAGCACCGCTAGGAGTGATTCCTGAGTGCAGAGCCAGGAGGAACCCCCGTGCATCGCCAGGTATGACCCCAAAAGCAAAATATAAATAAATAAAATAAACAGGGACCAAAGAGACGGCACAGGGTTCAAGAAAGATGCTCGCCTGGCCTGCAGCCAATCAGGGTTTGATCCCCGGCACCACCTATGGTCTCCCAAGCCAGGCGTGTCCCCTGAGCACTGGCAGGTGTAGCCCCCTCTCCCAAATAAGAGCAAAAGCAAGAAAACCCAACAGGAAAAGGCGCTGGGGATGTAGTTCAGCAATAAAGCACTTGCCGTGCACGTATATGAGGCCCTGGGTTCAACCTTCAGCGCTGTGGTGGGGAAGAATCCCCATACAACAGAAACCCTCATGTCTTTAAGGACTCTCAATCCAGGGCTCTGTGACCCTCTGAAATCAACTCAGTGGGCTCCAGACCCCAAGGTCACGTGGCTGCCAGCAGCAAAGCAACAAAGGTAGGTCTCCTGTCAATCACCCTACCCTGGGTCATGTGCCCCCCTAATAGGCGCAGGGTCTCGCGGGCACCCCCAAGTGTGTCTCTGCCTCCTCATGGAACCAGCTGGCCAGGATCCTGTCTCCACAGTGGCAGGCCAGCCCCATCCCCCACAGCAAACTCCAGAGGACAGTGCTTCAACACCTGCCCGCTCCAGGGCCCCTTAGCGAGGCAGAATAACACAGCAGCTGCTCCTCCCAGCCCCTGCCTGACATTTTCACCATCTGCTTTCCAGACAGCTGCTATTTGTCACACACCCAGCCACACCTCTAGGGGGGAGTGAGGCCAGTCCTGCCTCTCCTTCTCCATCCTTCCAGGAGGCTCCCCCTTACCCCACCTTCCCGCCCCCCCCCACACTGTTTCCTGCTCACAACCCCCTAGCCTCTCAGCCACCTGCCCCCCACCCCCCAGACCCCCTAGGGACGGGGCTGATTGTTTCCAGATTCTCTGGGCTGCCAGGAGCTAGAATTTGGAGTCTTTGGCATGCTGCAAATTTGGGGTGTTGATTCCAAGGCAACTTTGAAATTCTAATCTAGAAAGCTCCCTTGGATCCCCAAGAAGATCTCAGAGAAATTTTAAGATCTAGCATGTTGGTCTGGAGTCATAATACTGCGGGTAGGACGCTTGTCTTGCCTGGGGCTGACCTGGGTTCGATTCCCAGCACCACATCTGTCCCCCCTCCCCCCCTCACACGTACCAGGAGTGATCCCTGAGTACAGAGGCAGGTGTAAAACCTGAGCGTCATCAGTGTGACCCCTAAAACAAACAAACAAACAAACAAACAAACAAGATTTGGCATGTCCCAGATGCCAAGCTGAAGGAATATCCAGATAGATCCATGGGGAACTGAGGGTCCCAAGAATCCCCCAGGAGAACTCCCCAGGGGGCGCCCTTCTGAAACCAGTTCCTAGGAGAAACTTGTTGCACTTGCTAAGTCCATCTGTAGGACTCACACGTAACCAATTTTGAAAGTAGAGAAGTGGATTTAAAAATTCCTCCTGAAGAGAGTTGCAAAAAAGAAATCCCCAAAATGGTGTGTTGCGGAGGGGGTAGGAATTTCTTTTTTAAATACCAAACGATCTGGAACTGTATGAATGTCCTCATTTTTCCTCCTGTGTTTGGCTGGGGCTTTATCATGAGCTGGGAATGACCCCTTGGGAACTCGCTCGCTCACCTAAGGACCCCCTTCATGGTTTTTGCCCCCCACCCCCACCCCCCCAGGCGACCTGTAAGTCTCTATTTCTTAGCAAACATGTGAAGGGGACATTTGGGGTGCTCTAGGGAGGAGGGGTGAATCGGACAATGTCTTGTCTGAAATGCAGGAAATTCCCAGGCTGCGGCCTCCCCCCAACCTGGCTGGAGGCCAGCCCTGCCCGTCCAGGCCTGTGTGCAACTCCCCGTTAGGGCAGAGATTCAGGTCCTGCCCCCTGAGCCCCTGGGGAGCAGGAAGGGGTTAGGGGGTCCACCGACCCCTTCCTTCTTGGAATTCCTTGGGAGTCTCAAGCGGCAGCTGGGGCGGTGCTTGCCCGGGATGCGGCAGAAGTAGGGGAAAGGGGAGAGAGGGGCTATCTGGGGGGAAATGGGGGCTCCCACAAGAAAAAGTCATTGAAAGTAGGCGTGAGTGGGGAGGGGGGGTGGTCAGAGCGACAGGACAGCATGCTGGTAGGGAGTTTGCCTTGCTCGCAGGTGACCTGGGTTCCATCCCCAGCACCCAGGAGGGTCCCCGGAGCCCCGCCAGGAGCTGATCGATCCCTGAGCGCACGCAGAGCCAGGAGTCAGCCCCAGGCACTGTCCGGTGTGGCCCCCAGAACCTCAAACGGACAAAGCAGCAGCAGAAACCACTGGAGGTTCGGGGAAACTCCTCCAGCCCAATGGGTCGCGTTTCCCGCGGGCCGAGGCGAGCGGACAAGCACGGGCAGAGCGCGCACCGCGCGGGGCCGGGCCACGTGAACGGGCGCCGGGGACTTCGGGTGACACTGGACGCCGGGGGCCGGCCGGCTCTCGGGAGGGCACCTGCGCCCGGGAAGGGGGAGGGGGGGTTCCCGGCCGACTCAGCGGGCACCGACTGTCCACTCGGCCGCTTCCCGAGCCGTCCTGCTCCGCTCTGCACCCCGCATCCCGCCTCCTTCCTCGGGGCGGCCGGCTCCACGCTCCCGGCTCCCGGCTCCCTCTCCTTCCCCGGTGCGGGCCGGCCGCGTCCCTCCCGCGACCCCCACGCTGCCCGCTGCCCGCTGCCCGCGCCCCGGCACGCACCCGATTCGGAAGAGCAGCCGCTTGCTGCGCGCCATGAACAGGCCGCGCAGGGTCCTCCGCGCTCGGCGGCTGCGGGGGCTCGCCAGCAGCACGAGGCCGAGCAGCAGCAGCCCGCAGCCGGCCACCCACAGCCCCGGCGCGGGCCAGCTCGGCCAGGCCATGCTGGGGGCAGGCGCGGGCGGGCCGGCGGGCGGCCGGCCGGCCGGGGGCGGGGCCTGCGTTGCCAGGCGACGGCCCGGCCCCGCCCCCACGCGGGAGACCTGCGGGGCTCGGCTCCGCCCCCCCGCGCCGGCCGCGGCCCGGGAGGGGGTTGAGGGGGATGGGAGGGGAGGGTGTTCGGGGACCGGGAGGGGGGCGGCCCACCGCCAGGTCAACGGCTCGCGCGCCGACCATCCCCCGTCCTCAACGCCTCCACCTGCCTCCGCGCGCTGACCCGTCCTGGTCCCAGGGCTGAGTCCTCGGAGTGGTCCAGGGACCGCGGGCCTCCGCCACTCCGTCCCCATCCAGGCTACTACTACTTCGGGAGAGTTTGCGCTCAGGGGGAGCTCAGGGCTGATTCCTGATTCGGTGGTGCTCAGGAATCAGGGGACCGTACTGGATGCTGGGTATCGGACCCAGGTCTGCCGCGTGCAAGGGAAACACCTTACCCGTTATCACTGGAGGCACCTAGAACGATCTTCTTGATGGAGACTCTGTGTGTGTGTGTGTGTATGACCAGGAATCAAACCCAAGGGCTCACTTATATGAAGTTTATATGCTGAGCCCTGCCCACCAGAATTTAGATGATATATATTTCACCTTCCCTTCCCTTCCCTTCCCTTCCCTTCCCTTCCCTTCCCTTCCCTTCCCTTCCCTTCCCTTCCCAGTGCTCTCCTGCTGAGCCACAAATCCAGGTAAGACACTTTAGACCTAGACTTTTTCAGCTGGGCAGAGTCTAAACTGACCCATGAGTCAGCTGCTACTCATGCGGTTCCTTCCCCGTGTGCCAGGTGCTGTTCTAGACTCTGAGGACAGAAAAGTCAGAGACACAGGGACAGTGTCTGCACTCCTGGAGCCTACAGCATAGAATCTAACAGAAAAATAAACCTAAAGAATGAGGAAATATAGTGAATATATAATGACGAACTTATAACTACACACACACACACACACACACACACACACACACACACATACACAGAGGATTGCAAATTCTGGTGTTATCCAGGAAGGGAAGAATAGGCCTGAGAGACCACGAGACTTGGAGGGCAGAGAAAACCAACTTGTCAGACAGGGGAGAACTTGGCTGAACGGAGCGGGGTAAAGGTCGCCCCGAGGATCTGAGGCTCAGAGGCCTCAGGTACTAAGGCTGGAGCGAATGTACAGCATGTGGGGCTGTGTGTGTGGCAGACCTGGGTTTGATCCCTGGAACCCTCTGGACCCCTGAGCCTGCCAGGAGGGATCCCTGTGTGCGGAGCCAGGAGTAAGCCCTGAGCACCACTGGGTGTAGCTCAAAACCAGAAACGAAACACCATGCAGGGCTGCTGAGATATTCAAAGGCTAGTTTGTAGATTTTTGTTTTTTCAGAGGTGTGGGCTGGAGCAATAGCACAGCGGTAGAGTATTTGCCTTGCATGTGGCCAACCCAACCGACCCGGGTTCAATTTCTCTGCCCCTCTCAGAGAGCCCGGCAAGCTACCAAGAGTATTTCACTTGCATGGCAAAGCCTGGCAAGCTACCTGTGATGTATTTGATATGCCAAACACAGTAACAACAAGTCTCACAATACAGAATAGGACAGGACAGGACAGGAGGTGGGTGGGAAGCAGGATTTCAGGAATCACTGTTGGTTCTGTACCCAGGGATCACTCCTGGTGGGGCTTAGGGGACACTTTGACCTTGTGTGGTTCAGGGGATCAGGCTGGGTTCAGCCATATGGAAGACAAACGCCTTACCTGCTGTGTAATATCTCCAGCCCAAGTGCTTGTATGAGAGATCTGAATTCAACCCCTGACCTTGCATGCTTCCCTGAGCACGACCAGGAATGATGATCACTGCAGATGTGACCTCAAATTACCTTCCCCTCTCAAAAAAATGTGTAAAGGCTCAAGTTGTTGTTGTTGTTGTTTTATTTTTGTGACACACCTGGCAATGCTCAGGGCTTTCTCCAAGCTCTCTGCTCAAGAATTACTCCTGGCAGGCTTGGGAGACCATATGGGATGCTGGGGATCAAACCCAGAGAGCATGCATGGAAGGCAAATGCCCTCCCTCTTATACTATCGCTCCAGCCCCAGAGGGGCAGTGGAGGACTGTCCACTGTCCCCCCGTTGTTCATCGATTTTGCTCTAACGGGCCCAGAAACATCTCCATTGTGAGACTTGTTACTGTTTTTGGCGTATCGAATATCATAGCTTGCCGGTTCTCCAAGGAGGGCAGAGGGATTGAACCTGGCTCAGCCAGGCCGACCACGCGCAAGGCAAATGCCCTACCGTTGTGCTATCGCTCCAGCCCCCAAAACAGTAACAAGTCTCACAACGGAGATGTTACTGGTGCCCCAGAGGGAGTAGCTTGATTAAAGCAAAGCATGATGGGAGTCAGGCTAGGGACCAGGACCAAGTTTGGTAGACCCCCAAGCTCAGTGATTTTCCCCCCCCCACCACCACACAGCGGTAGGGCGTTCGCCTTACAAGCGGCCAACATGGCCGACCCGAGTTCGATTCCTCCGCCCCTCTCGGAGAGCCCGGCAAGCTACCGAGAGTATTCGATATGCCAAA
This sequence comes from Sorex fumeus, assembly GCF_029834395.1. Taxonomy (NCBI): domain Eukaryota; kingdom Metazoa; phylum Chordata; class Mammalia; order Eulipotyphla; family Soricidae; genus Sorex; species Sorex fumeus. The sequence continues at coordinate 36,760,024 of NW_026606071.1, read as the reverse complement.
CACAGTAACAACAAAGTCTCCAATGGAGACGTTACTGGGCCCGCTCGAGCAAATCGATGATCAACGGGAGGGCCTTTACCTTTACCTTTCCCACCACACACCCCGTTCACTATTTGGGACATTCCCTGCTTCTCACTCCCTGCCTGAGGGTCCTAGCACTGTCCATGCTAGGGGATGGAGTCACTGGGGGCAGGCGTGGCGACCGTGGGAGCGGGGGCTGGGCATCTTGGGCCCTGCAGGACGGGAAGGAAATGCTGCAAATAGCGTGGAGCCGTCCAGCCTCTGCTGCTCCCTGGAGGGTTGAACCCGGGGCTTCTCACATGCTGCCCAGACACTCTCCCGCCAAGTCACAGCCTGACCGGAGCTGCAGTGCCCCCTGGCCGGATGGTCGAGCTGCAGAACCAACCCCCAGGTCACTCCTTTCTCTCCTTCTGTTGCCCATCTTTAGGCCTGAGACCCTGGGATAGCCATTCATTCACACGTGTTTGACATCATGGTTTCACTGCGTGAAAAATAAAGACTGAGCCTTGGGTGTGGGATTTGCACAGGTACCAGGCCACGTGTGAAAAGATTAAAGGCTTGGGGGCCCGAGTGATAGTACACGGGGCAGGGCGTTTGCCTTGCATACGGCGGACCCGGTTCAATCCTTGGCATCCCATAGGGTCCCTCAAGCACCACCAGAAGTAATTCCTGAGTGCAAAGCCAGGAGTAACCCTTGAGCATTGCTGGGTGTGACCCCCCCAAAAAAAAGGGCAAAAATTAAAGACTAGCACAGCGGGTAGGGCGTTCGCCTTACAAGCGGCCAACATGGCCGACCCGAGTTCGATTCCTCCGCCCCTCTTGGAGAGCCCGGCAAGCTACTGAGAGTATTCGATATGCCAGACACAGTAACAACAAAGTCTCCAATGGACACGTTACTGGGCCCGCTCGAGCAAATCGACCATCAACGGGAGGGCCTTTACTTTTACTTTACTTACTTAAAAAAAAAAGATTAAAGGCATAAATCTCCAAGTCAAGGAATGGGTTAAATTTTAAATGATTCCCTGAGTGTTGGGGTAAAATCCCAAATAATAATGGTGGAGCCTGGAGCAATAGCACAGCGGGTAGGGGCACGCGGCCGACCCAGGTTCGATTCCCAGCATCCCATATGGTCCCCTGAGCACCGCCAGGAGTAATTCCTGAGTGCATGAACCAGGAGTAACTCCTGTGCCTCGCCGGGTGTGACCCAAAAAGAAAAAAATAATAATGGTGGGTGTGGTGTCGAAATGCTGAATATAATCAAAGTATAGAGAGAGTAATTTGGAAATCATCTGCCCCACAGGTAGGGGGAGGGTGTGGGATGGGGGTATACTGGGGATTTTGGTGGTGGAGAATGGGCACTGGTGAAGGTACGGGTGTTTCATTGTATGACCAAGACTTAAACTCGAAGGCTTTGTAACTGCTCTCACGGTGATTCAATAAATAAAATTATAAAAACTGGGGAAAAAAATAAAGGTGGAGTTCATGCACAATTCAATTAGCCTAATCAGTTGCTGAATAGCAGTATTCCTACACAAATAAATAATTGTTTTTTTGCTTTTTTTTTGGGGGGGGGTCACACCTGGTGATGCACAGGGGTTACTCCTGGCTCTGCACTCAGGAATTATCCCTGGCGGTGCTCAGGGGACCATATGGGATGCTGGGAATCGAACCCGTGTTGGCTGCGTGCAAGGCAAGTGCCCTACCCGCTGTGCTATTGCTCCAGCCCCAATAAATAAATTTTAAATGATTCCCCCAATGGGCTATATTCTGGGGGGGAGGGGGTGTCTCCTAATCTGGAGCTCAAGGGCCCTGGGGTCAGTCTTGGCTGTTCTTGACCCACCTTGGTGCTAGGCCTCAAGGCTGACGTGCCAGGCCAAGGGGGCTCAGAGGGTCTTCAAGGCTGCACCCTACAGTGCTTGGGGCCTGCCAGGCTGTGCCCAGTGGTGTGGAGAGGGCATGTGATGCCAGCTGCAAGCACTTCTAGCCCCCGAAAACACCTGTACTATCCCCCACCATCACCTCTGCCCCCGAGACTCTTAATCCAACTCCTAAGCCTAAGCTTGATTCAGAGACCACAGACAGACATAGAATTTCCTGTTTGAGTACACCAACAATTTTTTTTGTGTGTGTGGGGAGGTGAGGATGGGGCACACGACAGAGCTGTTGAAGTATATGGTAACAGGGGGTGTGATAGTAGGGAGGTCCTTCAGTGTTCTAGGCACATACTCCAGCCCTTTGACCCAGTTCCTCAACCCTTAACTTCTTTCCTTCCTTCCTTCTTCCCCCATCCTCACCCCCCATGGGAGCTCACTCCTGGCTCAGTACCCAGGGATCATTCCTGGTGTGCTCAGAGGACCATGAGGTGCCCCTGATTAAACTGGGTGGGCCGCATGCAAAGCAACCACCTTATCTGCTTACTCTCTCTCCCGCCCCATCTTTTTTTCCTTTTTTTCCTCCCAGTTGTGCTGAAGATCAAAGCCAGGACCTTCTACCTACAGGGCAAGTGCACTACCATGAAACACTTTCCCAGCTTAGCCCTTAATTTAGTTTGCTAAGGGCCACTCACTCTTATTGGGCCCCTGAAGTGCCAGAGATCAAGCTCTGCTGGACACACTCCTTCCCAGGTCCCTTTGTGGGCACAACTTAAGAGCTAGCACCTGAGGAGACTAACACCCAAGAATAGCTGAGATAAGTACCAGGAAGATTACTCCATGGCTTTGAGGCCAGCCGCACACGCTAGGGGAAAAGGCGGCTCAGATAGAGAAGGGAGCACCAAATAAAGGGTGTTGGGAGGTTTCTCTCAGGATGGGAGATGTGCGATGAGAGTAGGCTAGAGACCAAACATGATTGCTACTCAATGTCTCTTTTGCAAACCACAGCACTCAAAAGGAGAGAGATAACAAATGGGAATGCCCTGCCACAGAGACAGGGTGGGATTGGGAGGGATGGGGGGGTGGGAGGGATACTGGGACCCTTGGTGGTGGAAAATGGGCACTGGTGGAGGGATGGGTATTCGATCATTGTATAACTGAAACCCAAGCACAAAGATTTGTAAGTCTACAACTGTACCTCATGGTGCTTCACTAATAAAAATTTAAGGAAAAAAAATACTACTAATAAAAAAAAGTTGAAACATTCAAACAAACAAAAAAAAAAGGCTAGCACCTGAAGCCTACCCTGTTCCTGCCCTGTCTCATTGCATGGTAGACAGAGAAGGGACCACTATGACAAGGATAATTGGAAATGATCACTCTGGACAAGAACTGTGTGCTGAAAGGAGGTACAGGAACAAACATGATAATCTCTCAGTAGCTGTACTGCAAACCATCGTTCCCAAATGGGGGGGGGGGAAGAGAGAGAGAGAGAGAAAGAGAGAGAGAGAGAGAGAGAGAGAGAGAGAGAGAGAGAGAGAGAGAAGAGAGAGGAAAAGTGTCTGCATAGAGGTAGGCTGGAGGCCGGGGGAATGGCAGGATAAAAACTGGGACACTGGTGTTGGGAAATGTGCACTGGTGAAGGGACAGGTGTTGGATCATTGGTTGACTGAAACCCGATCAGGAACAACTTTGTAACTGTGTATCTCCTGATGATTCTGATTCGATACAATAATTTTTTTAAAGTGAAAAAAAAAGCCTCCCCACCCCCTCCCAATCACCACACACAATGCCCCTCATCCCCCAATCCAAGAATCTACATCCACACACTATGGTGGAGGCCAAGGAACGGGGAGCCAAGCAAGCTTGTTTGCAGGAAGCCGTTCCAGAGGGAGAGTGTCGTTCCCTCTCTATGTCTGTGTCTCTCCATGTGAGCAATTGTGGGCCATCCTCTGAGCGTCTGCAAACACGTCTTTCTCCCAGGGAAGGCTGTGCCAGGCACTGTATTGGGAAATTCAGACGCCGCCACTGTCATCATCGCAAACAAGAAATGCAGGCTCAGGCAGAGGCCTGCAGAGCATTAAGAGGGAGACTGAATCCTAAGTGTCAGGTCACGGGCTGGAAAGGTTACTGCTAATGACCCAAGATGCCGTTTGTGAAATGCAGGAGGGCTGGGGTGGTATTTCGGAGACTCCAGCCGGCTCAAGAAATCCATCCTCCCTTCCCGTGGGCTGCTCTGGGAGATTTCCAACAGCTGCTCCATATCTGCTTTCCTTTCCCCTCCTCACACGAGAATGTTCTGGGCCGGGGAACAGGTGACCCCATCCTGCAGGCTCTCCTATACTTTTTATTTATTTATTTTTCCTTTGGGAGGATGGGTGGGGTCACACTTGACCATGCTTGGGAATCAGTCCTGGCTCAGGGCTCAAAGTCAGATTATTTGCATGCAAGGCCTTACCCCTGCACCAGTCCTCCTGTCCCTCGTCTGCACTTTAATCCCTACAGCCTGTTTATATCCTCCGAGTGTCCCTCGCTTCGGCTCACTTATGCCAACTCTAAGTCGGTGCCTGCTTCCTTCAATGCTGTCCACATCCCCGACTCCTATAAACATTTTATTTTTGCTTTTTTGGCTTGGGGCTACAGCTGGCTGTGTTAAAGGGCTGACTCCTGGCTCTGCACTCGGGGATTACTCCTGGGGGACTTGGGGGACAGTACACAATGCCAGGATTGAACCCAGGTCCCCTGCATGCAAGGCAAGCACCCTACCAGCTGTCCTGTTGCTCTGGCCCCCCTACAGACATTTTTGCTTGAGGCTGTTTATGTGTGTGTCTCAAAGGCTCCTTCCAGGCTTTATCACTGTCTTCCTAATAGGAAAAGTCTGATTTTATTCCTTCATCTTTGGGTCTCCAGGGTCCGGTAGAAGTCCAGGAACAGGCTAAAGACTCGCAAGTGTCCTCGGACAGGTCCAAACCCAAGGCCTCCATGTGATGGGGCCACATTTCTCTCTCGTTTGTTGGGGGCCTCACGGAGGCACTTGGGGCCGTAGGGGCGACTACGTGGTGGTGACCAGGCCAACGATGAAACCCAGAGCCTACACGCCAGCCCCTGGCACCGTCTCCCGGGCCCCACCATGCCCACTCTCTCCTGTGCCCAGCCACACTGCCCCTTGGAGATGCCACACTGCCTTCCACCTCGGGCTCATTCCTCCAACTCATGGCAGCTTCTCATGGTTGGCTGTCAGCTCCAGCTTCTGCTTCACTGTGCTGGGTGGAGCCTGGACCAATGGTGGTACAGGGCCGATACCAGGTTCCCAGCGGTTCTCAGCCGGGGTGATTCTTCCTGCTGGGACACAGGTGGCCACATCCAGAGACTTTTCCCATCATAACCAGGGATGTGTATGTCTTGGCAGGCAGTGGGGAGGAGGCTTGGGTACCACATGCACCCAAAAGGGAGAGAGCAGGGATGCTGGGAAGCACCCCATAATGCCCAGATCCCCCCTACGACCACCGCCAAGGAATTATCCAGTCTCAAATGCCAGAAACACAGAGGCTGAGTCCTGGCATGTGCCAATGGAGGAACTCACCAAGCACACCCTATAAGTCTGTGAGCGGGGCCAGAGTGACAGTACAGCGGGATAGGCATTTGCCTTGCATGCAGCCAACCTGAGTTTGATCCTCGGCATCCCATCTGGTCCCCCAAGCACCACCAGGAGTAACTGCAGAATGCGGGGTCAGGAGTAACCCCTGAGCATTGCTGGCTGTGACCCAAACAAAACAAAACAAAAAAATCTGCGGGCTCACCATGTGGAAGTTCTACAACAAATGAAAGCAAAGGGCTTTTGGAAGGCCTTTGTGGAGCACCTCGGTGCTGCTACTCCTATTATTATCACTACTGTGCTCAGGTTTAATTCCTAGCTCCGTGCTCAGGGGTCACACCTGGCAGGCCGGGGGCCATATATGGTGTCAGCCACGGGCAAGGCAAACGCTTACCCACTGTACTATCTCTCTGGCCCCTTTCTTTGAGCACAAACATCCCTTAGTGCTTTTTTTTTTTATCCCTTAGTGCTTGAGGGCTACTCCTGGACTGGTGCTCAGGGGACCATGCAGAGATCGAACCCAGGACTCCCACTGGCAAAGCCTAAGCCTAGTCTGTCGGGCATCCTCTGGCCCCATTGCTGTTCCACGGGTGTTACCTCCCTGGGCACACTTTGCAGAGTCCGAGGCCATTCTGTAATTCTGGCCCTGGTCCTACCGGACAGTCAGCCAGCGGGCAGACAGGGAGGGGCCTGCATCTGGGCCACGGGAATGGGGGCGGGCACGGGGAGGAAGGTGGTGTGCCCCGCCTGACCCAGAACAGGCATCCAGGGAGGGACCCATGAGGGAGGGAGGGCATGAGAAACGAAGAATGATTAAATGAATGAATGAATGACGGTGTGCCTCCTACAGCCGCTAAGCACTGCAGCTGTCAGAGGGCATCTGCCTCTTGGGTCCAGGGAGCCGGTGGGAACATGGTATGGGATCCCCGCGCCTCCAGGAAGGCAGCTGGTGAGCCGGGAGGGCGAGCAAGCGAGGTGTGCCCCGAGTTTCATCATAGGGGAGAAGGCTGCTGGGAGCTTTGCCCGTGATGTCTTCACCCCGGTGCTGCTGCGGACGGTCTAGCTTGCGCCTGGGGCCCGGCTGGGGGTGAGTGCCCCGTTCCTAACAGGTCAGGACGTGGACGGTCCAGGCTGGGGTGGTTTGGGGGTCCCTGGCCCGGCTGGGGGCTCTCAGGTGTCCGTTCCCAGGCCTCTCCCCACCCCTACCCCCACCCCGCCCTCTGGTGTCTGTCTGTCCCTGGTGTCTGGGATCCGCCCTTGGAGGGAGGGTTCTGCCTCGGTCTTCGCAGCACAGCTCGGCTCGCTGCCAGCGGTGGTCGCGCGCATTGGTGATGGTGGTGGTGAGGATGAGGATGGTGGCGACCACGATGGCGATGACCCGCGCAGGAAGGAGCTCGGATGGTTGGAGCTGTTTGAATGGCAAAGAACAGAAGAGATGGTGTTGGACCAGTCTGGAGAAGACAGCCCCGCCCAGATGTGGCGGTTCCGCCCACCTGCCCGGCCCGGCCCAATCACAGCAGCCCACGCCTCCCGTCGTCCCGCCCCCAAGCTCTCCATCCTTTTCTCCCCTTCCCAGGGCGTCCTTGAACCCTGGAGCCTTGGAAAGAAATAACCTCCCGCCTTCTGCCTTCTGCCTCTTACTTACCTTGTCAGCAGCTCTTCTAGGCCAGGCCCACTCACTGCTGTTTTTTTTTTTTTTTGTTTAGTTTAATTTTCTTTGGGGGCTCCACCCGGCAGTGCTCAGGGGCTATTCCTGGCTTTGTGCTCAGGAGGGAGCCCTGGAAGGGCTCAGAGGGACCATAGGCGGTGCTGGGGTAAAACGAGGATTGGCCCTGGGCAAGGCAAGCGCCTTAACTTCTCTGTACTCTCTCTCTGGCCCTTCACTGCTCCTTGGCTCTCGTTAAACAACTTATCTCCACAGTTGGCTATCTCACTGGACAATGAACTTTGTATGCAGGAGGGCTGCATAACTCCCCGGAGCACTGCCAAGAGGAAATTTTCTACCCCACCCCCCACGCCCCAAACCATTGGCGACTGCCCCAACCAGGGACACACGTCTTTAGTTTTCCTGCCCCACTGCTGACTTTGGGACCATATGCATGGCCCATACAGCATGGTAGTTCCATCATTCTTAACTCCTGGGAGCCTAAGAAGCCTTGAGGGAACTTGTTGAAACAGAGAACCCTGATAAGACAGTGGGGGGGGGGGTGCTTGCCTTGCGTGTGGGCAACCCAGGTTCCATCCTGGGCATCCCAGGAGCACCAGCAGGAGTGACCCATGAACGTAGAGCCAGGAATAAGCCCTGAGTGCTGTAGCACTGTAGCACTGTCCTCCTGTTGTCCATCAATTTGCTCGAGCGGGCACCAGTAACGTCTCCATTGTGAGACTTGTTTCTACTGTTTTAGGCAGATCAAATACGCCATAGGGAGCCTGCCAGGCTCTGCCATGCAGGCAGAATACTCTCAGTAGCTTGCCGGGCTCTCTGAGAGGGACGGAGGAATCAAACCAGGGTTGGCTGCGTGCAAGGCAAACACCCTACTCACTGTGCTATCGCTCCAGCCCAAGTACCACTGTAAAGGTAAAGGCCCTCCCATTGTTCATCGATTTGCTCGAGTGGGCCCAGTAACGTCTCCATTGGAGACTTTGTTGTTACTGTGTTTGGCATATCGAATACGTCACGGGGAGCTTGCCAGGCTCTGCCGTGCGGGCGAGATACTCTCGGTAGCTTGCCAGGCTCTCCGAGAGGGGCAGAGGAATCAAACTCGGGTCGGCCATGTTGGCTGCGTGCAAGGCAAACGCCCTACCACTGTGCTATGGCTCCAGCCCCACTGGTAAATGCAAAAAAACAAAGGCAAAAACCAACCAACCAAACAAATGGAAAAGCATAAAATAAAATAGAGGCCTATTGGTGCCCTCCTCATCCAGACTGGGCAGTTCCTGCGGGAGCCCAGGGCCCTGCATTGTACAGAGATGAGTCTGCCCCAGCCTTAGCTCCTGACCTCAATTCCAAAACCTTGAGTGCAGTTCCCCAACCCACTCACAACGCCACACCTTTGCTTCCCCAAAGATGCTCCTTGGCTACTGTGGGTTCCCACATCCATTGCTTTGACCCCCTCATCCTACCACCCACAAGCCCCCTCTTCAGCCCCTCAAACACTGAGCTTCCAGCCCTTCAGCTCCTCTGGCCTGCCCCTCCGTCCCTCCCTCCCAGTCAGGGTTCGATTGTTCCAACTTCTTCTGCTCCTTGGTTTTCCTACTTGAGCCAACCAACTACCACACTGGCCTGCCTGCCAGTCCACCTCGCAAGATGTTCCCTTTTTTTTTTTTTCCTTTCAGGGTTTACTCCTGGCTCTGCATTCAGAAATTCCTCCTGGTGGTGCTTGGGGGACCACACGGGATGCCGAAGATCAAACCCAGGCCAGCCATGCAAGGCAAATGCCTTCCCCGCTGTACTATTGCTCCGCCCCCCAAATCTGTGGTTCGATCCTCAGGGCCAGCGGGGGAGAAAGTGAGGGTCTGCAGGCCCCCTCACGGGCCCCCCAGATCGCTGCCCCGTATTACTGAGGTTTCCTCTCGGCACCTGCAGTTGTTCCTGGTAACCTCTGACGCCTGTACTTTCAGCCCAGACCATTGCTTGGGGACCTACCCCACTACTCAAGTTCTGTCCCCCACACATGGATTTTCAGAGGGATTAATTTCAGGCTCTCTTGCTCCCAACGCCAAGAAGTATTTGGGGGCCAGAGAAATAGTATAGTGGGTCAAGGACTGGCCTTGCATGAAGCCAACCTGGGTTTGATTCCCCGAGCACCACATATGGTGCCCTGAGCCTGTCAGGTATGCAGGGGCCAGGAGATAGCCCCAAGCACTGCTGGATGTAGCCCACAAACAAACAAAAAGGTATTTTTTTTCTGGCCACAACTTGTCCTCACCCTTAAGAGCAAACTTGAGTCTTTCCCTGCCTTAGAAAAAAAAATGCCTTTGCTGCAAAGATAAGACAGTATGTGGGGTATTTGCACAGCTGACCCAGGTTTGAGACTTGGGTTTGGGACCCCATATGGTCCGCTGAGCACCACCAGGAGTGATCCCTGAGCACAGAGTCAGGAGGACGCCCAGAGCACTGCTGGGCGTGGCCCTAAAAGAAAAAAAGAAAAAAAGGAAAGAAAAACCATAACTCCCTTTCTGGTCTGGATTCTGGGGAGCCCTTTATCTCTCCACAGCCCAGTTTCCTGAAAGGCTGTGTGTGTGGGTGTGGAATAGATTGCGTCTCAGTTTTCAAAGCTCTTCCTCTCTCCCAGTCAACATGCCCTTTAGCATGCAACCTGGCACCTGACAAGAGGCCACATCTATTTCCCAGAGCCCCTGACTGGAGCTTGGGCTTAGAACTTGCTTTGGCCAATGGGAGGTAGCAGAGGTGATCCAGGCAGGAGTTGGAAGGCGCTAGTGGGTGAACTTGATCTCGGTATTCATGTCTGGCCATGGGAACCTCCCTCAGCAAGGAGGAGGAGGAGGAGGAGGGGGAAGGAGAAGGAGGAGGGAGGAGAGAAGGGGGAGGGGATGGAGGTGTAGGGGAGGAGGAGGAGGAAGAGAAGGAGGAGGAGGAGGAGGCTGAGTTTCCCTCCCTGCCCCGAGCAGAGCCCTGACAGCCGAAGACCTCCAGAACCAGCCACAACCATGCTGAGACCACCGTCCACACGCATGAAGGTACCAGCAGAGGAACAAAGGCATGTGGGTCCTGGGGCTGAGATCTCCAAGACTGCTCGGATGGGGCTGAGCATCCTCCACCCAGATCCTCCATCTTCCAGTATGCAGGGGTCACACCCACCAACTGGCCCCCTGGCGCTGTGTAATCCCATCAAAGGCCAAGACCCAGAGACTATAAAATCCAGCTCCTGGAAGCACGTGGCCGCATCCGCAGCAATGCAACATCTTATTATTTCATTCTTACTTTGGACAACCTGGCAGGCTACCAAATGTAACCTGCCCACAAGGCAGAGTCTGGCAAACTCCCTGTGGTGTACCCAATATGTCAAATACCAGTAACAATGATGGGTCTCATTCTCCTAACCCTGAAAGAGCCTTGAATATGGCACTTTTTAAAATCTCAGGGGTAGGACGAAGGAGACGTTACTGGTGCCTGCTCGAGGCAATCAACGAACAACAGGATGATCATGATCATGAATTGCCTTGCACGTGACTAACCAGGGTTCAATCTCTGGCATCCCATATGGTCCTCCAAGCACCACCAGCAGAGATTCCTAAATGCAGTCAGGAGTTACCCCTGAACATAGCTGGGTGTGGCCCCCCCAAAAAATATATATAGCGGCCAGAGCGATAGTACAGCCGGTAGGGCATTTGCCTTGCACGTGTCCGACCCGGGTTCAATCCCTGGCATCCCATATGGTCCCCCAAGCACCACCAGGGGTAATTCCTGAGCATCGCTGGGTGTGACCTATTCCCAGCCAGCTCCACTGAACACAGGACCCCCCGCTGTCTGCCTCTCTTTGGGGTTTGCTCGTCATTGCTGCTTTGTTGCTGTGGGGCTGACAGCGATGGCAGGAAGCAGAAAGTTCAATTCAGTGTTAGTGGTCCTGGGAAGACACAGGGCTTAGCTCCTAGGCAATCTGAGGACAGAGTATGGAAGTCTGTGCCTTGCAGAGAACACCAAAAATAATTCCAAGTGAGAGCCTGAGAGGCCACCTTGCACGCAGCCAACCCGAGTTCTATCCCCGACTCCCCATAGGGTTCCCCAGAGCCCTGCCCGGAGTGATCCCTGAGCACAGAGACAGGAGTAAGTCCTGAGCACCACTGGGTGTAACCCCAAAACAAAACAAGACAAAATTCTAAGTGAATTAATGTGTCAGCCTTAAAACTTAAAATTCAGACCGAATTCGAGGAAAATGAAACGACGTCCAATCTCTGGAGAGTGGAAACTGTTCAGAGGCTAATAGCAGTGAAAGAGTTTTTTCTCATTTTCTTTAATGGGCATGAATTACTCCCAGATAAAAGCCCTTCAGGGCCTGGCAGAAGAGGATTGTTACTCTTCTGGCTGCTTAAAAAGGTCTACACCTTCTAGTAGCTGTCACAAAAATAAATAAATAAATAAATAAATAAATAAAACAGGGGCTGGAGAGATAATTCAGGGAGTAAGGCACTGGCCTTGCACGTGCTGACTCCAGTTTGGTCTCCGAGCACTACCGGGAGTGACCTCTATTGCAGAGAGCCAGGAATGGTCCCTGAGCATTGGTAGGTCTGGCCCCCAAATCCAAAATAAATAACAGAACCTATAAAGGGGAAAGAAAAGAAATTGTAGGGGTTGGGGAAACCATATGGCCTTCTAAGTCTCACCAGGAGTGATCCCTGAGCACAGAGTCAGGAGTAAGCCCTGACCACTGCCAGGTATGACCCCCCCCCAACCCAAAATGTTAATTAATTAAAATTAAAGTGTGTCCTGGGGAGCTGGCCCAAAGGACTGGAGGGCACGTTTGCATGTGGGAGACGAAGGTCAGTTCTTGGACCTGATGGTCCCCCAATCACTGCTGGGAAGACCCCCGAGTAACCAATGAGGATTAGCTCCTGAACACTGCTGGGTCTGCCTCCACCACCACAAACTTTTTATTTTTATTTATTTTGCTTTCTGGGTCACACCTGGCGATGCTCAGGGGTTCCTCCTGGCTCTGCACTCAGGAATTACTCCTGGCGGTGCTCGGGGGACCATATGGAATGTCGGGGATCGAACCTGGGTCGGCTGTGTGCAAAGCAGACGCCCTACCCGCTGTGCTATCACTCCAGCCCTACCACGAGCTTTTTAAATAAAGCACATAAAAGGGGGCCGGAGTGCTGAAAGTAGACTATAGACCGAATGATGGCCACTCAATACTTGAATTGCAAACCACAACACCCATAAGGAGAGAGAGAGAGAGAGAGCAAAAGGGAATGCCCTGCCACAAAGGCGGGGGTGGGGTGGGGGGGATGGGGATGGTGGTGGGAGGGATACTGGGAACATTGGTGGGGGGAGAATGGGCACTAGTGGAGGGATGGGTACTCAAACACAAAAGTTTGTAAGTCTGTAACTGTACCTCACGATGATTCATTTAAGAAAAAAATCATAATAAGGGGGGGCAGAGCAATAGTACAGATGCAGCTGACCTGGGTTCAAACCCCGGCACCCCCTAGGGCTCCCCAGGCATGGCCAAGGAGTAAATCCTGAGTGCAGAACCAGGTGTAAACTCTAAGTATTGCCAGGTGTGGCCCCAAAACAAACAGACAAGATCAGTAACAGCAGTCAGAGAGATAGCGCGGTGGGAATGGCACTTTGAAGCACAGCCATAAAATCCTGACGGCGTCTCAGCACGGGAAGATGGGTGACGGGTGCTCGTGTATTGCCTCGCGGTGGTGCAACTGGTGTGGTTTGTTAGAAAGCAATTCCCCGTGTGCTTCAAGGCCTTCGACACGTTCGCAGAGGGGCCGGAGCGAGAGTCCCCTGGGGAGGGCTCTTCCTCTGCGGGGGGACAGTCTGGGCTGGATTTCTGGTCCCCCATACGGTCCCCTGAGCAGCTCCAGGAGTGAGTCCTGAGTACAGAGTCAGGCTTAGGTCCAAAACAGAAACAGAAAATGACGACAACAACAACCACCACCAAAACTGGGGGTGCTCCCAGGTACCAAAACGATGGCTTGAAGAACTGAGTACATACTCTGCATACCCGGAGACCCGGGGCGGGCGGTGGGTGGGTGTTGTTCTGTTGTAGTTTTTGTTTTGGGGGCCACAAAACCAGCAGTGCTCAGGGGTTACTCCAGGCTCTGGCTTAGGAATCACTCCTGGTGGTGCTCAGGGGACCATATGGGATGCTGGGGATCGAACCCAGCAAGGCTGTGGACAAGGCAAACGCCCTCCCCGTACCATCACTGAGGCCCTTGGGGTCCAGGGTGTGGTCACTGGCACCACGTGGTTCCCTAAGCACCAAGGAATGCCCCCTCCACCCCCCAAAATGTTCGTATACTTTGAGTCAATAATACGTTTGCTTTAAGATGTGCCTCCCCCACTCCCTGAAGAAAGGGTAAAAAAAAAAAAATAACCTCCTGAAAGAAATCCTTTGATTCTCTTTGATTTTAATTGGACTTAGTGTTTTTTATTTATTTATTTATTTATTTATTTTGCTTTTTGGATCACACCCGGTGATGCTCAGGGATTACTCCTGGTTCTGCACTCAGGAATTACTCCTGGCGGTGCTCAGGGGACCATATGGGATGCTGGGAATCAAACCAGGGTCGGCTGCATGCAAGGCAAAAGCCCTACCCTCTGTGCTATCACTCCAGCCCCTAGTTTTTGTTTTTGTTTGGTTTGGTTTTGGGTCACACCTGGCGATGCTCAGGGGTTACTCCTGGCTCTGCACTCAGTGATTACACCTGGCAGTGCTTCGGGGACCATATGGGATCCTGGGGATCAAATCCTGAAAAATCCAATCAAATCCATGTGCAAGGCAAGTGCCCTCCTTGCTGTACTATCACTCCGGCCTCTAGTTTTTGTTTTCGAGTCACCCGCTTGCCGGGGATGCTGGTGCTCAGGGCGGCTCCTGCTACAGCTTGGAGACCATGCAGTGCCTGGGATCGGATCCCGGCCATCCCCTGCACACACAGGGCCCTTGGAACCAGCTCCCAGGCCCTGGAAGAAACCCTTTGAAATACACATGATGGTGAGACCGAATGGCCCTGAGCTCCTGCAGTAAAAGCCCAGCTGGGTTCCATGACGCTCTGGGCTGTTTTCAAACCGGGCTTATAATTAGAATCACCTGCAACAGCTAATCCTAGCTGATCCCCCTGACCAGAAAAAGGACACGAGGAAGACAAGGACAATGTGGGCACGGAGACTGTGGAGAGGTTAGTAGAACTATGGGCCTGGAGAGATGTCACAGCGAGGAAGGCTCTAGTCCTGTGTGTGACTGACCCGGGTTCCATCCCTGGGACCCCTTTATGGTTCCAGAGCCCCGCCAGGAGTGATCCTGAGCACAGAGGCAGGAGGAAGCCCTGGGCACCGCCGGGTGTGGCCCCAAAGGACAAACAAACAATTGGATTCATATTAATTTCCTGGACCTGATATCGAGGGTGTAGTTAAGAGAGAGGTGGGCATTTGGAGTAACTAGAGTGGCCAGCCTCATCTACCATTTTTGTGCTTTTTTTTTTCAGTAAATAAATATTTTATAAATATGAATGTCAAAAGAAAAGGGTACGGAACTAGAAAGATAGTACAGGGGTTAAGAGATTGGCCCCCATCTGGTCATTCCCAGCACTGCAGATGGTCCCTTGTGCAGAAGCAAGTGTGAGCCCTGAGCACTGTTGATTGAAACAGAAAGAATGAGGAAGGTTGGGAGGGGGAGGAGGGAGGGGAGGATGGGAAGGCTGGACGACCAAAGGCAGAGGGAGGCAGGTGAGAGTAAGGGTCTCCAGGCACCACGAGGAGGGACCCCACACCCCCCAAACAGAACTGGGAGCAGTTCCTGAGCTCAGCTGGATGTGGTTAAAAAAAAACAAAACAAAACTAGGGGTCAAAGAGATAATACAGGGTTCAAGCTCTTGCCTTGCATCTCACGGACCTAGGGCTGATTCCCAACACTCCATAGGTCCCCCCAAGTCCGGCCAGAAATAAGTTATGAGTACTTCTGGATGTATCCCAAAAACAAACAAAAAAGTTTTATTTTTTAATTTTATTTTTTTGCTTTTTGGGTCACACCTAGTGATGCACAGGGGTTACTCCTAGTTCATGCACTCAGGAATTACTCCTGGCTATGCTCAGGGGACCATATGGGATGCTGGGAATTGAACCCGGGTCAGGCTGCATGCAAGGCAAATGCCCTACTCAGTGTGCTATCACTCCAGCCCCCCCCCAAAAGTTTTATTTTTTAATCAAAACAATTTTTTGTTTATTTGGGGGCCCCACCCTGCGATGCTCAGGGCTTACTCCTGGCTCTGCCCTCAGGGATCACCCCACTGCGCTGAGAGGACCACATGGGATGCTGGGGATCAAACCTGGATTGGCCGCATGCAAGGCCAGCACCCTATGTGCTACACTGTCGTTCCATCCCTCAAATCAATTTTTTTTTTAAAGAAAAGAAAAAGATTACACACACACTAGTACAACTGTGTTTTCAAGTGCTGTTAAGGCTGGCTTTGACCAACGATGCCATACAGGCCAATACAACAATGCCATACCAGGCCAATCCTGGTAGCCAACCAAAATCCAGCCTCTGAGCTCAATTTTGCCTGGTTCACCATTATTTTCCAGCTTTCCTATCACTGGCTTCTTCTTTTATTTTTTCAGTTGAATCACAGTGATATACACATTTACAAAGTTGTTTATGATTGGATTTCAGTCATATCCATGGCTTGGAGGCCAGCCACACAAGCAGCTCAGATAGAGAAGGGAGCACCAAATAAAGCGTGTTTCGAGGATCCTCCCAGGATGGGGGCTGGAGCGATAGCACAGCGGGTAGGGTGTTTGCCTTGCATGCGGCCAACATGGCCGACCCGAGTTCGATTCCTGAGCCCGGCAAGCTACCGAGAGTATTCGATATGCCAGACACAGTAACAACAAAGTCTCCAATGGAGACGTTATTGGGCCTGCTCGAGCAAATCGATGATCAACGGGAGGGCCTTTACTTTACTTTTACTTCAGTCATATCATCATCTATTCACCAGTGGACATTTCCCATCACCAATGACCAATGTCCCAATATCCCCAATTTCCCTTCTGCCACCACCAGCACCCTTCATTCTTCTCTCTCTCTCTCTCTCTCTCTCTCTCTCTCTCTCTCTCCCCCTCCCTCCCTCTCTCCACTCCCCTCCCCCTCTGGGGCCTTATGGTTTGCAATACAGATACTGAAAGATCATCTGATCTATCCCTTTATCTACTTTGTATCTACTTTGAACATTCAGTTCCTGTCCCGAATGATTATTTCCAACTGCCGTTGTCATGTCGGTCCCTTCTCTATCCTAACTGCCCTTCACCGCCCACACTCTCCTGTGGCACTAGCTGCTAACTGAGCCTCACCCCAGCCTTGCTGGGTGGATCCAGGCTGGCCCCAACCAACTGGTGGTACACTCTGTCCCAAGGGAGAGCCTGCCTAGACCCCGGCAATGAAGGTCATTCTTGCCCTCAGATAACAGCAGCAAATATTGACACGGCTGCAATCAGGTGCCAGGTACTTTGGGGGAGTGTCTCACCCTGACAACTCCGAACCGCTCAGTGAATTGAATGTGGTTAGAACCCCCTGCACAGACAGGAATCCTGAGGAACAGTGGGGCTGTCAGGTGACAGGGCAGTGAGGGAGGGTGAGAAAGGTTTTCCTAGTCATAAAAGGAGATGCTGGAAGGTCTCAGTTCCTTGCCTGTCACCCGCCTATGAGGGCTGGAACCACTGCAGCCAGTTTAGGACTAGGAGGATATTCCAGCAGCATGAAAGTGAGCTGGAACCAGAGTCCTGGAGACAATGGCTGAGTCTCTGAATGAGGCAGTCTGACCTACTTGGGTCCTGGACACACACACACACACACACACACACACACACACATACTTTGTCCTTAATGGGTTGAAGGCACACACACACTCACTCTCTCACTCTCTCTCTGTCCTTATTGGGCTGAAGGGATAGTACAGGAGCTAGGGTACTTGTCTTGTGCACGGCTGACCTGGATTCTATCCCCGGCACCCCGTATGACCCCCCCAATCCACACCGGGAGTAACCCTGAGCACAGAGCCAGGAGTTAGCCTGAGCACTGCTGGGCGTGGCCCCCAAGCCAAAACCAAAACCAAAACCGACACAAACAGGTTCCCTGGCCATCAACCCACTTTCCTACTGTTTGTAACCCCTGTACCCCCACGTGCCTTGTTGCTGCCCTGAACTCTGACCTGGGTGACCACCCCCCCACTCCCAAATCACTCCCCTCCCCCCCCCCCACACACACTTCTGGAAAAATCCTAAGGGACACACTTCTTACAGTCCCCTCAGCACACCCGTGTGTGCTCCTGGGAGTCACTGAAGCTAATTAAGGGCAGGATTCTCTAGGGCTGGCTCTGTGGGAGGCAACCAGCTGGAGCTCAGGCTGGGAAAACTCCGAGACTTCCTGCCAGGTCTGGTGAATGAATAGGGCTGGGGAACAGCTCAGGGATGCATGCCTGGAACGGGAGAACCAGAGTTTGATCCCCAGCGAGGTGCGCCCTGCCTCCGCCCAAGCATCACCAGGTGTGGCCCTTGTGGACCCTGAGTACTGCCCACTGGAACATCATCAGCTCGCCCCGCCAGGCTTGGGTATCACTGGAGGGGTCCCTGGGCTCCTGAGCACTGTGCGGCACACCCCAACCCCCCAAATAAAGAAGGAAAAGGGCTGACGAAGACAAGGTTGCTGAGACGGTGGAGGAAGTTCATAGACAGAGACAGAGAGGTTCACAGAGCTGGTGCTGGCCTCCACAGTCCCGCCCATTCTCCGGCACACCTGCCGACTCCTCCCAATACGGCCCAGATTATGGCCTCCTCACGCCATTCTCCATCACACCCACAGATTCCCTCCATACACCCCGGATTAGGGTCCTTCCATCCACCCTGTTCTCTATTACACTCCGGGATTCCTCTAAATACAAGTCAGGGGCTGGAGCGATAGCACAGCGGGTACGGCATTTGCCTTGCACGCGGTTGATCCGGGTTCGATTCCCAGTGTCCCATATGGTCCCCCGAGCACCACCAGGAATAATTCCTGAGTGCATGAGGCAGGAGTAATCCCTGTGCATCGCTGGGTGTGACCAAAAAAGCAAGCAAGCAAACAAACAAACAAACCCATAAATACAACCCAGATTATGCCTCCCCTCCCCCACCCATCTGCCCTGTTCTCCACCACGAAGAGGATAAGAGGATACCTCCAAATACAGCCTAGATGATGGTCCTCCACCTCAACCCATTCTCCATCGCACCTGCTGACTCCTCCAAGTGTCCCCCAGATTATGGTCCCTCCCACCCCATTCTCCATCACACTGGGGATTCCTCCAAATACAGCCCAGACTATGGCCCTTCCCAGCTCAGCCAGGCTGCTGCTTCTCTTCAGGGTAAAATCCAAAATTTCTTTATTACATTTTTTTGCAGGGGAAGGGATTTGGGTCACACTTGATGGTGCTTGGGGGGCTATTCCTGGGGTCCATAGGGGGCCACTGGCACCAGGATCTAAGCCCGCAGGAAGTCCTTTTGAGCCCACTGGCCTCCAAATGCAGAAATCCTGAACAAGGCCCAAGAGCTTCTGCAGATCTGGTGTCTGTTCCCTCCCCTCCCCTGCCTCTCAGCCTCCCTCCTTGCTCACTCCCCAGTCACCTCCTGGAAGTTTCTAGAACAAGTATGTGCCACATACTCCACATTTACACACAGACCCCCCCACACACTAGACATATGCACGCCACAAGTTAGCATGCCGTATGCCACACACAGAAACATACCAGGCACAGGTACCATGTACGCACACATAAACCCCCTCCACAAGTCACATGCACACAACACACACACACACACACACACACACCATGCACAGCTATCTACACATACTGCATTCATACGAAGCCCATGCAGCTCATGTTATAGATGCAGATGTACACCCCACCCATGCACACCTCCCACATCCAGTCAACACACGGACATGCACGTCTTGTACGCATTACACACGGCGCACACACATTGGCTCGGGCATGGCTGCGTGCCACCTTCTCAGAGCGGCTCCCCTCACTACTTTACCCCAAAAAGGCGCCCGCAGCACGCAGCGGTGGAGCCAAGTCTACCTTGCGTGAGGCTGGTGAAGCCGTGAGTTCAATCCCAGACCTCACAACCTGTGTGCCGAGTCCCCACCATCACCACGAGGGACACTACGACCAAGCGTGGGCCACCCTGCACGCGTGTGCCAAGGAGGCCACAATTCTGTTCAGCAGCAGCAGCAACACCATCCAGGAAGGGATGGGTGCAGGAAAGGGGCAAATGTGACTAAGTGAAGAATGAGGGCCAGAGAGGTAGTACAGTGGGTAGGGCACTTGCCTTGCTTGTGGTTAACCCGGATTCGATTGCCAGCACGCTGTATGGTCTATGGAGCCCACCAGGAGTATTTTTTTTTTTTTTTTGCTTTTTGGATTACACCTGGTGATGCTCAGGGGTTACTCCTGGCTTTACACTCAGGAATCACTCCTCGCAGTGCTCGGGGGACCATATGGGATGCTGGGGATTGAACCCAGCTCAGCTGCGTGCAAGGCAAGTGTTCTACCCACTGTGCTATCACCCCGCCAGGAGTAATTTTTGAACAGATAGTCAGGAGTAATCCCTGAGCATTGCTGGGTGTGGGCTCCCAAACCAAACCAAACCAAAACAAAACAAAAGATCAAACACACACACACACACACACACACACACACAACTAAGAACTAGAGCAATAGTATAGCAGGTAGGGCATTTGCCTTGAACATGGCCAACCTGGGCTTGATCCCCAGCACCCCCTAGGGTTCCCTGAGCCCACTGGAAGTGCCCCCTGTTTGCAGAGCCAGGAATAAGTCCTGAGCACCTCTGGGTGCTGAGCACTACTCTCGCCCCCCAAAACAAAAATCAAAACAAAATCAAAAACAAAAAAACTAAATAAAACAAAGTTACCTAATAATAGTGCATATAGTCTCATGCTTTATAATTTTCTTTTTTTTTTTTTAAGCTTGAATGGTCCATTTGATCGAGTTCCCTAGAGGATCATGTCCAAGCACTGTAGAACGGTCTTTGCGTGATGTAGAAAATTGTTACGTGCCCGCTTTCTTGCCGAGTCAGGCGGTCAGTGCCTGCCCTCTAGTGGTCATAGTTGGGAAATGACTGCATCTTTCTAGAGGTACGTTTCAGTTAAAGGGCTGAGGTTTCTACAGGGAGGGGAGGGGAAGGGAAATGAACGAAAATGAATGACGCAAAGCAGAACCGTTGTGGTCCTGTGTTGCTACCTGTGGTCCAGCACGATAACTGAGAGTCCTTGAAATATGGCCTGTGCAGGGGCCGGAAATGTTGACTAGCTCAGAAAAAGAGCACCAGCCTTGCATGTGGAGTCATGACTTCCATCTCTGGAATGCCCCCACCCCCGCCCCACCCCAAATAAAAGGTTTTGTTTTTTTTTAAGATCCCTGAGAGTGCTGCTCAGGAGTGAGCCCTGAGCCCAGAGCCAGGAAGAGGATCTAGCATCACCAGGTATAGCAGGGAACAAAATTTTAAAAATTGGGGGGGGCGAGAGTAGTGCTCAGGGATCACTCCTGGCAGTGCTCAGGGAACCATATGGGATGCTGGGAATTGAACCCAGGTCAGCACCACCATGCAAGACAAGCGCACTGCCAGCTGTACTAACTCTCTGACCTCCTGGATTTGGTTTTGGTTTGGGGTCACACCCAGTGATGCTCAGGATCTGAGTTGCTGGCTGGTGGCTCCAGGTGGCAGAGGAGGACCAGGCAGTGTTGGCGTGAAAGCATACACAATAGCCACCCCGATCATCATATTACTTTTTTTTTTGTTTTCTTTTTGGGTCACACCCGGCAATGCACAGGGGTTACTCCTGGCTCATGCACTCAGGAATTACTCCTGGTGTTGCTCAGGGGACCATATGGGATGCTGGGAATCGAACCCGGGTTGGCCGCGTGCAAGGCAAATGCCCTACCCTCTGTGCTATCATTCCAGCCCCTCGTATTACTTTTTTAAAATTCCCTTTCACTTGTTTGCTGGGTTTGGGTTTCGGTCTGAGCAATGGCCCTGCTCGCCTTTTAAATGCAGCCACATACTACATAGAAAGTATCATGCTAAGTGAAATGACTCATAAAGAGAGGGACAAACATAGAAAGACTGCATTCATCTGGGGAGTATAAAGTAACGGAATGGGAGACTAAAACCCAAGAATAGCCGAGAGGTTATACCAGGTTATAACAGGAGATTCACTCCATGGCTTGGAGGCCAGGCCCACATGCTAGGGGAAAAGGTAGCCCAGATAGAGAAGAGAGCACCAAGTAAAGGGTGTTGGGAGGATCCTCCCAGGATGGGAGATGCGTGCTGAAAGTAGACTACAGACCAAACATGATTGCCACTCAGTGACTCTTTTGCAAACCACAGCACCCAAAATGAGAGAGAGAACAAAAGGGAATGCCCTGCCACAGAGGCGGGATGGGATGGGGGATTAGGGGGTGGGAGGGATACTGGGAGCATTGGAGGTGGAGAATGGGCACTGGTGGAGGGCTGGGTACTCGATCATTGTATAACTGAAACCCAAGCACAAAAACTTGTAAGGCCACAACTGTACCTCATGGTGTTTCACTAATAAAAATTTAAAAATAAATAAATAAAAGCAATAAAGTTTATTTAAAATAAATAAATAAATAAATGCAGTCACAGGAGAACCTAAAAGGACAGCAGGGACTCACATGGAATTTCTACGGGACAGTGCTTACAAGCCCAGGGATTTTCCTTCTCTCCTGTGCATGCTTCCCAGAAGCAGCTGGAGAAAGCAGCTAGAATCCAGACTTGGGTGGGGAAGGCCCCCAGCAACTCCCCAATCATGATTATGTAGGCAGGTAGATTAGGGAAGTGCCCCCCCCCCCACGCACATCATGGCCAAGAAATTCCTGGGAAGTAATAAAGCCACCAGTTCTAAAATTGATCCATCTTGTGGATACAGAAAGTGAGACCTGATAAGACCTTCTCCAGCAGCAGACCCTGAGGAGACTGGACCCCTCCCCACAGAAAAGGCCTGAAGGAAATTACTGGAAACCCCTCAATTCCTTCCTTTAATCATTTATCCTTTAATCATTAATCCTTTAATCATGACTAACCCTCAGCTAGCCCAGAGCAGAGAAGCCTGGACCCACCCTCTGAGAGAAAGATTCAGCAGGAACAAAGGTCAAGAAAATGAGTTTCGGCACAGAGGGTAGGGCGTTTGTTTGCCTTGCATGCTGTCGATCTGGGTTCCATCCCCAGTATCCGATAGGGTCCCCTGAGCACCGCCAGGGCTAATTGCTGAGTGCTGAGCCAGGAGTAACCCCTGAGCACCGCTGGGTGTGACCCAAAAAGCCAAAAAATAAAATATGAGTTTGGGGGCCTGAGTGATAGTACAGCAGGTCGGTCATTTACCTTGCACACTGCTGATCTGGATTCAATCCCGACATCCCATAGGGTCCCCTAAGCACTGCTAGGACTAATTCCTGAGTGCACCTGAGTGCAGAGCCAGGAGTAACCCCTGAGCATTGCTGGGTGTGACCCAAACAAACAAACACTGTCCTCCCATTGTCATCAATTTTGCTCGAGGGGCCCCAGTAACGTCTCCATTTTTTCTTTTTTTGAGACTTGTTACTGTGTTTGGCTTATCGAATATTTCACGGGTAGCTTGCCAGGCTTTGCCGTGCGGGCGAGATACTCTTGGTAGCTTGCCGGGCTCTCCGAGAGGAGGAATTGAACATGGGTCGGCCATGTTGGCTGTGTGCAAGGCAAACGCCCTACCCGCTGTGCTATGGCTCCAGCCTTCGGGTGTGACCCAAAAGACCAAAAAAAAAAATGAGTTTGGGGGCCTGAGTGACAGTACAGCAGGTAGGGCATTTACCTTGCACACGGCTGATCTGGGTTCAATCCCAACATCCCATAGGGTCTCCTAAGCACTGCCAGGACTAATTCCTGAGTGCAGAGCCAGGAGTAACCCCTGAGCATCGCTGGGTGTGACCCAAAAAGCAATAATAATAATAATAATAATAATAATGAATAAACAAAAGGAAAAAAATAAAAGACATTTCAAAGAAGACCTCTCCCAGCTTAACCCCTTGGAAACAACCCTAGCAACAGACTCTTAGCTAGAAAGAGTCTTGGGAAAACCCTATAAAAGCCACCTTGAACAAAGGAAGCGCGCATATACTGCCTGAGCCCATGTGCTGCTTGTACCCACATGGCCGAGCACATGTGGTACCTCAGCACATGTGTGGCCCATGCATCTCCCCTCTTGAGAACTGTACTTTTGTGCTTCCAATCTCATGCTGGGGTGTGTGTGGGGGCTCTCTCCGCCTTTGGAGAAGCTCATGTTCTCTCTTGAGCCTGTTCCTCTCCTTTTCTCTTCCCTCCTTCCCCTTCCTAAAAAACTTCAAATAAAATCTGTTGTACTTCACTGCTCATCTACAAAATTCTTTTCTGCAAGGCGAGATAAGAGCCAGGTAGGTAACAGGGCTGGAGTGATAGTACAGCGGGGAGGGTGTTTGCCTTGCACACGGCTGACCCGGGTTCGATTCCCAGCATCCCATATGATCCCCTGAGCACCGCCAGGGGGAATTCCTGAGTGCAGAGCCAGGAGTAACCCCTGTGCAGTGTGGGGTGTGACCCCTCCCCCCCAGAAAAAACCCCGGGTAACCCTGGATCTTGGGTGGCAGAGGCAGATCTGGAGAAAGTGACCGTCTCTCTCCTCCCCGTCACCTGTAGGCGCCCACCGACTTAACTAAAAACGCCTGTCCTGGGGTTGGAGGTCTAGAGGCTAGAGCATTGGTTTAATGCACAGGAGTTCCAGGTTCAATCCTAAACACTGCTGAGTGGCGCCTTAAACGAAAGAAGGGGAAATGCAACCTTGCCTGTATTGCTGGCAGGCAGAGAGGCCAGGAGGTTTGGGAGGGGATGAAACCATTTATTTAAAGAAGCTTTCTTGGCAGACTGGAGAGATAGTACACAGGGTGGGACACTCTGTAAGCCGCTAAAGCCTGGCTTGAAGCCTGGCGCACCCCAGCTGGTCCCCTGAGCCCTCCAGGAGTGATCCTGGAGTGCAGTCAGGAGTAAGCCCTGAGTACCTCTAGGTATGGCTCTAACTCCCCCCCCCCCCCCCCCCCCCCCCCCCCCCGCCCCACTCACACACACCCACACACACACAAATAAAGACCTTCCTAGTCACTAGCTCTAAAGTAGCCTCAAGGGGCCTGGAGCAACAGCACAGCAGGTAGGGCGTTTGCCTTGCACACGGCTGACCCGGGTTCGATTCCCAGTATCCCATATGGTCCCCTGAGCACCACCAGGAGTAATTCCTGAATGCATGAGCCAGAAGTAACCCCTGTGCATCACTGTGTGTGGGTTTTACAAAAAGCAAACATAAATCAATAAATAAAGTAGCCTCAAGGCATAGAAGCCAATCCTTTTGGAAGTGTAGCAACAAAGCAGATAAGACTAATTGAGACAATTCAGCCCTTACAGCCAATTCCCTGGCCCGAGCCTGTGTGTGTGTGTGTGTGTGTGTGTGTGTGTGTGTGTGTGTGTGTGTTAGGGTGTGAAACCACACCCAGGGGTGCTCAGGGCTTACTCCTAGGTCTGTGCATTGGGATCATTCCTAGTCGGGATCAGGGTGCCAGGGATTGAACCCGAGTCCGCCTTGTGCAAGGCAGGCACTCTCTCCGCTGACCATCTCCTGGTCCCTGAGATAGCAATGGTGGCAGGCCCCTCTTTGCCAGGGGAAGAAACGGGTGGCCAATGTGTGCAGCTCAGTGGCATGGAAATGAGGTGCGGGGCACAGCTGTAGGTGAGACTGGAGAACGCATTGTCCCTAGGCTGGGAAGGTGGCCATGAATGAAGCTCAAGTCCGGCTGGTCAAGAGCTTGGAGGCCAGCGGTGGGCATCTGGGCCCTTTCGCTCCCCTGCTTGGAGAAGGCTGGCGGCAGAGGAAGGGAAAGGAGTTGGAGGAAGGAACTGAAGGGCGATTCTCACCATGGGCATGGCGGGCAGTGAGGCCGGTGGGGAGGGAAGGGAGGCACCAGGTGCAGACGGGGACCGGTGATGGAGCACCCGTCCTGCATGCATGGAGTCTGGGTTTGATCTCCCACACCTCAGGATTCCTGCACCCAGGACTGATCTAGTTCCCAGCACTGGGGGGTGGGGGGGGGTGGCCTCAAAACCAAAGCAAACAAACCTTCCCCATCCCTCTTTTTTCTTTCTTCCCCTTCCTCGGTGAAACACTGTCATTCTTGGATGATGCTAAGGCGCAGTGGTCCCCTCCTTCACTCGGTCACTGAAGTGGGTTCCCGGGAAGTCCTAGAGCCCTAAAGCCGCCCAGAGGCAAGACAGCTGAAGCCCCTTTGGGGACAAACTGAGGCTGGGTAAGATTAGCTGGCGGGGCAGAGCGATAGGACAGCAGGGAGGGCGTTTGTCTTGCATGCAGTCGACCAGGGTTCGATCCCCATTATCCCATATGGTCTCCTGAACACCTCCAGGAGTGATTCCTGAGTGCAGAGCCAGGAGTCACCCCTGAGCATCGCCGGGTGTGACCCCAAAGCCAAAAATAATAAATAAATCAGTTGGCACAGTTCCCACCAGTCAGGGAAGGAGCCCCTCCAAAGGGGTAAGGCACTTGCATGCAGTTGACCCAGTTTCAATCCCAGCAGGCATAGGGCCCTGTGCCCCTGCCCGGCCAGGAATAAACCCTGAGCACCACCGAGTGTGGCCCCAAACGCGGTCCTCACCCACCTAGAAATCACACCACGTGACGGTTCTTGCCCTTTTCTGACCTGCCACCTTAGGTGGACCAGTGCGCATGCTCCCTGCTCTCCCTCATGAATATGTATGAGTTTCCTGGAAAGCCACTAGATAGGCGCTATGACGTCATTGTCTCATCTGGGCTTAAAACTGGCCCCCTATTCCAGGTTGGTCT
Source organism: Sorex fumeus (assembly GCF_029834395.1). Lineage (NCBI taxonomy): Eukaryota > Metazoa > Chordata > Mammalia > Eulipotyphla > Soricidae > Sorex > Sorex fumeus. The sequence goes on along the minus strand of NW_026606071.1, from coordinate 36,733,862 downwards.
CTGGCCCTTGGGTGGAGGCGGGGGTCATCCTTCCCAAATTAGTCTGCTTTCTTTTTTCTATTTTTGGTGGTGGGGAGAATGGGTCACACCAAGTGATACTCAGGGCTGACTCGTGGCTCTGCAACTCAGGAATTATTCTTGGCGGTGCTCGCGGAACCCTATGGGGTTCCGGGGATCGAACCCAGATTGGTCTCCTACCTGGCAAGCCTCCCATCCTGCTGTTCTATTGCTCTGGTCCCTCGGCTGCCTTAAATGCTAATAAAGCCCGTCTTTTCCAGTCAGTCATCCCCGGGTACTTTTGGATGCTATTCCCTTTACAGGAAAAAGAAAAATTACCAGACTCCCCTGGAAATCTACCTTCTCTAAGGGAACGAACAGAAAGTAGCCCCCTCCCCCCTGCCTCCGGAATGCACCAGAGGCTACTACACGCTGTTCCAGCTTAGGAGGGCACATGGAGAAACATCCCTCCAACCTAACCACACCCCCAAATCAATCCCTTCCACATAGGTGATTTCATCAGACACTATCTTTGGGGGCGGGGGGGTTGTTGGGCTATACCTGGCTCGGCTTCGGTGGGGGGGACAACAGATGGTGTCAGGGATTGAACCCCGGCCTGCCAACATGCAAGGTAAGTCCCCTGTACTATCTCTACAGCCTTTAGATATCAGGGGGTGGGGATGGGGTGCCCAGGAAATGACTCGGGCAAAACACCTGCCTTCAAAGTGAGACCTTGAGTTGACCTTCTGCCCCCACCACACCCACATATAGCTGAGTGGGGCCCTGGGTGCCACAACCAAGGGTGACACGTCAGACAGCCGCGTGGTTAGCCATGGCACTTAAAGCACCACAGCCGAGGAAATGTTATACCCGCTAACCACCACCACCACCACCCACCCACACACATACTGTAATAACAGTAGCAAAAGGGAAATTTAAAATAAAGTCAGGGGGGCTGGAGCGAAAGCACAGCAGGTAGGACGTTTGCCTTGCACACGGCTGACCCAGGTTCGATTCCCAGCATCCCATACAGTCCCCCGAGCACCGCCAGGAGTAATTCCTGAGTGCATGAGCCAGGAGTAACTCCTGTGCATTGCCAGATGTGACCTAAAAAGCAAAAAGAATAAATAAATAAAAATAAAATAAAGCCTGAGGGCTGGAGCAATAACACAGCGGGTAGGGCATTTGCCTTGCATGCAGCCGATCTGGGTTCCATTCCCAGCATCCCATATAGACCCCCGAGCACCACCTGGAGTAATTCCTGAGTGCAGAGCCAGGAGTAACCCCTGAGCATCGCCGGGTGTGACCAAAAAAAGCAAAAAAAAAAAAAAAAAAAAAAGTCTGGCTTAATCAGTGGCTGAATAAATAGCAGTACTCCTACAGTAAAATAAATTAATATATAAAAATAAAGTTTGCTGGGAACCAGAGTTCAAAGGGCTTGAGCTTTGCATGCAGGAAGCCCTGGGATGTTGCGGTCCTTCGACCCACCCTGGGGCACTGGGTGCATCACAGCATGGAGAAGTAGCCCCCAAAAGCCCCCAAAGCCATAAACAAATGAAGCCCTGGGGCGGGGAGGGGGGAAGTGGGGGGAGGTTTACCAGCTGTTCACAGGGTCAGAGGTTGCAAGGGTAAGGCTGGGGCACCCAGCACTCTCCCACCACCACTGCCAGTAGTACCCAGGTCTTTGGGAAAGTGCTTGCACTTTTATTATCCTGGTTTGGGATAATAAGATACTTTGTAGCGGGAGCCACATCTCTCTGGGAGGACCCGAGAGGGGAACGCTTATTCAGCTGATGCTGAGCCTCTAGGAAGGAGACTCTGTCCTCGCCCTCCCCTCCAGGGCTGGGGAAAATGCCTCAATTCAGTGAAAACAAAGCCCTCAGGGGAAGGCGAATGTTAGAAGCCAAGACTGCTCAGGCGGGAGAGTGCTCAGCTGAGCACGTCTGCAGGCAGGAAACAGGTTCGGTCCCCAGCACCGCCCGTTTCCCAGCACCTGGGGGCACTACGAGACAGAGCACCAAGCTGGGAGTAGTCACTGAGAGCTGGTGGGTGTGGCGGGGGCGGGGTGGGGAGAAGGGACGCGTGGGGAGGAGGGCAAGGGAGGGAGCCGAAAGGAGGAGGAGAGAGAAGCAGGGGTGGGGAGGAGAGGAGGGGAGAGAGGAGGAGAGGAAGGGAGGGGAGGAGGGGTGAGGCGGGGAGAAAAGCAAAGATTGGAAACTCTCAGGCCCTGGGCAGGTCCCCTGGGCAGTAAAGAAAATTCTCCATGCCAGGGAACAGAGCCATAGTACAACAGGTAGAGCGCTGGAGCCCGCAGCCACCTATGTTCGATGCCCGTGTTCGATGCCCAGGTTGGATGCCCGGCATCCCAGTGCTCAGGGTTCCCCGAGCACTGTCTGGTGTGATTCCTGAGTATAGAGCCAGGAGTCAGCCCTGAGCACCTCTGGGTGGGGCGCCCCAAATTACAGACAAAAAAAAAAAGAAAAAAATTAAAGTTCTCCATTCCAGTTCTGCAACCCCTCCTCCCCCTCTCCCTTCACACTCTACCTGGAGACCCCGAATGCCCTCCCAGGCGCCCTCTCCTACTTCATTCCTAAAATAGCCCAGCCTGATGCCTTTCATTCCCCCACCCACTTCCTCCCAGGCTGGGCTGTGGGAAAAACACAATGCTCCTGAAATTCCAGCCTCTGATAAGCCAGGGGTGCTTTTTTTAGTCTGTGTGTTTCCAAACATGGAATGGGACAACAAGGATTATTAATGCAAAGGACGGGCTGAAGTGCCAGTACATCCGGTAGGGCTTCTGCCTTGTCCCCGGAGACCTGGGTTCGATCGCCAGCATCCCAGAGGGTCCCCCGAGCAACTCTAGGAGTAATTACTGAGTGCAGAGCCAGGAGTCAGCCCCCTCTCCTCTCACCTTTGGGTGGGGTGACCCGCCTCCCCCACCCCCCAGCAGAGAAGGCGCTTGCCTTGCTCCAGGACGACTCTGGTCTGACCCCCTGGCACCTTGCAGGATGCCTCGAATCCTAGCAGAAGTGACCTCTGAGCACTGCTGGTGTGGCCCTCTAAAATCAAAACAACAAAACAAAACAAAACACACCCATACTATTTGTTTGTTTGTCTCAAGTTCAAATTGGAATTTTGAAGCAGGCTTTTTGGCTGAAACTCTCAGCCTTTGCCCTGGGCCCGGCCAAGCCTCTCACCCCTTCTGCTCCATCCCGTGGGCTCTGTGTGGGCCCCCCCATCACCCGGGGGGTGAAGGCTCCACTCCTGGCCCTGCTCACCCCACTTCCTACCCTCCCCCTCATACCTGCTGTTTGAGGGGACTGGACAGAGGGCCGGGGGCACTTTCCTCCACCCAGATCACCTTCCTTCTGTCCCCTCAACCAAATCAGGGTCCTCAGAACAGTCTTCCTGACCTCACACCCCTCAGCTAGGACCCCACAGATACAAAGAACCTTTTTTTTTATCCCAATGACAGAGGGGAGGAGAGGGGCGGGGCACCTGGTGAGCTTGTTCATTCATTGGTTACTCAGATCTCGCCCATCGAAAAGCCAGCCAATCAAAATAGGGAATGGGGACTGGAGGGATAGTACAGTGGCTAGGGCGCATGACTTGCACACGGCTGCCCCAGGTTCGATCTCTAAAAGCATCCTATAATCTCCCAGCACCACCCGGAGTGATTCTTGAGTGCAGAGCCAGGGGCCCCCAAACAAACAAAAAATAGGTAAATGGGACGGCTGGGGATGGGAGAGATAAGAGGAAGCCCCCAGCTGGACAGTCTCTCCGCCCTCTCAACAAGGCCCGGAGAGATGGCAAGGACAGCTGGGATGTTGCCTGGTGCACTGGCCTGAGATTAACAGAAGCTGAGGGGGGCAGGAAGCTGCTGGGACACTGCACCTCAGAGGGTGCCAGGCCACAGAGCCCTGCAGACCCTGCTGGGGGACTCGGAGGATGGTTCCAGCCGCAGCTCTAGGGCTAGAAGCACTTCTGCCGGACACAGCGCGTCACCGGCACAGGACCAGGACGTCAGTCTGGACCGGGCACTGGGGTGATATGACGAATGATGTACAAGGGTCCAAGGCGCGGCCCAGACACTGGCGACGGGCCCATCTGCTTCAAGTGTACACTGATTTGATTATAGTATCTAGCGTGATAGGGCTCTAGTGTGGAAAGGGTTGCTCTGCCTCTGGCTCAGGACTGAATCCGCCCCTGGGTGGGGATCCTTGGTGGCAGGAATGACAGATGCCTGGGTAAGACAAAGGGAGGCCAGGGAGATGGTTCGATGGGATGGACATAGGCTTTGCATGTAGAAGCCCACGGTTTTTGGGGGGGGGGGGCGGGGGGCGGGGTCACACTGGTTTTACACTCAGGAATTACTCCTGGCATTACTCAGGGGACCATATGGGATGCTGGGGTTCACCACGTGCAAGGCAAACACCCTACCCGCTGTACTATGGCTCCAGCCCCAGAAGCTCACGTTTTATCTGGTGTGTTTGCCTGTTTTGAGGCATTCAGCAATGTTTAAGGATTACTCCTGGCTCTGTGCTCAGAAAGTACTCCTGGCAGTGCTCAGGGGACCATATGGTATGCTGGGAATCAAACCCAGGTCAGCTGTGCGCAAATCAAGCACACTACCTACTACTACTCGGGCCCCAGGGGCCCAGATTTGATCCCAGTTCACCTCATGGTCCCCCAAACCCCACCAGGAGAAATAAACACTGAGGGGACACCACCCCTCCTCCACTAACAGTCCTCCGGGGACATTTCCCTAGCAATGACTCCTCAGCCCAAGTTCAGGCAGCTTGGGTAAAACACAACCCAAGTATAAAACCAGCCTCCCAAAGCAGCTCCCAAAGAGTGCTCCAACCTGGGACGCCCCCCCCCCCCCATCTCAACTGTGTTCGTGACACTCCTTCCTTTAATTTTGTGGGGTTCTCCAGTGTCAGAGCACCCCCAGGCTAAGTGAGCGCTCTGGCCCCACCCTCTCCTAGTTCCTGAAGAAGTACCCTTTGGTTTCATTATCTGTCTTCTCCGGAAATTCTGTTTATTCTGTGCCTTGAAGACAAGGGCCTGAAACCCAGTGGGTGAAGGGTGGAGATTAGGACAGACTGACAGGGATAAAGTCTCTTCCCATGCCACACCTCTGCCATCAGAAGTGAGTCTGAACGGGGGGGGGGGGGGGTTTGAATGTGGGGGCCCCCCACATCCCCCAGTCACTGGGGAGCAGATGTGAAGCCTCGGGAATGGCTGGTGGCAAAAAACCATCTCTGCAGAGGGGCTGGAGAGATAGTACCACAGGTAGGGCGCTTGCCTTGCACGTAGATGACTTGAGTTCAATTCCTGGTACCCTGAGCCCCACCAAAAGGACCTGTGAGCATAGAATCAGAAGTAATCCCTGAGCATAAGTGGGTGTGTGGCCCCCAAACCAACCAACCAACCAACCTTTGTGGACACCTTTCTGTCACTTCTATTTTTTTTTTCCTCTGCCCCTCTCAGAGAGCCCGGCAAGCTCCTGAGAGTATCTCGCCCACACGGCAAAGCCTGGCAAGCTCCCCGTGATGTATTTGATAAGCCAAACACAGTAACAAATCTCACAATGTTACTGGGCCCGCTCGAGCAAATCGATGAATAATGAACGGGAGGACAGTGACAGTGACAGTGACTATAATATAGGAGTCCTGCTCTTTATCCAGTCATTAATTAAGCTGATTGAATTAGGCATGAACCGCACCCTTCGGTCACTTCTAGAACATGCAGGACACTTGGGGAAGAACCATCACAAGCATGAAAAGCCCTGGCAGGGCTCGGCAGTTTGTCTTCTGGCTGGGCCGTGGCTGGCACTGAGAGGAGCTTTGTTTGGGGGAAGGGGCTCAGGGGACCCTGTGGAGCCAGGTCAAACCTAGGGCTCCCCCTTGCACCTTGCTTTGTCTATGCTCCAGCCCTTTGAACCGCTGGGATAGAATCCAGGGTCCCATACAGGCGAGGTCCATGCTCAACCTCTGAGAACCATTCCATGCCTTGGGTAGAGCAATTCATTCTCCAGCAAGCTCTCCTGGGAGGGGAAAGGGGGCAGCTCACTGCAGTGAGGTCTGTCGGGGTCCTTAAGAACTGAACTATGGGGCTGGAGCCATAGCACAGCGGGTAGGGCATTTGCCTTGCACGCGGCTGACCCGGTTCAATTCCCAGCATCCCATATGGTCCCCTGAGCACCGCCAGGAGTAATTCCTGAGTGCAAGAGCCAGGAGTAATCCCTGTGCATTGCCCGGTGTGATCCAAAAAGAGAAAAAAAAAGCCATTTGATCTCATATGGTCTCCCCACCACCTCCAGGAGTGACTCCTGAGTGGAGAACCAGGAATAACCCCTGAGCATCTCCGGGAGTGACCCAAAAAGCCAACATAAATCCATAAATCAATAAGTGCAATCTGTCTTGGGACAGGAGAGACAGGACAGAAGGGAAGGCACTTGCCTTGCACACGGCCGACTCGGGTTCAATTCCTGGCAGCATGCACAGTCTGTCCCCTGAGCCCCACTAGAAGTGACCCTTGAGCAAGGAGCCAAAAGGAAGCCCTGGGTACAGCTGGGTGTGACCGACCACCAACCCATAAACCCATAAATACTGTGTTATCTATGCAAATCAACATCCATAGTGTGAAGTCCGAGGGATTTTATTTAGAAAATGGTTTTCATTTCTTGGGACCCACCTGGCTGTGCTTAGGGATCCCTCCTGGTGGGTGGTCAAATGTGGTGCTGGGAATCGAACCCAGGTGGACCACAAGGACCCTACCCCCTGTCCTGCTTCTCCAGCTCGGTGGCGTGGGGGGGGGGTTGTGGGGAGGAAGCAATGTAAAAAGCATTTTTATTTATGGGTCACAGAGAGAGAGAGAGATCCAGAGTTTGATCCCCGTGCATCTGGGGTTAGAACTAGCCACCTCGCGCTGCTGGGTTAACATCCAAACAAACACACAGACACCACCTAATTTTAACAGGCCTGAAATACACACTAGGCTAAGTGGCACCCCAGTCTCCCTGGCTGGCACTCTGCTTTCACTTATACCCCACGTGCCAAGAAGCTTCTGGCTCCGTCGGGGAACTCTCTTTCCAGTCTTGCTCAGGGAAAGATCTAGATGGGCCCTGGAGACAGCAATGGAAAGTGCTGAGTCGGGGCAAGGCTGCGTTCTGGCCGGCTTTGTTGTCTAGCCCGGGGTTTCTTCCCCCATTGGTGCCAGTCCCCAGGGCTGGAAAGGTCAAAAAGCACCAATAGGGCCGGAGTGATAGCACCGCGGGTAGGGCACTTGCCTTGCACGTGCCGACCTGGGTTCGATCCCCGGCATCCCATGTGGTCCCCCAAGCACCGCCAAGTGATTCCTGAGTGCAGAGCCAGGAGAAACCCCTGAGCATCGCTGGGTGTGACCCCAAAAAGAAAAAAAAAAGCAACGATAGGGGCTGGAGAGATAGCACAGCGGGTAGGGCGTTTGCCTTGCACGCGACCGACCCGGGTTCAATTCCCAGCATCCCATATGGTCCCCTGAGCACCGCGAGGAGTAACTCTCCTGAGTGCAGAGCCAGGAGTAACCCCTGAGCATCGCCAGGTGTGACCCAAAAAGAAAAAAAAAAAGCACCGATAGACCTCGGTTGTAACTGTCCATCCATGCAAGCAGGACATGTGTGGGTGTGCAGGTGTAAGAGTGAAGCAGGCCGGTCAGGCTGCATTCCTTTTGAGCTGTGTTTTGTCAAGTCCACCGCCCCCTCCTCCCACCTCTCCCTTCAAACTGGGACCGGGAAAGTCAACAGGCCGTGGTGAAAGCTGGTGCAGGGTCAGAGCTATTAACACAAGATAAGCACCGCCAGCCAGCAACCATTCATCCAGGCCCTGACACACACCTCTTCCCTCCCCTCCTGGTGTGAGGGACAGAAAGAACAGCGACTTTGCGAGCTCTGGCCAGGATGCCCACTTCCTGGTTGGTGAACCGGGCTTGGAGAACGCTTCTCCGTGAGCCTGCGCAGAGGAAGAGCCGGGGAGGTGTGCGCGCCGAGTGTGAGGGTCCCGGTGGGCGGAGCCCCAAAGGTGCGCTGAAACAGTGAGCATCTCTCCCAGTGCCAAGCATCTTCTCCTGCCTTTCTGGTTGACTTGACTTCAGATAGAATGAAGGCCTTTGCTCCTGAAGACACAAGATCTAGATTCCATGTCTACACCTGGAGGAGGAGTGTGGTGCTCAGGGCTTGCTCCTTCCTGCCAGGGCTCAAGGGACCCTCTGCGGTGCTGGGGACCTGGAGCGTGCTTTGAAAGCTGGAAGGCCCAGGGTTTGTTTGTTTTTTTTTTTTTGCTTTTTTTTTGGGGGGGGGGGTCACACCTGGCGATACACAGGAGTTACTTCTGGTTCTGCACTCAGGAATTTTTTTTTTTTTTTGCTTTTTGGGTCACACCCAGTGATGCACAGGATGCCACTCCTGGCTCTGCACTCAGGAATTACCTCTGGCGGTGCTCAGGGGACCATGTGGGATGCTGGGAATCAAACCCGGGTTGGCCACGTGCAAGGCAAACGTCCTACCTGCTGTGCTGTTGCTCCAGCCCCAGGTTTGAGCCCCTGGGGCAGAGTGATTGCCTGTGAGCACCAGGCTGGGAGTAGCTCCTGGGTCCTTGAACAAAGAGACATCAAGTGCACGAGGATGCTCCATGGGTTTAGGTCTAATTTTATTTGCTCATTTAAAATTTTTATTTATTGTTTTTGGGGGCACACCTAGCAATGCTCAGGAATTACTCCTGGCTGTGCTCGGGGATTCCTGGCTCTGCACTCAGGAATTACGCCTGGCAGTGCACGGGGGACTATAAGATGCCTGGGCTGTGTGCAAGCCCTACCCGTTGTACTATCTCTCTGATCCCCCTCTCTTTTTTTTTTCTAATTTTATTTTTGGGCCACACCTGGAGGTGCTCAGAACTTAACTCCAGGCTCTATGCTCAGGGATCAAGTCTGGCGGGACTTAGGGGACCGACCATATGGGGTTCTAGGAATTGAACCTAGGTGCAAAGCAAGCACCTTCCTTGCTGTGCTGTGGCCCTAATATGTCTAATTAAAATTAAAAAAAAAATTTTTTTTTGTTTTTTCCTTTGAAGCCATACCCAGTGATACTTAGGGCTTCCTTCTGGCTCTGTGCCAGAAGGGGGATCAACTGTGGCAGGGCTTGGGGGGCAGGGGAACCACGTGGGTGTCCGCGACAGACCCTAGGTCTGCAGGGCACGTTCCCCACCCACTGGCACTATCGCTCTGGCCCAGGTTTCTGTCTAAGTCACACAAGGGAAACAATCTAAAATTCCTCTGGTAGGAAACTGATTGAATTAATCAGCCTAGTTATGTGATAGTGATTTAAGGTCTGGAGATGACCTTTTAAGGCCACAGAGTCGGAACAAAGCTCTGGGAAGAGGGGAGGAGGGAGGGAAGGGGGAGGAGGGAGGGAAGGGGGAGGAGGGAGGGAAGGGGGAGGAGGGAGGGAAGAGGGGAGGGGAGCTGAGGGCTTAGCAGGGAGGAGAAGACCAGGGGGTGGGGGTGGGTTCCTTCCAAGGAAACCAAACCCAAAGACCAGCCAAGCCACAGAATAAAACCTAGAAAGCTCCTGTGTACTTCTTCTTCGTCTTCTTTTTTTTTTTTTTTTTGCTTTCTGGGTCACACCCGGCGATGCTCAGGGGTTCCTCCTGGCTCATGCACTCAGGAATCACTCCTGGCAGTGCTGGGGGACCATATGGGATGCCGGGAATCGAACCTGGGTCCGAAGCATGCAAGGCAAACATCCTCCCTGCTGGACCATAGCTCAGGCTCAGTTGGACAATCTGAGAGGGGAGAAATGCTTGCCACAGAGGCCGGCTGGGGGACAGAGGGGACCTGGGGATATTGGTGGAAGTGGTGAAGGGACTGGTGTTGGAACACTGTATGCCTGAAACTTGTTTTTATTTATTTAGGCTTTGAGGCCACACCTGGGGCAGTGTCAGGACTGACTCCTGGTTCTGGGCTCAGAAACCACTCCTGGCAGTGCTGGGTTGGGGGCCAGATGGGATGCCGGGATCTAACCCAGGTGGGCTTTGTGCAAGGCAAACACCCTCCCCATTGTCCTATCTGTTGGGCCTCTGCCTGAAACTTATTAACTTTTTATTAACTCTATAATTATTTCAATGTATAATAATTATATTAATATATGTTTACATTTATATATCTCTCATAAATATATTAATATATATTTACATTTATATATATCTCATTCCTACTTTGGACAAACTGGCAGGCTACCGAATGTAGCCTGCCCACACGGCAGAGTCTGGCAAACTCCCCGTGGCATACCCAATATGCCAAATACCAGTAACAATGATGGGTTTCATTCTTCTATAGAGCCTTGAATATAATCTCAGGGCTAGGATGAAGGAGACGTTACTGGGGCCTGCTCGAGGCAATCGACGATTAACAGGATGATTTGTGGATTTGTGATATTTACATTTGAAAATGTATTTTTATATACACACATCTATACATACATTACACACACACACATAAAATCCTAGAAAGCCTCAAAGGAAAATAAATATGCTTTTGAGGAATATTTGGTGATAAGGGAAAAAAAAAGTTCCTGGTAAAATGCTAAACAAAAAAGCTGCAAGCCAAAATCATCTTCCAGGGATGGACAGTACAGCAGGTAGGGCGTTTGCCTTGCGCCCTGCATCCGACAGGGTCCCCTGCCCCCCCCCCCCCACATCCCCAACACCACCGCCAGGGCGATCTGTGCTCAGGAGCACAGAGCCCTGAGCATTGCCTCCTGTGGCCCCCAACAAAAACCAGCTTAAAAAAAAAAATCCTCTTCCAACATCACCCTCCCAGGACACACCCAAAGGAAGCGATTCCTTCCTGGCGCCTGGTGGTGGTGGTGGGGTTTAGAAAGCAGTGATTTCGGCATTTTGGTGCTTCTCTCTCTCTTTTTCGTTTTTCTTTCGTGGGGGAAGGTGGGGTGTGGAGGGGTAGGAGCCACACCCGGCCGGCGGGGCCGGGGATCGAACCTGGGTGGGCCCGGCCGGGCGCCCTCCCTCCCCGCAGCGCCCCCTGGCGGCCGTCCGAGGCCCCGCCCCCGGCAGGCGGCGGCCGGGCCGGGCCGGGGCGGGGCGCGGACGCTCAGCTCAGACTGGCCAGGCGCGGCGTGCGGACTCGCCCAGCCCCGACCCCGGAGCGCGCGCGCGACCTCGCAGCGGCCAGGCAAGCCACGGGGTGGGGGGTGGGGGGGTGGAGGGGGACGGGACAGCGCGGCCCGCGGGGGGCAGCGGGGGGCGCGCGGCTGGGGGGGGGGGGGCCGTGTCCCAGCGCGGGGACCTGGTGTCCTTCTGTCGGCCTTTCCCGGACGGGGCGAGCGAGCGGCGCCCGGCTGGGCCTCGGGAGCCGACTCCCCCTCCCCAACCCACCCCTTAACACCCCCGGAGTGGGGCTGGGGGGGTCTCGGGGATCGGCGCCGGGCGTGTCCCCGGTGCCAGGCTCGGCGCGGCGGTGCCCGGGGCGCGGGCGCCGGGGGCGGGGGTGGGGGCGGGGAGGGTGTCCCGGGCGGGTGTAGACAGGTGCATGGGATTGGAGGAACCCCCTCCTGCCTCCACTTGGTGGGGGTGGGCCCACGCCCCACCGCGGGGGCTGGGGGGGGGGTTCCCTGACGCTCTCCCGGGCCGGCCTGGGGCCTGGGCCGCACCAGATGTCACGGAAGGTCCCGGGGTGTCCAGTTCTCGGCGGCTCTGAAATATTCATCTGCCCCGCGAGTGAGCTTTGGTTTCAGAGCTGCCGGCGGCCGCGCCTTTGGCCTGGCTGGTTTGTCCGGTGGCCAGTGGGGAGGGAGACCCCCCCCACCCCCCATCAACTCAGGGCCAGGGGCCTCCTCCCCACCTCTCCCTCGTGTGCCAGCTCAGAAGTGTGTCCAGGGATGGGGGGGGGGGGGGGCCGAGACTGTTCTCACTGTCTGGGGCCAGGCTGTGAGCTCAGCGCTTCGCTTGTAAAAGACTGAGATACAGAGAGTGGGGGGAGGGGGGTAATGATGGGGTCCACCTGCGTTGTGGGCAGGCCGCCGCGGGGATAATAGCCGCCTCTGACCAGCCTGCTTCCCCTGGCCTTCACCTGAAACCGGCCCTCTCAGCTCTATGCACACCCCCCACCTCTCCCTGCCGTCCCTCAGGCAGCGGGGGACGCGTGTCCAGCAAACTGGGTGGATGGCCAGCACAGCCAACTAACTCTGAAGTGGGCTTTCTGGAATATTCTGTAGGCGACACTATGCAGTGGGTGACCTTGACAGAAAGCCTCCGGGCCCTGGCCGCAGGATGCTAGATCAAAACCTGTGGGGTGGGGATGGCAAGAGATAGTACAGGGGTTTAGGGTATGCCAACCCCAGTTCTGCCCCGGACACTGCCTGGTTCCTGGAGCACTGCTGGGGGTAGCCCTGAGCACTGCCGGGTATGACCCTGGAGCCTCCCTCCCACCCAGAGCACTGTTGGGGTATCCCAGGTGAGCCCTGAGCATCCTTGGAACTTACGCTGAACACCCCAGCCCAGCTGCCTGAGTCCACGAGGAAGGACCCCCGGCTCTGCTTAGGAAGTCAAACACAGGAACCCAAGAGGGGTCCGAGGGATAGTACAGGGGTCCAGGGCTGGCCTTGCACCCCTGTAGGATCCTGGGCACTGCCTGGAGAGTGGGCACAGAGCCAGGAGTAACCCCCCAGCACTGCTGGGTGTGGCCCCCCCAAAAAAACAAAATAAACCAGAACCAAAACAGAGCACAGAGCTAAGAGTAGCCAGCCTCCCATTGCCAACAAAACATCTGTGTTTCGTTTTGAAGTAGAAACCAGCCCCCCACCCCCACCCCCCAGTGATCCTGGCACTGCCCAGCAGGAGCCTGGAGGGTGCTGGCCACCCCTTCTCTGAGAGGAAGAAGGGACAGACCTTTCCTCCCAGCATCAATCATGCTTCGTGTTTCTCCCACGAGAGATGATGATGTCAGGGCATGCCGGCTTCCGGGTCCTGTGCTAGCCGGAGCCGTCCCCTAGCCCTTGGCCAGAAGTCCCAAGGGAGAGGATATAACTGAGGCTGGCTGAGGCGAGAAAGGACCCTCACGGTGGGGGGGGGGGCGGGGGCACGGGGCAGGGATTCAGCTTGGTTAGTGGCCGACGTCGGTCTGTCCCACCATGCTCTGGGGGCCAGGTGAGGGGTTTCGGATACGGGGCGCTGAGGCCATGAGTCACTCCCAGGGTTGGGTCTGGCTGAGGCACTGTGGCCTGGATTAGTTTTAATGCCCAGCCTTGATATTTATGAGGTGTGTCCTGATAAAAATGTTTCAGGTTAAGGAAGTGTGACGATGACGGGATACCCGGATTCAAGTCTTGGGCGTGTTTGCTCGCTGCGGGACTCTGTGCCTCGTGGATTTCCGAAAGGGGGCATGGATTGTTCTCGAGTTAGAGAAAGGGGCGAGGGATTGTTGTTCTCTAGACTTACCCAGAGAAAGGGGGGATGGATTCTTCTCCAGATCTACCCATGTCCAGAGTTTCTCTTTCAACACTTCCTGAAGCTGTGCTCTGTGATTTGGTGTTAGTGCTTTTGTTTGTTTGTGTCTGGGCCACACCCAGTGGTGCCCAGGGCTTGCTCCTGGCTCTGCACTCAGGGATCAGTCCTGCGGGTTCAGGGGACCATCCGCGGTGCTGGGGACCATATGGGGTGCTGGGTCTGCTGTGTGTAAGGTGAGCGACGCACCTCTGTGCTTTCTCTCTGGCCCCTGGAGCTGTTCTTTTGGGGGCATCTTCCAGGCAATGCTTAGGGGGCCAGGGCGCCCGTCTTGTCCTATGCAGCCACTCAGCTGGAGGGCTGTGCTCAGATCCACACCGCATACCCCAGGGGTGCTGGGGCTCACCAGAGACACCCCAAAGGTGCCTGGAGGTCCCCAGGGTTATCCCGGAGTTTCTTGAGTGGGGAGGGGCATGTGGAACTTTCTACATGCAAAGTGTGCATTCTGGCCCTTAGAGCCATCCCCCCTGGCCCCAAGATTGGTTTTGAATTTAACTTTTATTTACTTTTTTGCTTTTTGGGTCACACCCGGCGATGCACAGGGGTTACACCTGGCTCTGCACTCAGGAATTATTCCTGGCGGTGCTCGGGGGACCATATGGGATGCTGGGAATCGAACCCGGGTCGGCCGCGTGCAAGGCAAATGCCCTACCCGCTGTGTTATCGCTCCAGCCCCCAAATAATTTTATTTTTAAAGTTTTGGGGCCACACCTGGCAATGCTCAGGAGTTACCTCTGGTTCTTCCTTCAGGAGTCACTCTTGGTGGGCCTGGGGGACCACGTGGGATGCCGGGGATAGACCCTGGGTCGTGCAAGGCAAATACTAGCTGTACTATCTCTCCAGCCCAAACTGATTGATTGGTTGCTTTTTGGGTCACATCCGGCGATGCTCAGGAGTTACTCCTGACTCTGCACTCAGGAATTACTCCTGGCACTGCTCGGGGGACCATATGGGATGCCGGGGATCGAATTCAGGTTGGCCGTGTGCAAGGCGAAAAGGCTCTTTTCCTGCTGCTCTATGGCTCCAGCCCTCCAGCTCAAATATAGGTAGCACTGTAGCACTGTCCTCCCGTCGTTCGATTCGCTCGAACAGGCACCAGTAACATCTCCCAACAAATTGTGAGACTTGTTGTTACTGTGTTTGGCATATTGAATACGTCACGGGGAGCTTGCCAGGCTTTGCTGTGCGGGCCAGATACTTTTGGTAGCTTGCCGGGCTCTCCAAGAGGGGTGGAAGAATCGAACCCAGGTCGGCCGTGTGCAAGACTAACACCCTACCCGCTGTGCTATCGTGCCAGCCCTCAAATTTAGGTTAAAAAAAAAATTGTTGCTGCTGCTTTGGGCCACTCCTGGCGGAGCTCAGGACGAGCTGGGGGACGGACTCCCCCGCCCGAGGCTGTGTGCTTTGTCCTGGGGATGCCAGGCTGCCTGGTTCCAGCTGTCTCCCCCGGTTTCTGGGAACAGTCCTTCCTCCTAGTGACAGAACTTGGCTGTGTGGGGAGAGCGGAGTCACAGGCCGTCTTGCCCGTGGCCCTGCCCACGTCCTCTGACCAGTTTCACAACAGTCCTGGGGCTGCGTCAGTTCCTGGCGGAGGCAGGTCACTGGAGACTTCTAGTCGGCGGTTGCTCCACTCCCGGGCCAGCTGGAGTGGGTTCGGACCGCTTGGTCCTGGGTACCCATTTCACAGATGAGAGAACTGAATCCATCTAGAGAAGCGAGGTGGGGGGCCGAGCCTACCCTCCTGCCTGCTGACCTTGGGCTCTGGCCCGAGCGTGGGGTGGTGTGGACCGCTCTGCAGGGTGGCTGACCTGGGGGTGGGGGCAGCGCTCAGGGGTTTCTCCCATAACCACGTGTTCCAGCCACAGCTCCTGCTGGGGCGGGGGCTAGGTCTGGGTTTCTGGTCAGTAGGGTGGGGAGTACCGGCACCTGGGTGGTGGGGCTGGGAGGGTCAGAGGGGCCCTGATGGCCGGTGGTCGGGACGGTCCTCACTGCTCTATCCACAGGCCCTTCCTGGCCTCCTGTCCACTGCGGGGACGGCCAGGGGCCTTGTCCAGCAGTTTTTCACATTTTGGGGGACCATATCGGATGCCGGAGATCAAACCTGGGAAGGCGCCCTACCCACTGTACTATCCCTCTGGCCCCTCCACCAGTTTTTTAATCTTTTGTTTGTTTGGGGGGGGAGGCACACCCAGCAGTGCTCAGGGATCACTCCCGGCATGGCACAGGGGCACCATCTGGGCCCCATGCCAGGGCCAGCGTGCCACCTGCCGTGCTATCTCTCTGGCCCCTGTTCCAAGGTCTCCACCCTGAGCTCTGCTGGAGAGGCAGGAGGGAGGAGCGGGGGATGGGCCCACAGAGGAGGGTGCAGGGGTGCTGTGGCTGTGCTGCCCTGGGGGACCCAAGGGTCTGAGGAAGAGTGGGGAGCGGGGGCGGGGGGGGGAGAAGGGGCGTTTCTAGGGGTTGCCAGAAGCTTCTCTTCCTGAGCAGGCTGCAGGGAGCCGCAGGCCCTGAACTGTTGGCAGGGCCTGAGCTGAGTGACCCCAGGGCTGGCCCAGCCTGGGCCGGAACTCTCGCCCTGCTCCCAGTTTCTTATCTGTGGGTGGCCAGAGGATGTGTCCGGCATGTAGGGTCCATAGCAAAGAAGTGCTCTGAGCCTTGAGGCAGGGACTGGAGAAGGATGTGTGTGTGTGTGTGTGTGTGTTGCCCTGCTCCGGGTTTTATCTGAAGGGTGTGTGTGTGTGTGTGTGTGTGTGTGTGTGTGTGTGTGTGTGGCCCTGCTCTGGGTTTCTTATCTGTGGGTGGCCAGAGGATGTGTCCAGCATTTTGGGCCCATAGCAAAGTGCTCTGAGCCTTGAGGCTGGGACTGGAGAAGGGTGTGTGTTGTGTGTGTTGTGTATGTGTGTGTGTGGGGAAGTGCCCCTGGGTGCTGCTGTGGGTGCCACAGTGGACGGGGCCCTTGCCCAGGCGCTGTCGGGCGGCAGATCTCTGCCGCTCTGTCTGCTGTCTCAGAGAGTGGGGAGGGAGAAAAGGGTGGGGGGGCGGGCGGACTGCTTAAGTGTTTTTGAGGGTGTGCGGAAGCAGGGTGGGGGTGGAGGGTGCAGGGAGGAGCCTCTTGCGTCTGGCTGGCGGGGTGGGGTTTCCTGGATGCGCCCTCTGAGCGATTCTTTCCATTCTGGCCCTGCGTATCTGGGCACGGGTTCCTGGCAGGGAGGAGGGCAGGCAGGAGGACAGGCTGCGCCCGCCCGGCCAGTCAGCAGTGGCTCCTTCCCGCCCCGCCCCCGCTGAAGGGCGGATTCCAGAGCCTTAACCCTCGCGTGCCCCCCACGGGGCTTCCCCCACACTGCCTCTGGAAACCCCACGCCATGACCGTGATGGGCTGGGGCCCTTATTGAAGGAGGGGGGCACGGGGAGGGGGGAGAAGTGAACTTCAGTCCCTGGCAGGGCCAGGACGCCCCACTGGGAGGGATCAGGGGTCCCTCCTGGTGGGCGCGGCTTAGGGAAACTCAGTGTGGTGGATTTGTACCAGGCAAGTGCCTCTCTGTGCTGCACTATCTCTCAGGCCCTGGAGGCGTTTTTGTTTTGAGGCCACACCTGGCAGTGCTCGCTATATTCCTGGCTCTGAGCAGGGGGATTATCCCTGGCAGGGCTTGGGAAACCATAAGGGCTGCTTGGGATCAAACTCGGGTGGGGCTTGCGGTGTTTTTTTTTTTTAATGGATTTTCTTTTGGCCACACCCAGGTGTGGTTGAGTGGCTAATCTCCAAGTGGTGCATCTGGGGGCATCATTCGGGGAGGGTTTAGGGGAACCAGGCGGTGCCGGGGACCAGACCTGGGGCCCCCACATGCAAAGCCTGTGCTCCAGTGCTCCGAGGCACATGTCGGCAGCAGGGAGAAGCCAAGCTGGCTGTCCAGATCTGGGCTGCCTGGGGGCTGCAGCGGTAACGCAGCAGGTAAGGCCAGGGTTCCCCCACACAGAGCATCGCCAGGACTAATTCATGCGTGTAGAGCCAGGCTGAGTAACCCCTGAGCATCTCTGGGTGTGGCCTCCAAACCAAAACCAAACCGAAACAGAAAAGCTTGGGGCTGTCTGCAGGGGACGGCTTGTCTCTGAATGAACGCCTCATGAATGCCTCCAGTGTCCCCTGACCTCCCAGTTTCCGGCAGTGAGGCTTGGAGGCCCTTGGGTCCCCTGGCGATGGTCAGCCCCCAGAGCTCCCAGTGAAGCCCGATGCCCCAGTTCCTGGTCCACTCGCGCCGGCTCCCCTCCTTCCTGTCCTGCTCTGCTCTCTCCACTCCCACCTTTTATCCATCCCCGCTGCGCCTGGCCAGGGCACTCCTGTGGCCTGGGCAGTGGCCAGAGAGCAGCTCTGAACTGCCAGGGCGCACGGCCTTCCCCCAGGCTCCCAGACAGCGGCTGAGCCCAGCCGTGGCTCCCCTCAACCTCTGCACTGACAGTTGGGGCAGGGTCCCTGGCCCCCAGCCCCAGGACAGCCACCCCTCCTCCCTGCGCGACAGCCTCCGCATCCCCCGGGAAGCCCTCAACTGATTTTTACTTATTTGCTTTTTTTGGGTCTACCTGGCGATGCTCATGGGGTTCCTCCTGGCTCTGCACTCAACTCAGGAATCACTCCTTGGCGGGGCTTGGGGGACCATATGGGGGTGCCCGGGATTGAACCGGGGTTGGCCGCAAATGCCCTACCCACTGTACTATCACTCCAGCCCCCTTCACCTGATTTAAAAAAAAATTTTTTTTGGGGGGGGGCGTACCGGATAAGTTCTCAGGGCTAGCTCCTGGCGGGGCTCAGGGGACCATAGCGGGTGTCGGGGATCGAACACAGGTTGGCTCCATGCCAGGCAAGTGCCCTTCCCTCTGTGCTCTCTCTTGGTCCTGACAGCTGTGCCTACTGCCCTCTCCTCCTGGGCGTGACCCTGGGCTGGAGAATGGGGTGCCTGATGACCCCCCAGCCTTTGTTCACGGGTCCTTCCTTTGCCAGAGGACCTTAGGAGGGAAGTCGGGGTGATGAGAAGCTGAGCGGTGGGAGTGTCCTGACGAGGGGTCAGCGGAGACTAGAGGAAGCAGGTTTGCAGGCTGGCCTGACCCCGCTGCACTCGGGATAATTAAGCATCTTTATATCTGTCTCTGGGCTGGAGCGATAGCACAGTGGTAGGGTGTTTGCCTTGCGCACAGCTGGCCCGGCCGAGCCGGGTTCGATTCCTCTGCCCCTCTCGGAGACCCCGGCAAGCTACCCGTGACATATTCAATATGCCAAACACAGTAACAACAAGTCTTACGATGGAGACGTTACTGGGCCCACACGAGCAAATCGATGAACAACGGGAGGATAGTGACAGTGATATCTGTCTCTGCTTCTTCTTTAAAAAAATTTTTTTTGGGGGGGGCGGTTGTTCTCCAAGCCATACTCAGGGGACTCTGGGGGGAGGCACTCCACCCAGCAGGGCTGAGGGTTCAGTGCCAAGGCCCCAGATCCCCGTACTCTCCTGCCAGCCCCGGGATTTCTCCATATGCCACAGGGATGACATGAATACCACGCCCCTGGGGACCCAGCACCCCAGTGCCCAGCACTGAGACTAGCACAGTCCCCGGAACTGGACTGTGACCCGGCGTTGTGCTGGGCTGACTCCTGAGGAAACCCAGCCAAAGAGGGGCAGAGGGCGCCTGTGAGTCAGCACCCTGTCTGCAGCGGGGGTCTGCGGGGGACCTGTTGGAAGGACCTGTTGGAAGGAGGGCGGGCCGGCCACCTCCAGCCGGACATGAGCTCAGAGCTCAGCTGACCGCTCCACCCTGGAGCCGCCCGCAGGACACTCCTGTTCGGTGGCCTGGCGTGGGCCTGGGGGGGGGGAGGGAGGCCCCCAGCGGGTGGCTGAGATGGCATCCGTGAGCATCCCCTGAATTTCTCTTTGGGGTGCTAGAAACCTGGGGCTCCTACAGGCAGGCTGTGGGCCAGTCCTCTGCCAGGAACCCTTAAAGGGGCCATGTGCCCTTTCCTGAAAGCCAGAGTCACTCCCTAAGAGACCTAAAAGAGGGCTGTTGGGAGGGGACTTGGGTCCTAGAGAGAAAAACAGCAGCTTCTGATGTGTTTTTCTCACGTGTGTGTGTGTGTGTGTGTGTGTGTGTTGTGTGTTTGGAGGGGGGCACACCCAGCAGTGCTCAGGGTTATTACTCTGAAAGTGCTTATAGACCCTCTGCAGGGCTGGGGGATTGAGCCAGAGCCAGCCACATGCAGACAGGCACCTAACCACTGTGTTTTCTCTCTGGCCTCTTCTCACAGTCTCCTAAGGATATGCACCCATTTTATTTTACTTTGGGGAACACATGGGGCCTCAGGGATGGAATTTGGGTCAGTCACGTGCCAGGCAAGAGCCCTATCTTCTGTACTATCTCTCTGGTCTCATATTATGTTAATTTGGTGGGGGGGGGGGCACACCCAGCGATGCTTGGGGGTTACTCCAAACTCGGCACTCAGGGATCACTCCTGATGTGGCTCAGGGGACCCTATAGGATGCGGGAGATCAAACTGGGTTGGCCGTGTGCAAGGCTAGCGCCCTACCCACTGTACTATCACTCCAGCCCCAGTTTTTCATGACATCAGCCCAAAACTTTTATTTTTGGGGTGGAGACACGGGGGCTCGAATGTGGGGCTGTGAGCCTGCGACCCCCACACGCCTGAGGCAAATGCTCGACCCCTGAACTGTGGTCCAGGCCCCAAGTCCCAAACCGTCTCCCTCTCACCTCGCGGGGGTGGAGGGGTGTCCTGTGGGGGACCATCACCGCCCCCTTCCCCAGCGCTGGCTGCCCACGGCCAAGTCTTTGCTCATGTCCTGGCCCACACGGACAAGGGGGGAGGGGGATGGGCTTTGTCGGACCGCCCTGCCTGGAGCCTGTGGGTCACCTGAGCCCGCCCGCGTCCCCTCCGACCCAGCCAGCAGGACCGCGGCCAGCTTGTATCTGATCCCTCTGCTGCCCGCGTCTCTCCCAGCAAAGGCTCGAGGTGTCCACTGACCTGGATTAGAGGGGGGGGACCCGGACTCTCGGGGTTTTTCAATTTCATCTTTTTGGTTTGGGGGGGGGTACACCGGGCAGTGCTCAGGGATGGAACCGCAGTCAGTGCTGTGGAACCGCACGTGCTATGGCTCTGGCCCCTCAAGGCCTCGTCTGATCAGGGCCCCTTGGGGAACTTGGCTCTGGCCACTTGGGGCTAGGGGGTACAACAGGCCCAGAGGACACTGGTTTGGCGGAAAGGGCTAAAGGGTTGTGACCTGAGGGCTGGAGCAGTAGTACAGGGGGGAGGGCGTTTTTGCTTTGCACACGGCTGACCCAGGTTCGATTCCCAGCATCCCATATGGTTCCCTGAGCACCGCCAGGGGTAATTCCTGAATGCAGAGCCAGGAGGAACCCTGTGCATTGCCGGGTATGACCCAAAAAGCAAAAAAAAAAAAAAAAAAGAAAACTGGGGCTGGAGAGATAGCACAGTGTGTAGAACGTTTGCCTTGCACGCGGCTGACCCGGGTTTGATTCCCAGCATCCCATATGGTCCCCGAGCACTGCCAGGGGTAATTCCTGAGTGCAGAGCCAGGAGGAACCCTGTGCATTGTTGGGTGTGACCCAAAAAGCAAATAATAATAATAATTAAATTAATAAAAAATAAAGGGACGTGACCTGGTAGGGTGGGCACCAGCCCAGCCGGCGCCCCAGGCCTCCTGCCACCCGGGGCTCATGCCTCCTGGTTCCTCCCAACATCTCAATCGGGCCCTATCACCCCGAGGTCCCCTCCAGCTCTCACTGGGTTTCCTCCGGCCCCTCAGCCCTCCTTACTGCCCAGATCCTGTGGGGCGGGGGGGACTCCCCTGCCGCTGAGGAGCGGCAGAGCAGATACCTGGGGCCTGAGGCTTGCCTCGCCCCTCCCAGGGGCTGCTCCTGTCCTGACAGGCCTCCCTTCCAAGGAGTGAGCGAGCAGTCTTGGCCACTCGCAGTCACCCGCCTCTCTGGCTGGGCTCTGTGGAAGGAACCGGAAAGTCCTGTCTCCAGCCGGCCTGTGTCGGTGGCTGTCACCCACTGGCCCGGCCTCTAGGCACGCCCTGCCCCAGCCTCCGCGGTGCTGCCTGCCTGGGCCCGTGGCTGCCGTGGCTGCCGTTGGGTCAGGGCAGGGCTGGCCCCGTGTGGCCCCATGAGTCACGGGGGCGTCTGTGAGGTCACCGGGCCTTCCCCTGGCTCGCTGGAGGCGCTGACTTTCGTAGGGTGGGGGCGAGTACCAAGGAGTGCTTTGGTCTGTGCCAGGGCCCAAGTGGGCAGGGGAAGTCCCCCCAGGTGATCTTCCAATAGCCTGCAGTGTGACGCTGCAGGGCCTGGGGTCCTGGGGGCGGGGATGGGCAGAGAAGGGCGGGGTCCCCTCTCCACACAGCACCGGCCACTCTCACCCTCTCTTCTCGACTCCCGTTCCAGGTCCCAGCAGCTGGGGACGTCCCTCGACTCCTGAGCGACCATGTCCAAGCCCAGCGCCCCGCCTCCGTATGAGGACCGGAACCCCCTGTACCCCGGCGCCCCACCCCCGGGGGGCTACGGGCAGCCGTCGGCGCCCCCAGCCGGCTACCCGGCTTACCCCGCCTACCCACAGCCTGGCTATGGCCACCCCGCGGGCTACCCGCAGCCGATGCCCCCCATCCACCCGATGCCCATGAACTTCGGTGAGTCCGGGGTGGGAAGGGAGAGGGAGGGGAGGGGCGAGGTGGGGTGGGTGGGGGAACCAAGGTTGACCCCTGGGCTTCTCTCTCTCTCTTCCCTTCTCACGGTCCTTGTCATCTCTCTGAATCTCACCTTCTAGTTCCTTATCTTTATTACCTTCCTTTTTTTTGGGGGGGGGGGTGGGGAGTTTGAACCACACCTTTGGGGGTGGGGCAGGGCCAGGGACTTCCTGGCTCTGTGGGTTTTGCTTTTGGGCCACACCTGGCGGCGTTCAGGGCTGACTCCTGGCTCTGCGGCTCAAGAATCAGCGCTGGCGGTGCCCAGGGGACGCCGGGGCCTGAAGCCGGGCTGGCCGCCCGCAAGGCACTTATGCTCCACCCACTGTCCTGTCTCTCTGACCTCCTCCGCCGGGCTCTGTTCCTCGGAGTGGCCCCTCGTGGTGCTGGGGATTGAGCCAGGGGTTGGCCGCATGCACGGCCAGTGGTCAGTGCCTTCACCCCTGTCGTGTCTCTCTGGCTCCCTTCCTTCCTGCTGCCCACCGCCAAATCATGTGCCAGCCTTCCTGTATCCGGCAAGGCCACGCCCCCTCCTGTCTCCCCGCCCCCCAAGCTCCCTTCCCCCCATCGGGCAGATGAGAGGGTGACTAAGCCAGCTCAGATGCCTCTGACCTAACTCAGGAGCTGCTGCACCCCCCCTCTCCCGCCCCCTTAGCGTGGCCTTGGACAGCGAGCACTGAGAAGTGGGTGCAGGGCAGCTCCTCTGGGGGTGGGGTCGCTGCTTTCCGCAAGTGCCCCGTGGTCCTCGGTGTGGCTGTGAGGGCCTGGGTCTACGTGGCAGAGAGAAGCCTTACCTGAGCCAGACGCTGGCCCTGGGCGTCAAGAAAGGGGATGGGGGGTCTGAGCCACAGGACAGCCCCCCCTTAGGGTCCCCTGAGCACCACTGGGTATGGCCCCAAACAAAAGCAAACAGAGAGAGGGCTATAGCATAGCACAGCGGGGAGGGCGTTTGCCTTGCACGTGGCTGACCCGGGTTCGATTCCCAGCATCCCATATGGTCCCCCTGAACACCACCAGGAGTGATTCCTGAGTGCAGAGCCAGGAGGAACCCCTGAGCACTGCCCGGTGTGACCCAAAAAGCAAAAAAAAAAAAAAAAAAAAAAGAAGAAGAAAAAGATGAGATGGAGGGGAGGGGATACATGTGGGTTTAGGCAGCTTTGGGGAACCCTGAGTCCTGCCATGTGGACACTGGTCACTGGTCACCTCCCCCCCCACCCAGCCCGAGGCCTGAGACTGAGACTGCTTGGGGGGGGCCTACTCTGATTACCTGGCTTACGGCTTCCTCTCTGGCTGGGACCCCCGGCAGGGGGCCAGCATTGGCAACTCACACTCGGAACAGGGCTGGGCCCCCACTTCCTGCGGAGGCAGCGTGAGGCCCAGGGTGGCCGGAGGGAGCCAGCTGGTGGCCGGAGGGAGCCAGCTGCAGCCCTGAGCAGGGCCCCCTGCTGTGTGTCCCCAGGCCCTGGCTATGATGGGGAGCGAGCCGTGAGTGACAGCTTCGGGCCTGGCGAGTGGGACGACCGGAAGGTCAGACACACCTTCATCCGCAAGGTGAGCCCAGGCCTTGAGGTGGGGGTGGGGGGCTAACTGGGGTGGGGGAGGCAGCGGGTGTGACCCGCGTCCCTGCGCCTGTGTTCCAGGTCTACACCATCATCTCGGTGCAGCTCCTGGTGACCGTGGGCATCATTGCCATCTTCACCTTTGTGTGAGTCCCCGGCTGGGGGGTAGGGGGTTGTGGGGGGAGCTTGTCCTCTAAGGGAGACGGGACAGCTGGGGTGCAGGCCCTGGTGTGACCCCTCTCCTGTCCCCCCGTCCCTCCCCAGGAGGCCGGTCAGCGAGTTCGTGAGACGCAACGTGGCCGTGTACTACGCGTCCTAGTGAGTGCACCTGGCTGGCGGGAGGGGGTGCAGCCCCACAGGCCCCAGGTCCTGAGCTGCTGTGATCCCGTGAGAGGGGCGGGGGCGGGTGGGGAACAATGGCTCCATGCTCCGGTGGTCAGTGTGTCTGCAGGGCACTGTCCTTTCCCACCTCCCCACAGCCCCTTTTTCTCTCTCTCTCCCCCTCCCCCCCAGCGCTGTCTTCATGGCCACCTACCTGACCCTCGCCTGCTGCCAGGGGCCCAGGTGAGTCTTCGCGACAGTGGCAGGGGTGGGTGTGGGGCGCGTGACACCCCACGGGATTCCCAGGGGCAGCTGCCCAGAAGGAGATGGGGACAAGGCAGGCAAGGCCCCCCACACAAGTACCCTGCACTTGGGTTCGGCAGTGCTTTTTCGTTTTGCTTTTGGGCCACCCCGACAGTGCTCAGGGGTGTTACTCCTGGCTCTGCACTCAGGGGGGTTCAGGGGTCCTCTGGGATACGGGGATCGAGCCCCAGCTCACTGTGTGCAAGGCAGGTTTCCCCCCCCACCCCAACCCCGCTGGAGTGATGCTCTGGCCCAAGACAGATGCAGTTCCTGCAGCACTGAGCAAAGGGCCTGGTCGAGGTTCAGAGAGGGTGAGTGGCCTCCTGGGGGTCACACAGGAGCCCAGGGCGGAGCTGCCCACAGCCTGCACTGAACCCTGGAGGGGGACAGCAGAGGCTGCCCTCTCCCCTGCCACTGGGTCCAGGCCCAGGGCCAGAGCTTCTGCCCTGAGTGCCGTCTCTCTCCTCAGACGCCGTTTCCCCTGGAACATCATCCTGCTGGCAATCTTTGTGAGTCCTGGGGAGCCGAGGCATGGGGGTGGGGGGCTGGGGGCCCTAGGGGGGGGAACCCCCACAGCTGGGTGTGGCCCCACCCTGTCCCACGGCTCACTCGAGTCTGTCCCCCCTGCAGACGCTTGCCATGGGCTTCATGACGGGCACCATATCCAGGTACCAGCCTGTGTGGAGAGGCGGGGGTGGGGGGGTAGGGGGGGCCTGGGGAGGTCTCAGGGCACTAATGCCTCTGCCTGCATCCCCCACCCCCAGCATGCACAACACCAAGGCTGTCATCATCGCCATGATCATCACTGCCGTCGTGTCCATTTCAGTCACCATCTTCTGCTTCCAGACCAAGGTGAGGGCGCCCCTCCCCGGACCCCCCCAGACCCCCATGGACACACCACACACAAGCATACACAGACACACCTACACAGATAGGCGCATGCGCGCACACACACACAAAGCACACACAAGCGGCGAGACATGGACACACCATAGACACATCTACATAGACGACACACAGAAGCAGGGAGACACAGAAATACCACATATAAGAACACACAGACACACACAGACAGGCACACACACACACACACACACAGATAAGCACGGAGACACAGAAACACCACATACGAGCACACACAGAGACAGGCATGCACACACACACACAGAAAAGCACAGAAACAGACACCACATATGACAAGCATAGAGACACAGAGACTGATCACTGTATGACTGAAATTCAAACATGAAAGCTTGTAACTGTATCTCACGGTGAGTCAGTAAAAAAAAAAAAGAGACAGAAAGACACAGCACACACCAAACTTAGACACCCACCACACAGACACACCTACACAGAGAGGCACATACACGCACACACACACACACCCCAACAAGCACACAGACACACACCAGACACATACACACAATGCACAGATCCCCCCCCAGATACCACACACACACCTACACAGACAGGCGCATACACACACACACACATACACTGACAAGCACATAGACACACACCACACACAAAGACACACACATAGGTGTGTACAGTCATAAACACCACACACATACAGACAAGCACACACAAGACATACACACAGAGTCAGAGACAAAGACACACACTTACTACATACACACAAACCACACACATAGGTATACACACACACACACACACACACACACACACTCTGTCTGTCTGTCCCTCCCTCTCCGCTGGGAGGGCTTTCCCGGCCTGACCCTCTGGTGCCACCTCAGGGCTAACTTCCAGGGCTGGGCCCCTGACCTGTCCCTCCCTTCTTGCAGGTGGACTTCACCTCGTGCACAGGTCTTTTCTGTGTCCTGGGCATTGTGATGATGGTGACGGGCATCGTCACTGCCATTGTCCTGGCCTTCAAATATGTGAGTGTTCCCTGGGGTGCTGAAAAGGGGGTTGGTGCCCCCCCCCAGGGTCCCTGCCACTCTAGCCCGTGCCCAGGGGTGCTGGGGGCTGAAAGCTGGGCCTGTCACTCCGTGGCATTCCCTGGGGAGGGAGCCGGGCACCCCGACAGCTGGAGCCCCAGGCCAGTGAGAGGACCAGCAAGATAGATGGGCTGGGGTGGCAGGCACTCTGGGGGTCACTGAGTCCCACCGCCCTCTGCTAGGCGGGGTTTGGGCTACGCTGGGGATCAGTGTCTCATTTCCCCTTTGCGCTGGTGGGCAGGGGGAGTTTGGTATGTGCCCAGCAGTGCTCAGGGGTCACTCTCTGGGCCACCTGGGAGACCATGAGGTGGTGGTGGTGGTGGAGGAGTTTGGTTTGTGCCCAGCAGTGCTCAGGGGTCAGTTTGGTCTGTGCCCAGAAGTGCTCAGGGGTTGCTCTCCGGGCCACCTGGGAGACCATGAGGTGGGGGAGGGGTCAAACCAAGGGCTGGCCACACGCAAGACTTGCAGTCCTGATCTCTCGGGCCCCCAACGCCCCTTTCATTCCCATCGCCAGGAGGCCCCAGGGCTGCGGGCAGCCTTGAAGCAGGGAGGGAGAAGTGGACCGGAGGACCAGGAAACCCCTGGGCCTTGGGCTGGCCCTGCCCTAGGGCAGGACCCGGGGGGACGCCTGAGTTGAAACACCTGGGTTGGGAGGGGGCGGGGCTGGGTCCGTTCCCAGAAGAGGTAAGGACCGCGTGTAGGCGCCCTGCTCTGCTCTGCTCCTTCGCCGGCGCGACTGGCCAGATGTGGCCTGTCTGTTTCTGAGGCGCCAGAGGGGGTCCCCCTGCTTGGCGGGGTCACCCAGGCCTGCTGTCTGTCCCACCCCACCCCAGGTTTACTGGCTGCACATGCTCTACGCGGCTCTGGGCGCCATCTGTTTCACGCTGGTGAGTGGGGCCCTCTGGGTGCTGTGGGGAAGTGGGTGGGTGGGTGGGGAGTCTCCAGCTCCACCGAGCCCCACGTTCCCCTCACACACCCCCTCTACCCACCCACCCTGTGCTCCCAGTTCCTGGCGTACGACACGCAGCTGGTGCTGGGCAACCGGAAGCACACCATCAGCCCCGAGGACTACATCACGGGCGCCCTGCAGATCTACACCGACATCATCTACATCTTCACCTTCGTGCTGCAGCTGGTGGGGGACCGGAACTAGCCAGCACCCCGCGACCTGGGCTGCCGCATCCCCTGCTCGGGCTCTTCTTGGATGGGGAGAGGGGGACCTGCCACCCTTGACCTCTCTGTCCCGCCCCACAGTGACTCTGCCCCTCCCCCTCCCCCTGCTCTCCAGCTCACTGTGGGCTATATAGCCTCTGGGGCACGCGGGCACGGCTGAGGTGATGGGGGGCGCCTATTGTGCTGGAGTCGAAAGGGTGGAGAAGTGACTTGGGGTGGTGCCACAACCCCCCCCCCCCTCCACACACACTCCCGCTGAGGCCAGGGCTGGAGCACTTGGATGGACCCTGGCCATAGCCCGGTCTCCCCTGCTCCCTGCTTCAGTCCTTTCTACTCTGGGCGGGGGGGGGGGGGGGGGGGGGGGGCAAGAGCACAGCGGCACTTTCCCCGGTGGTCCCCGTGATCCCGAGCTGC
The DNA here is from genome assembly GCF_029834395.1 of Sorex fumeus. Classification (NCBI taxonomy): domain Eukaryota; kingdom Metazoa; phylum Chordata; class Mammalia; order Eulipotyphla; family Soricidae; genus Sorex; species Sorex fumeus. Next base: position 36,705,822 of record NW_026606071.1, on the reverse strand, counting down.
CTGGGGCCTCCCTGGGCGCCCCTGGGGTCTCTGGTGCAAGAAACCCGCTGACTTCCTGTGCTCAGGGGCCACAGGCTGGCTCCCAGGTAGGGACAGGAAGTGATGCAGAGCAAGAGACAGGGGAGGCGGCAGGGAAGAGGACTGGGGGGCGGGGATCGGGGTGCCCCCTCTGGGCTGAGCTCCTGAGGGGCCATGGGAGTTTCTGCTGGCCCGGGAAGGGTCCTTTCAGTTTCAGGAGCACCCCGCCTCGCCTGCCCCCCCAGCCAGCCACTGCTTTCTCTGTGACACCAAGTGCCTCGGGGATGAGACGCGGGGCCTGCCGCCGATGCCGGGCACGGCAGGTGGAAGCAGAGCGGCCTGCCGTGTGACTGGGGCTTCTCTATTAAGTGCTTGGTTCTAAGGTCATCCCGTACCAGGACCTATCTAGAAGTATAATAAAGTTTTGTGTTAGAATTCAACTTTGGACGGCTCTGGGTTTTGGGGGGGCCCGCCCCGGGGAAGCGCTGGGGAATCAAACCCGGGGATCGAACCTGTCCCCAGCTCCTTGCCTCCGATTTTCTTTATCGGAAGATGCGGCTCTGGGAAGACAAGGCCTCGCTCTGCCTGGAACATCGGCTTCTGACCCCTGCATTCAGGGCTGGGGTGACACCCAGTAGTGCTTGGGGGAGGGGGGGGGGTTCCTGCGTGCTCTCACACCAACCTCTATACTCTGGCTTTTAGCTCCCATTTTTCCTTTCGTTTTGGGGGAGGGGGGTGTCTCGGCTTACCCTTGGCTCTGTGCTCCGGGGTGTGACCCAACGGGGCTCGGGGAGACCCTCTGTGGATCACACCTGGGTCAGCCATAAGCAAGGCCTGAACACCCGGTTCCACCTGTTGGGCCACACTGTCTGGCTTTCCTAAGCCAGCTCTCAGCACCAGGGGCCAGCCACACGGAGGTGGGAGGCGAGTGCCACTCGGGGGCTGCTGGTGGTCCGGGACGGTGGCTCAGGCAGAGGCCAGAGCCCCCGAGTGAGAGCAGGTTCACACACAGTTCTGCTGGGGGGGGGAGGGGAGGGGGACACGGCTCAGTGGCGTAGGATAAAGCCACGCATGGGCAATGTCACGGGCACCAGAGGCCAATCATCGCCGCCTCTACTACAAACGGAAAGGAACCCAGCAGGGCTGATTCATGGGCCCCGCCATGGGGAGCGCCTGTGCACCTCCACACCCCGAAAGGCCCTCTCTGTATCACTTCATTCTCCATCAAGCCTGCGTGGGACCCCACCCTCCTGGCCTGTAGCTTGTGGGCTTGGTCCCAGGGCCTCAAGTCTCTCTGGGGTCCCTCCAAGTCGCCTGCGCGGGGAGTTTCTGTGCCAGGGTGTGCCCTCGTGAGACTCGGCCCTGCCCCGCTCCGCTCCCGGGGACGCACAGAGCCAGGCCGGGTTCTTTCCACTCACACACTGGGCTTTTATTTGCCTTGGGTGGCCTTGATGGTGGGGCGGGGCCGGGCAGGGCAGGGGCGGGCAGCAGTGGCCGCTGTGCTTCACGCGCCCTCTGGTGGCCTTTGGGGGGGCAAGGACCGCAAGAGGCCAAGCAAGCGGGAGGAGGAGGTGGCGGGCAGAGGTGGGGGCGGTGGTGATGCGGAGGCCACAGTCCGGCTGACCTGGCGGGGCGGGGGTCTCAAGTCTGCACCCTCGAGTCGCCTTCGGGCGCCCGGGCTGGCTGCAGGGAGGCCCTGAACCTCTGTCTCTCATACTCGCCCGTATTGGATGCCCGCATGTTGTGCCGAGCCTTCATCTGCTTCACACGGTCCTTGTCCACTTCCCGCTTGGTGAGGATGAAGAGGAGGATCCCACAGGGGAAGCCGATGGCCCTAGGGGTGGGGAAACGTGCATGGGGCTGGGGGCCTGGCCGGGGCTGGGAGGAGCTGGGGGCAGCAGGGTGGGGCGGCGAGGAGCTCATGCTAGCTTCACCCCCTCTCAACCCGAGCGGTACCTCGTGGGTAGAGTCGGCCCCTGTGCTGGCTGCTCACATCAGATCCTGCTGCAGCTAAGAGCCATCATTTCCCGGCCAAGTCCCAGCTCCTAAGCATGGCACAAAAGGCCCCATGTGGGGAGGTCTCTGCGCGCTTTTTCTCTTCCTTTTTCCCTATAGCCTGAATTCCCTCTCCTACACACACACACACACACACACACAACACACACACACAGACACAAACATACATACACACACACACACACACATTCCTGCACCATTGCCAGACCCAGGATTCTCCAGACAGCCCAACCCGGTTCCTCTCGCCTAAACCTACCCTCCTCCCCAAATCCCTCTCCTTTCAATCTTCTTATCTGCTCCTTGGAGGACACTTTGAGGGTGGGGGAGCACATGGGGGGGTTTAAGACTTGGTCAAAACTCCCAGGTCTGGGGCCAGAATAATAGGACGGCAAGTAGGGAACGTGCCCTGCATGCAGCTGACCCAGGTTCAACCCCCAGCACCTGCTATGGTCCCCTGAGTCCTGCCTTGGAGTGATCCCTGAGCGCAGAGCCAGAAGTAAGTCCTGAGCACTGCCGGGTGTGACCGTGACCCCCCCACCCCACCCCCCGCACACACCCCAAACAGAAAAAAAAAAAAAAAACCAAAGACACAAAACTCAGGTCCGAGCCTTGAGCCTCGGATCCCTATTCTGTAAGGTGGAGAGGTGACATTCCTCTCCGAAAGACCGAAACGAGACACTGAGAGGTACAGACACGCCCCAAATACAGAGAACACATGTCGATCGGCCCCTAAATTTCCCTTTAAACACCCCTCAATGATAGTTCCTTATGTCAGTGCAATCCTAGGAGCCCCTGTGCCGCTAACTGACCCCTCCCAGTCTCAGTTTCTATGAGCGCGCTCCCTTGGGACTTGCTCCCCCAAAGAAGATAAGTTCAATTTCAATCAGACGAGCAGAGCTCGCTCCACAGCTAAGCCACTCCACACCCCCCACAACCTCCCAGCCTGTCCTTGGCGCTCCGCAAGCAATCCCCATCCCCAACACCTTGACTGAATTTTACCACCTACAGCTTCTGTGTTTCCTGCTCGCACCGGCCCCTGATGGATGCTACCAGCCCCCCCCCCACACCACCACTACCACCCTGACCCCCCCCTACAGCGGTGGGCAAAGGTCGGTCAAAACTCACCAGGCGAGTCCCACGGCTTTCATGGGGTTCTTGCCCCTCTTTCTGGGAATGTATTCCAGCTCAGGGGACAGGGGCTCCGGCTCCTCCTCCTTGCATTCCGGGTTGCTGTGGCTTTGCAGCCCGCGGGTCCGGTTCTGGGAAGCCTTGTTCGTGGTGGCTCCGGAGAGAATCCCTGTGGATGGAGGGAGGCAAGGTCAGGAAGAAAGGACGAGCACAAAGCCCGGAGGAGGAGGAGGAGGAAAACCAGGAGGAGGAGGAGGACTAGGAGAGTCGGATTCTGCGGGAGGAGAGTGACGACAGCCGTTGGGAGTAACAAGTGCCAGGGAGAATCCAAAGCAAATGGGAAAATCGCCAGGCGAGGTGGCACATTGGGAAGCCACTTCCACGTCACTGCGGGCTCAGCACCCTGGGGCCGCGGAGGGGGGGGGCGAGCTCGCGGGGGGCGCCTAGTCCTCTCCCCGGACAGCTGGGCGGGAAGGGCTGCAGTGGGAACGGACCCACAAGGAGACGCAGGCACACCCGAGCCAAGGTTTCCCAACTGCAGCGCGTTGCACTTCTCCACCTGGCCACCCGCCTCCCGTCTCGGAGAGAAAGCGGGAGCCTGAAGCCCGAGCTTCGCCCAAGGTCAAACTGCTAATTACCCGGGCTGGATCCCGCGCCTCCAGCAGCCCGGGGCTGTCCCTCTGCACTGCGGTGCGTGGGAACCACCTGGAGCGCAGGAGTCCAAAATTAATAATAATAATAAAAAATAAATAAAAATAAAAAACCCTTCTCGGAGCTCCCTCTTGCAGCCAGACCCCCCTCAGGCAAACCTCCTCGGAGCCCTTAAGGCAGGGAGGCGGTGACCTCTAGAGAGCATCCCAGAGCCCCCCACCTTCTTCACCATCCTGCAGGGGGTGCACGCAGCCATCGGCAGCCCTGACCTGCGCTCGCTAAGACCGTTCCGCGGGGACGGAACGCAGAGGGGGCGCGTTTCGGCAGCCTTTGCCCACCCCTCGGTCCCCTCTCCTTACCCCGGAGGACGCGGGCATTTCTGGCCCCCCGGCCCTTGAGCGCCGTAGCAGCTACCACCGCCGCCATGTTCAGATCCCACCCCCCGCTTCGCCGCGCTCCCCGCCGGGAATTGTAGTTTGCGTAAGGGGCCTCCCCCGCCTGCCTACCGGCCAGAAACTACAACTCCCAGAAGCCCACGGGCGAGCGGAAAACCCCGGGAGAACTACTCTTCCCAGGAGACCCAGCAGGCGCGCACGCTCGCTTGTTTCCCTCTGGTTGGGGGGGGAGGGGGTGGAGCCAGATGGGGCGGAGTTAAGGGTGCTCGAAACCACGCCCTCCCCAAGCCCCGTCTCCCCGTCCCGCCCGGTGATTGGCGGGGCCGCCCGTCGCCCTCTTTGCCCATTGGTCCCGCGGCCGTCGCTCTTCCCGCCCCGGCAGAGTCGCCTCCGCCCACTTCCTCCCGGGAGGCGGGGCTCGAGTTCCGCGTCGTCGCGCAGGGCTGACTCTGGGAGGCGTTTGGGCCCAGAGAAGTGTCTCGGCCGCCGGTGCCGCATGGAGTCCGAATCGGAGAGCGGGGCCGCCGCTGACACCCCCCCACTGGAGACCCTAAGTTTCCACGGCGATGAAGAGATCATCGAGGTGGTAGAACTGGATCCCGGCCCGCCGGACCCGGGTGAGAACCGCCGTTCCTCGGGCCGGGGGACGGGAAGGCGCTCTCAGCCCCTGGCCTCTGACCCCCGCTCCCCCCTCGCCCCCCACCGGGCATTCCTGCCGACCTCCCTCGCCCTCCGCATCCCCCGCCCCACTTAGTTCTCGGGCCCGGGCCCGGTGGGGGCTCCCCCGCGGCCGCCGCTGGCCCTTCCCCTCACACACCCCCTTCCCGTCATCCCCTCGGCCCTCCCCCCATACCCCCACCCCGGCCCCGGCCCCGGCCCGGCTCCTGCTCGCACCCCTCCGGCCCCGCGCCCCCCACACCCCCCTCCCGGCGCCCCGCCTGCCTGCCTGCCGCCAACGCCCCCACGGCTCTCTGACCTCGCCCTGCCCCGCGCCCACCCCCCTCCCCTGCCCCGCTGCCCAGCGGAGCCCCCGTCCGGTTGCAGACTCTGCCCGCTACCCCCCGCCTCTTCCCAAGCAGATGATCTGGCCCAGGAGATGGAAGATGTCGACTTCGAGGAAGAGGAAGAGGAGGAGGAGGAGGAGGAGGAGGAGGGACACGAGGAGGGCTGGGTGCTGGAACCCCAGGAGGGGGTGGTGGGCAGCATGGAGGGCCCGGATGACAGCGAGGTCACCTTTGCTCTGCACTCAGGTGGGTGTTTGCAGGAGCTGCGAGGGGCTGCTCTCTTCCCGTCCGTCCGGGGGCTGAGCTGTTTGCGCTGCGAGCCGGGACAGGGGCTGGTGTGAAGGGGGGGGGGGGGTGCAGAGCCCCGCCCCCGGTGGGATGGGCTGGTGGCAGGGTTGGTCCCCCCCCCATCGGCTCCTCCTCCTCCAACTTCCCTGGCTCATTGGGGGTTGTTTGTTTTGAGTCCACACCTAGGGTTGCCCAGGGGCTACTCCAGGCTCCCGTGTTTTTTTTGGGGGGGGGGTTGAGGGCTGGGGGGAGGTGCTCCTTATGGCTCTCCAGAGACCCCAGTGGTGCTGGACCTGACACCCAGTCCCGCTGCCTGCAAAGCCTGCGCTCCAGCCTCTTAAGTCATATCTCCCTGGCTGGCACTTTCCAGTTTCGGAGTTTTTGAGCTTTTATCATCTCTCATGATTTCGGTTATTTGTTTTGGGGGAGCCTCACCTGGCAGGGCACATACCCAGCCCCCCTGTAAGCAGCGCATATGCTCCGTCCCTTTGAGCCAGCCCCGAAGCCCCAGCAGCTTAGATTTGTTCCAGGGACTGCCTTTGGCAAAACTGGTTCTTTTTTTGGGGGGGAGGGGGTGCATGCCCTGCTCAGGGCCTACTCCTGGCTCTACCCTGAGGGATCATCACACCTAGTGGGCTTAGGGGACCATCTAGGGTGATGGGTATCAAACTCAAGCAAGCAGCATGCAAGGCAGACCCCCCTACCTACCGTACTCTCTCTCCAGCCCCAAGAACAGTTAGTAAATGATATGGGATGGTTGGAAGTTAGAGAGGAGTGTTCCCTTTTGAGCATGTTTGGGAGAAGTCTTTGACATCCAGCTCTTTGGTGGTTGTTTTTTTTTGTTTTGTTTTTTTGGGTTTTTTTTTTTTTTTTTTTGCTTTTTGACATCCAGTGATGCACAGGTGTTACTCCTAGTGGCGCTCAGAGGACCAAATGGGATGCTGGGAATCGAACCGAGGTTGACCTCTGGCCTCATGCAAGGCAAACGCCCTACCTACTGTGCTATCTCTCCAGCCCCTGGTTGTTTGTTTGTTTTCTTTTTGGATCACACCCAGTGATGCTCAGGGGTTACTCCTGGCTCTGCACTCAGGAATTACTCCTGGTGGTGCTGGAGGGACCATGCGGGATGCTGGGAACCCGGGTGCAAAGCAAACTCCCTACCCTCCTTGCTATCGCTCCGGCCCCGACACTTAGCTCTTAATAGGTGAAAGGTCAGACTTTGGGTTGTTCTTTGCCCCCCCCCCCCACTCTGGAGACCCCTCCTAGCCCTGCAACAAGACCCTCCTGTTTCACCCTCGTTTGGGGGCTAGCCAGGGAACCGTCTGGTGGGGGTCTGCCCTGTTCCAGCCATGCTGTGGGGGGCAAGGGGGGTGGTGCGGCTAGAAGTCCCTGACGCCTGTCATGTCTCCTGGGACAGCATCTGTGTTCTGTGTGAGCCTGGACCCCAAGACCAACACGATGGCCGTGACGGGCGGTGAGGACGACAAGGCCTTTGTGTGGAGGCTCAGCGATGGGGAGCTGCTCTTTGAGTGTGCAGGTGAGGGGGCGGCCAGCCTCGGGGGGTGGCATGGGGGGCAGAGAAGCAGCTGCCTGTGTGCCTGAGAGGAGGCGGCTGGGGGCATCCCCACCCCCCAGCTTGGAGCAGCAATGCAGTTGCCACCCTGCCTGCTGGCTCTCACCCTGCTTCCTCCTCTCTGGCTGCTCTTGCCCGGCTGTGGCTGTGTCTCCCGGTGTCCTATGTTTCCCAGTGTCCTACGTCTCTCAGTGTCTTACTTCTCCCGGTGTCTTACGCTCCCAGCACTGGGATCTGAGGCTCCTCCGGGTGCATGTCTTTGCAGGCCACAAAGACTCTGTGACCTGTGCCGGGTTCAGCCATGATTCGACCTTAGTGGCCACGGGGGACATGAGTGGCCTCCTGAAAGTGTGGCAGGTGGACACCAAGGAGGAGGTCTGGTCCTTTGAAGCTGGAGACCTGGAGGTGAGCTCATCGGAAGGGGGTTGGGGGGGGGCGGTCAGCATGGTGTGGGGGTTCTGCTTCCACCCCGACCAGCGCAGCCCCAGGGAATGGCTAGGATGTCTGTTCCCTGGAATCGCCTCTGACCTCAGAAGCAGGGAGAGCTTGGGCAGGGCTCAGGGGAGCAGCTCCTGCCGTAGGGGAGGGGAATGGGACACAGGCCACCTGCAAACCCTGTGCTGGGCTGGCTCCGGCCTGTCAGTTAACCAAGGTGCAGCCCCCGGAGTCCTCACTGGTGGCCAGATGCCCTTGAAACACACGTCAGGAGGCTTGGGAGAAAATGGCTTTGTTACTGTACAACAGAGGACAAGGCACTTGCCTGGCACGCGACTTCCCTGGGTTCAATCTCTGGCACCCTATATAGTCCCCGGAGCCCTTCCAAGAGTGATCCCTGAGCGCTGCCAGGTGTGGCACCCGAACAAAACAAAAAGATCTATTACTTAAAACATCTGGGAATTACCACACATCTGGGACCTCCGGGGTGGAATGTGGGGATGAAGGTAGGAGAGCATGAACTGACATGCACACACAGAAGGCCTGGTGTCCTGCTTCTGACCCGGGGAGGGCTCGTTGCTGGTGGGTTTATGATACACATGTCGGGGCCGGAGCGATAGTACAGTGGGGAGAGCTTCTGCCTGGCACATGGCCGATCTGGGTTGGATCCCCGGCATCCCATGTGGTTCCCCGAGCACTGCCAGGAATATGCTGTGAGCATCGCCAGGTGTGACCCAAAAAAGCCAAAAAGAGAAAAAGAAAACACGTATATGTGTCAGGCTCGGGGACCAGAGTGTAGCTTGGTGGTGGAGCGTGTACTTGGCATTTACAAGACCCTGGGTTTGATCCCAGCACCAAGAGAACCCCCCCCCCCCCCCAAAAAAAATCATTTCGGCTTGGAGTGGGGATGCTGAGAGAGCGGCAGCTCAGGACGAGAAAGGAAGAAGAGGAGAAGGAGAGGAAAGAGCCCCCTGGCTCCCGGGGGGTGTGAGCGGGAGCTTTGCCCTCCCGGAAGGTAACAGGTGACCCTGGGCCACACAGCCCCAGGTGGGTGCTGGTGTGGCACAGAGAGAGGCCCCTGCCAGGGTTTACACTCCCCCCTTCCTCTGCCCAGTGGATGGAGTGGCATCCCCGGGCCCCTGTGCTGCTGGCGGGCACGGCTGACGGGAACACCTGGATGTGGAAGGTCCCAAATGGCGACTGCAAGACCTTCCAGGGCCCCAGCTGCCCCGCCACTTGTGGCCGCGTCCTCCCTGACGGTGAGTGCAGTGCCCACCGCTCCTTCTGGGCTGGGCCAGGAGCTGGCAGCACAGCCCGCACCCCTGCCCGGAACCACGCCTCTGCCGCACCCCCCCCCTCCCCCCCCCCGCTGGGCTCATGCCCATCGCCTCCCGAGTCACCTGCAGCCTCTGGTCCCTTAGGGAAGCGTGCTGTGGTGGGCTATGAAGACGGCACCATCAGGATCTGGGACCTGAAGCAGGGAAGCCCCATCCATGTCCTGAAAGGTACAGCATGGGGGGGGGGGGGCGGGAGGGATGCCCTCAGGCAGGAGGAAGAGCCTGATGGAAGAATCCCCGCTCCCTCGCCTCCCAGGGACCGAGGGTCACCAGGGCCCACTAACCTGCGTGGCCACCAACCAGGATGGCAGCCTGGTCCTGACCGGCTCCGTGGACTGCCAGGCCAAGCTAGTCAGTGCCACCACTGGCAAGGTGAGGCCCCTCGGCCCCTCCCTCCCTCTCTCCTTCCCTCCCTTCCTCTTCACCCCCTAGACCCCTCCTCTGAGGCTCCTGCCCCCTAGGTGGTGGGCGTCTTCAGGCCTGAGACGGTGGCCCCCCAGCCCAGCCTGGGTGAAGGCGAGGAGAGCGAGTCGAACTCGGTGGAGTCCCTGGGCTTCTGCAGCGTGTGAGTGCTGCAGGGCAGTGGCGGGGGGCGGGGGGGGAGGGGGCAGGAGGCCCTGCCCCCACCCCCACCATCTCTCCTCTAATCTGCGCCCCCCCTCCTCTGTCCAGGATGCCTCTGGCCGCTGTTGGCTACCTGGACGGGACCTTGGCCATCTATGACCTGTCCACACAGACGCTCCGGCATCAGTGCCAGCACCAGGTACCTGAGCGCAACTCCCGGCCTTATTCCCTCCCGCCCCCACCCTCCCGGAGCGCGGGGAGCCCCTCCTGATGGCCGCCTCTCTGCCTGTGCAGTCGGGCATCGTGCAGCTGTTGTGGGAGGCGGGCACAGCCGTGGTGTACACGTGCAGCCTGGACGGTGTGGTGCGCCTCTGGGACACGCGTGCTGGCCGCCTGCTCACCGACTACCGCGGCCACACTGCCGAGATCCTGGACTTTGCCCTCAGCAAGTAAGGCGCGGGGACGGGGGCGGAGGGGGGCTCCTACGAGCCCCAGGCTCCCTTCACTGGCTTGCCAGGCTTCGGGGGTCCTGGGGTGCAGTGGAGGTGGCCTCTTTGGGTCCCCGGGTCCCCAGCCCCGCCCACCCGTGCCATTCTGCCCGCAGAGATGCCTCACTGGTGGTGACCACGTCGGGGGACCACAAAGCAAAAGTCTTCTGTGTCCAGAGGCCTGACCGCTAAGGGCTGCGCCTGGGCTCTGTGCCTGGGGCGGGGGGCACCCCGCCTGTGCCCGCAGAAGGGAAGCGGAGGGCGGGGCTCGGACTACTCTCCCCCCTTCAGATGCCTGGCCCCTCTCGGTCCCTCCCGCCCCCCCCCCCCCCCACTCCCATCCCCACCCAGAGACCCTGTTCGGGCCTGTCCCCCTTCCCTGGCCCCTGACCCAGCCCAGCGGGGCCCTCCGAGGCCTCTTTCTCTTTCGCTTTTCTTTGCTGGTGTGAGCCATGGGGGGGTGGGGGGCAATTTGTATGTGGGGAGTAGTTCTTGGTGGTTACCTTCCTTTCCCTTCCCAGATCTGGGGGGCGCGGAAAGGAGGAAGAAATACTAGTGACAGATTTTAAAAGATGTAAATAAAATATACTTCCCAGAGAGACGGCCGTGTGACTTGTGTGGTGGTGGCTGGGAACACGGGGAGGAGCAGACGGGTGTGGGGCTCGTGGTGGGCCGGGCTCCCCGCCTAGACACGTACCCGTTCTCCAGCTCTGTGCCAGCTTGGTTCCTGGGCGGGGGGAGGCCTTGCCCCGCCACTTCCCATGTCTGAGATAAGGAACCAAAAAGGACCCAGCGGCCAGAGGTGCTTTATTCTGGGAGTGTAGGGGTGGGGGAGGGGTGTCCAGCAGGCAGAGGGGGAGGCTGGTCCCTGGAGACTCCTGGGAAGAGCGGGGGGGGGATGAGGGGGGCCCTGCCCTGTCTCACGGCTCACGTCAGGTCGGCGCTACTCAGGCTGCCCGTGTGGTCAGCTGGACCGGGCTCGGGGCTGGCCCGGGGGGCCCTTCCCCGCAGACCCCGGATACAGCGGCCGGCGGCCGCCCTCCAGGGAGCCGTATAGCGGTGATCGCCCAGCCCCATGGCCACGGGCACCACGGCCGCACTGGCACTGCCCAGCGAGACGAAGGCCAGCAGGGTGCCCGGGCCCAGCGGGGGCCGCTGCTCGTAGGCCTGGATGGACAGCAGCAGGGCGGCCACGTAGGGGCCCCAGCAGAGCCCAAAGAGCAGCGTGGCCCCGGCCTGCGCCCGCGCCTGGCGCCAGGTCAGGGCCCTGGCCAGGGCCGAGGGTGTCCCGCGGCACACGGCCTGCTCCAGCCGCCGGATGTCCCGCAGCTGGCGGCGGGCGGTGGCCAGCACGCGGGCCGAGAGCAGGGCGGCGGCCCCCACGGCGGGCAGCAGCAGCCCGTAGACCTCCAGGTAGAGGTAGGGCGCGGGGAAGACGGCCTGGGAGCTGCAGTTGGCCCCGGGGGCCCAGCGGTTCCAGCCCAGGGCGGGCAGGCTGGCGAAGAGCAGGGGACTGGCCCAGGCCAGGAGCAAGGCCAACCGCGTGCTGCCCCTCGGCCGCAGGGGCCACAACACCGCCACGTAGCGCTCGCCATGCACCAGCAGGAGGTTGGCCAGCAGGGACAGGAAGGAGAAGTTGGGAGCCAGGTAGAGCAGGAGGCAGGACCAGTAGCCGCGCGGGCTCTGGCTCCACAGGCCCGGCAGCGTGGGCAGCGCCAGCCCCGTGAGCAGCCCGGCCAGCAGCAGACTCAGGAAGAAGCAGCCGGCAGGCGGGCTGCGCAGGTGGCGGTCCCTGGCGATGCCCAGGGCCAGCAGCAGGTTGGCAGAGACGATGAGGATGGCCAGGGCGAGGGAGAGCCCCAAGACCCCTGCGGGAATGGGGCCGGGGATCTCCCGGGTGCCGTTGGGTGTCGTCATCGTGGGCCTTGGGCCGGGGGAGGGATGGAGCAGCTGCTGGCTGGCCTGGGGAGAGAAACAGGGTGGCCAGGGTGAGAGTGGGGGTCCTGGTGGGGCCTTGCCCCCCACCTGCAGGTTGCTGAGCACGAGGGTGTGTGTGTGTGTGCGCGCGCGCACACGCGGGGGTCCCGTCCCCTATCTCCCTCTGCCCTGCATACGAGAGGTGTGTGTGTGTGTGTGGGGGGGGGGTCCCATCCCCCTCTGCCCTGCGTTTCCATTCATGCCCAGGTAGGAGGTGTGTGTGTGTGTGTGTGTCTGTGTTTGTGTGTCTGTGTGTGTGTGCACGCACTGGGGTCCCGTCCCCCGTCCCCCTGCGTTTCCTTTCAGGCCCAGGTACGAGGTGTGTGTGTGTGTGTGTGTGTGTGTGTGTGTGTGTTTGTGTGTGTTTGGTGTGAGTGTGGGTGTGTGTGCGCGAGTCCCATCCCCCTCTGCCCTGTCTTTCCGTTCATGCCCAGGTTTCCTTTCATGAACTGTCCCTCACAATGGCAGCGCACACGCATTATTGGGGCAGCTGCAGCGGGGATGGCGGCCCCTTCGCCCCTTTCCCTTATCTGCCGGGCTGGCCCGGGCAGCTGTGTTTAAGCCTCTGTTTGGACAGCAGGCGGAGACCCACCCAGCGCCCAAGCCTTTGGCCATCCCTGCCTCCATCTGGCCAAGCCTTGAAATTAGCCAGGAGGGAGGCGAGGGCGGGCTGGTGAGTCTATGCCGGGCCCGGCGCGAGGTGAGGGGCCCCAGGTTAGCCCAGTGGTTAGAGCCAGACGGCTGCTCGGAATTGGAGGTGTGTATGTGTGTGTGTGGGGGGGGGTTTGTGGGGGTGTGGAAGAGTCCTGGTCCGGCACTGGAGCAAGTGGGGTGCTCTCTCTCCACATCCCCTGCTCCATCCGCCCTTGAGGCCAGTTCCGCCCAGTAAGCCACCTCCGGGTAGGACTTCCAGCCCATAAACTCCAGCCGTGCACACCCCCTAGCAACAGCGCCCTTCCTGGGAGCTGGGGGGGAGGGCGGGGGACAGGGTGTGCCCTGGAGGGGAGGAAAGGGCACCCCAACCCTGGGGGCTGCAGCAGAGAGCAAGGGGGAAGATGCTGGCAGGGCCTGTGGCCATCTGATCTGTCACTGTCCTTCCCTGTCCTCAGCTCTCCAGTCCCCCTGCCCTACACACACACACACACACACACACACACACACACCAGAGGGGACAGGGCCCTGGGGTGGGGGTGCAGGGCGGAGCCAGCCCAGGGATCATCTGTGTGACTCTGAGGCGTGAATGAGGGAGTCCTTTAGAGGGTCCGGCAGTCCTCCCCACTGCCCTGAGTGTAAGGATGTCGCCCCCTCAATACCCACGCCCTCCCCCACCCCTCCTGAGCTGCTAACCCTCTTTCTCCGCCCCTCCGACCATTTCCTCTTCCTCAATCGCCCTCCGTGTCTTCTACTCCCCAAGTCTTGTCCTCTGCAGCCGTCCTTGTTTCAATTCCTGTGTCCAGCCCCCACCTGCTGCATCTCCAGCCGAACACTCCCGGGCCCCCAGTTTAGACAGGGACCTCAGCATCCCTGGGCAGCTGCCTGCCCTCCCTCCCTCCCTCCTCTGAAGTGAGGTTCAGCCCCTTCCCCTTCTAATTCCAGGGTTGCCCTCCTCCTTCACCTCCTCCTCTTCCTCCTCCTCTTCTTCCTCCTCCTCCTCCTCCTCCTCCTCCTCCTCCTCCTCCTCCTCCCCCCCCCCCCCCGAGATACCCCCAGCAACGGGTGCTGTCAGATTGCAGAGTGCAGTGAGCAGGGTGCCCCAGGGGTGCAACTCACATGGCAGTCAGGAACAGGTGTGGTGTGCCCAGCCTGGGCCTTCCCGAGTGTCAGGGAGTTGCCCCCGCCGCCCCCAAGGGCCGTGGGGTGATGATGCCTGGGGTGCTGGCGGCTGAGGGCATGGTGTGAGCGCAGCGGGGCGGCCGTGGGGCGGCTCGCCCGCCCGCCGGTTCCGGAGGGATGAGGCTGGGAGCCTCCCGGCCAGCCCCGCCTCCGGGGGTGGGACCTGGCCCCGGCAGAGCGGTAGCCTGGAGGTGGTGGGGGCTCGGTCCCCACAGTCCTGTGCCCACACTCTCTCCCCACGTGCCCCCTTGCCCAGTGGATGGGGGCGGGGGTGGGGGCGCTCCCAGCCGAGGTCACTCCAGGATGGAGCCCTCTGACCTGGGCTCCGCGGGGAGGCAGCTCATGAATAGTAATGAGCTCCCCTCCCCGGGTCTCCCCGCCTGCCTGGCTAATCTGTTTAGGCGCCTTATCCCCCAGAGTGGTGGCTGGCCAGCACCTGAGAGCCTGCTCTAGCGGCTCTGTGTGTGTGTGTGCGTGGGATGTTGGCTTGCATGGCCAGGGATGCTCTGGGAATCTTCATCGTACCCCCATCCTATCACATGACGGCTGGGCAGGCCCGGGTTGCTCTCCGGGAACCCAGAATCTGGGAAGACGAGTCATTCTCCACTTAATGCCATTGCCAATATTCTGGTTGAGATGCTACAGATGGCCCTAGCGGGGTGTGGGACTTTGGGGAAGTTACCGCCCGGCCTCAACTTTCCAGCCTGAAAAATGGGAAGCAGCGAACCCACCTCTCAGGGGAGCCATTTATGGGCTACCGGGGTCTACCCCAGGACTACCCTGAAAGGCGGGCATCTGCACACATTCTCCTCCACCCTCCTCCATGAGGATGAAGAAGGATGAAGAACTGGTGTCTGACTCTGAGAACCAAGGCAGTGCTCTTCGTCTTTTGGGGGGCAACACCCAGCAATGTGCAGAAGTTACTCCTGGTGGGGCTCGGGGGACCGTGTGGGATGCCGGCACTCAAACCCGGGTCTGTCATGTACATGGTCTTACCTTATTCCCTACCTGCTGTACTTTCACTTTGGCTCCTTTATTTCTGTTTGTTGTCTTGTTTTGGGGGTCACATGCAGTCAGTGCTGGGGATCAGACCTTGGGGTTCCCACATACCAAGTCTGTGCTCAACTCCTTGAGCCCTCATTACCCTGACCTTTGGTTTCTATTTTATTTTATTTTTTATTTTGGGCCACAGCTGGTGGTGCTCAGGGCTTACTCCTGGCTCTGCACTCAGGGGCCACTCCTGGCAGGCTCAGGGGACTCTATGAGATGCTGGGGATCGAACCTGGGCCGACCACATGCAAGGCAAGAGTGCTTCCTGCTGTTCTATGTCTCCAGCCCCTGTTTTTTTTTTTTTTTTTTTGCTTTTGGGGTTACACCCAGTGATGCTCAGGGGTTATTCCTGCCTCCCTGGCGGAATTACAGGAATTAAGGAATTACTCCTGGCGGTGCTTGGGGAACCATATGGGATGCTGGGGATCGAACCCAGGTCGGCCACATGCAAGGCAAACGCCCTACCCACTATGCTATCACTCCAGCCCGTTTTTTCTTTTTTTCTTTTTTTTTTTTTGTCTTTGCTTTTTGGGTCACACCCGGCGATGCTCAGGGGTTACTCCTGGCTCTGCATTCAGAAATTACTCCTGGCGGTGCTCGAGGGACCATATGGCATGCTGGGAATCAAACCCAGGTCGGCCACATGCAAGGCAAATGCCCTACCTGCTGTGCTATCGCTCCAGCCCCCCCCCCTTTTTTTAAAGCTATGTGAACTTGGGCAAATTGATAAAGTGGTCTTGCCTTGGTTTCCTCGTCTGTGTGATGGGCTATCTCAACCCCGTATGAAGGGACCAAATGAACTTCTGTGTTTCAAGCAACTCTTGTGCTCTTGCTGAATAGCTCGCTGATAAACTCCTGAGGCTTACCTCCAGCCAACTGACCCCTCTAAAAAGAGGGGTCTGAGGGATGGAAAGATAGGACAGGGGATCATGGCTCTGCCTGCAGCCAGCCACTTTTGGTCTCTGGCACCATGCGAGGTCCTCCGTGCACCGTTCTTTATAAAACTCTCCCATAAAGAAAAAAAAAAAAAGGAATTCTGCTCAGAAAGGCCGAGCTCTGGAAAAGCAAGAGAGACACTTGCTCCAGGAGGAAAACAGGAAACTGCATCCAGTGAGAGGAAGGGCAAGATCACGGCAAGGAAGTGCCCGCTGAGCCGCCTCCTGGACTGAAAACTCAGGTTTGTTAGCATGGCTGCTGCGGGTAGCAGGGTCTAGAGGGAGGTTAGAAAACTGGGGTGCGGGTCGGGCAATGGGAGAGCTCAGGAGCTGTGGGGCTTGGGGAACTGTGTGCTAAAGGAGGTGGCGGCCCCGAGGTGTCTCCTGGTTCCCTGCCTTGCCCAGCGGTCAGCAGGCCTCAAGAGGCAGGCAGGGCTTCTTTGAGGACCAGACTTGGGAAGGCAGGGAGTGGCCTGCAACTTCTCCCCCATCCTCCAGGGAGCTGGCGGGGAGGGGGGGGGGCAAGGATCCCGCAGGCCCCCCTCCTGTGTCCTTCCACCCCCGCCGCTGGCCAGTCCGGCTGGAGTCAGAGGCTCTGGGAGAGTTCAGCCCTCATGCTGTGCAGAGTTGGGGTGTGGTGTGTGGGGCCTGGGGCTGCCAGAAATAAACAGGCCTCCTCCTGCAGGATGTCTGCGTCTTCTCTGCCGCTCTGTCTAAACAGTATGTTGGGGGGTGACAACTCCAGCAGGAGCCCAGAAGCCTGGACTCTGTCCCCGACTAGGCCCTGTGGCTGCTTGTTGGACCCTCTCATGGCTCTGCCAGCCCTCACCCCCCAGCGCACCCCCTGCTGCCCGGGTTCCCGGGGCTCTGGGGCCGGCCGTCCTCAGATGATGCTTTGAGGATGCACCCTTGCCTCCAATCTGAGACCCCGTGGCCCCTGGGACTATCTTCCTCCATTCCCTTTGCCAGGAGAGGGAACTGGACTTTTCTCCTGGTCCTTGGGGTGTGCAACTGGCTGTGGAGGTCGGGGTGCTAAGAGCGTGCTGGGTGCGGGAGGGTCTTACTTGGCCTCCCCAAGCTTGCAGCACTTCTGAGTCTGCCGAGCATGGTCCTGAGACTGACGGTTTTGCTGCAAGGCTGCCCCTGAGCGTTTCCAGTGAGGGCTGTGGGTCAGAGACAGACTCCTAGAGAAACACAAAAATGATGGTGGCTTTGAGTGCTCCTCAGGACACAGCGTGGCGTGAACCCTCATGAGCTCCCAGAACCCTTTGGGCCTGGGGCTGGGCCTCAGAAGGAACTGCTGCTTGGAGTGAGGCTCTGCAGGCCGAGATGAGAGGGAATGAATGGCAGTGCCAAGAGTGCCCTCCCGCCTCCCTCCCTGCTCCGCTTCCTGCCTTCTCTCAGACCTTTAATCTTATTTCCTCTCCTGCCAGGCTTAGCTTCTCCAGGTCCCTCCTTGATGCCCGCACGAGGGTTTCCACTGCTGCCCCCCACGCCCCTAGGGCAGTCTTAGGAGCCACCCAGGTAGGGAAATGGCCTGTCTAGGAGAAATTTACCTGGGAAATCCCCAGATAGAATGATCGTTTCGCTTCAGTTGGACTTTGCTTCCCTCGCCATCCTGCCCCTCCTGATCCCCTTCCTTGCGTGCATAGAAGTGGAACCAGGATTTATTAGATGGCATTAGCAATTATGCTTATAGGCACTGAAATGCCTCTGATGTGTTGGGTACTTATCTGTTCTCTTTTCATGTGTTTGTTTATTTTTGGAGGCCCTACCTGGCAATGCTCAGAGCTATTCTGGGCTCAGTGCCTACGGAGGTCATGCTGGCAAAGGCTCAGGGGACTGTGGGATGCCAGGGATTGAACCTGGGCCTTGCCCACGCACAGCACCCATTCCAGCCCAGGGAGGTGACTCATAGAGGTCTCAGTGTAGGCCTTGCATGCTATGGGAGGCCCGGGTTCAACCCCCAGCATGGTGTGGTGCTCCCAGCATCACTCACTGAGAACCCCCAGCACCCACCAAGCCAGAAGCAGCATTAGCATACGGCTGGGTGTGGCCTCCACACACTAAAATCAAAGAAATTGAAAAAGCCTTGTAAGGAAGGGGTGCTATGTCCAACTAGACAAGGCTCTGATAAAGAAACCTGTCTAGGATCTGGATGACAGTACAGGGGACAGGGCAGAGATGGTAATGAGGGTGCTTGCTTTGCACACAGGTGACCAGAGGTACCAATGGTCCTATCGGGAGTCGCTTCTTTATTTTTTGTTTTTGGCCACAGCTGGCCGGTGCTCAGGGCTGACTCCTGGCTCTACACTCAGGCATCACTACTAGAGGGCTTGGGGGATCCCATGGGGTACCGGGGATTGAACCTGTGCCCGCTTCCTGGCTAGGCAAATACACCACCCTCTATTATTGCTGCAGCCCCGCCAGGGGTCACTTCCAAGCACAGAGCCAGGAATAGGTCCTGAGTACCACTAGGTGTGGCCCCAACTCCTTTCCTGTCCACCTCCAGATCCAAGGGTACCGAACAAATACTACCCATTGCACTTTTCAGAAACCTAATCTCTGCTACTGGCAAAGAGTGCATTGAGTTCGAACTTACTAGGAGTGAGGGCAATCAGAGCAAACACTGGCCGTGATGCGGAAGCTGCCATGAACGCTCCAGGCCATGTCTCACTCTATTGCCAGGGCCGTCCACTAAGAGGCCAGCAGGCAGAGTCCTGATAAATGAATGAATACACAGAGGGCATCTGAGAAATGTAGGAAGTTCAGGATTCTAAAGAGCTCAAGTCCTGGTACCAGCTGATTTTTTTTTTTTTGTATTTGGGGAGCAACCCTCATTGTGTTCAGAGCTGACTCCTGGCTCTGTGCTCAGGGATCACTCCTGGAAGGGCTCTGGTTGAACCCAGTTCGGCAGCGTGGAAGGCAAGCGCCCTCCCAGCTGTACGATCTCTCCCTGCCAAGTGGGATTGCGTTTACGAAGATGATCTGGTGGACCTCCGCTGCCGCGTTCGCAGAGCTGATAGCCAGACACACCAGCCTTTCAGCGAAGACTGGATTAGAGAGAAAATCCATGTGCTTTGTGGCCAGATTCATCAGGCCAGGGGCCAACTCAGCTGGAAGCACTGGGGGTTGTGTCAGGGTTTGGAACACAGGTGTGGGCAGCTGTGGCGGTGCAGAGTATTTGGCAATGCTGTTTCCACTATGGTAATACAGATGGGATTGAACAGGTTGGATCAAATGTGAAGCTCTTGTTCACCGAAATCCCAAATATTCTCTCCCCACCTCCCTTTTTTGAGGGTGGGGTTGGGCCACATCCAGTATTACTCTAGGCTCTGTACTCAGGACTGACCCCTGGTGGTGCTGAGGATAGAACTGGGTTGGCTGTGTGTAATGCAAGATCCTTAAATAACCCTTCTGGGGTTAGCTCAGCTGGGGTGGGTGAGAACAGGCTGAGTAAGAATAAAGGGGGTGATCGTCAGGTAGGATAATCCATGGCTCTTCCTCTAACCAGATGGCAGAGAGAGCACGATGACTGGAGTTGCATGATTTGTGATTAACATCCCTGCGTGAGTAGGGCTTGCAACACCCTAATAGCTCCTATTTGATTCTTAGCACTGTCCTCCCGTTGTTCATCGATTTGCTCGAGCGGGCCCAGTAACGTCTCTCTCCATTGTGAGCCTTTGTTGTTAATTGTGTTTGGCATATTGATATGTCACGGGGAGCTTGCCAGGCTTTGCCGTGCAGGCGAGATACTCTTGGTAGCTTGCCAGGCTCTCCGAGAGGGGCGGAGGAATCGAACTTGGGCCAGCTAGGTCGGCTGCATGCAAGGCAAATGCCCCGTCCACTGTGCTATCGCTCCAGCCCATTTGCTTCTTAAAAATAAATAAATAATAAAGGTAGCAAAATGGCCTCTGGACCCACCTTGCCCCATGCCCAGTGCAAACAGGTGCTTCCAGAATATCCTGTGGAGACCTAGGAGCTTCAAGCTTTCTATTCCGACTGCTGTGGCAGCCACCGAGGGGGTCAGCTCTCACAGGGCTTTTTTCCTGAACCACCCCCCATACCCAGCTAAGTGAAGTTCACATAAGTCTGGGTAATTGACAAATGGCTTCCAAAATCTGTGACCTTCAGGTTTCTTTTTTTTTGGGGGGGGGGGGGGGACAGACATACCCAGCAGTGCTCAGAGCTTACTCTTGGCTCTGTGCTCAGGGATCACTCCTGGTGGGGCTGGGGGGGGTGTGTGTCGTATGTGGTGCCGGGCTGCATTCAAGGCAAGTGCCCTCCCCTCTGTACCCCCAGTCAGTGTACTGACATGGGCTGGAGGAAGGGGTAGCTCTGGGAAGTGGTAGGGGTGCTGCCCAGGCCTGAGGTGACTACTACGGGGAGCTGGCCCAAGAGTGGAGGCTTGGGAGGCCCCTGGAGATGAAAAAACTGTAATGAAAACTAAATGAGACCAGAAGTTACCCTTGAAGGGTATGCTGCATTCACATGGCGTCCACAGCCTATACAGTGATCTTCAACAACCAGTTCACAGACCAGTGTGTATCCACAGGTAAAGGTTAAAGGCCCTGGGGCAGGAGCGATAGTACAGAGGGTAGGGCATTTGCCTTGCATGTGGCCGACAAGGTTCAATCCCAGCATCCCCATATGGTACCCCAAGCAATGCCAGGAGTAATTCCTGAGTATAGAGCCAGGAGTAACCCCTTAACCCCTGAGCATCATTGGATGTGATCCAAAACAGGAAAAAAAAAAGTTAAAGGACTTGTTCTACACAGGTCCATTAACAAAGGAAGAACAGGTGGGCATGCCTCCAGCAGTCTCAAGCCCAGCATTCCACAGTCCCCTGGGCTGGGTACGATCTTGGAAATCAGCCTGGGTGGCCCTCGGGTGAGCCAAGAATTGCCAGAAATGGCATCCCCTGGCCTCTGCTTGTAGACCTCCTTCTGCTGCCACCCAGACAAAAAAAAAGAAGCAACAAAACCCCCCACAGAAACACCTAACAATGACGACAAAAGTGTTGGCTGGGGCACTGGATAGTACAGTGGGCAGGGCAGTTGTCTGCACAATTGACCTGGTTTAGATCCCTGGCATCTCATATGGTCCTCAGCCCCTCCAGGAGTGATCCCTGAGCACAGAACAGAAATAAGCCAGGATGTAGCACGTTATGGTCCATCCTACCTCCCTAAAACAGCCTGCTGGGCCTGGGTAACAGCTAAAAGGGTTGTGGTGGCCAGGACACATGGGAACACGCACTCGAGTTCCGACTGAACCGTGAAATCCACGCCAGGTGGGGCTGTGGACACCCTGGCTGGGGTCTCCTCAGAGTCTTGCAGGTACCCCCAAGGTTCTTGGGGGACCCTCACTAGGCCCCACTCCCACAGAGAAGCTTACTGCTGGTGGCCTTCCTTGGCCAGATTGTGTCGCTGGCCAGAACAGCCTCTCCTCAAGTGAGTTTGGTGGAGTGCCAGGCTGTCGGGTGGGAAAGATAAACTGAGGCCAGCCTATTTCCCTCAGACCTACCCACTGGGGTTCCATGGAACAAACTTTGGGAAATGCTCTACACTTTTTTTTTCCTTTTGGGTCACACCCAGCGATGCTAAGGGGTTACTACTGGCTCTGCACTCAGAATTACTTCTGGCGGTGCTGGGGGACCATATGGGATGCCGGGGATTGAACGCCTTACCTGTTGTACTATCGCTCCATGCTATTCCTGAGAGAGGCCCCAGTCAGAAAACTGTTCTGTGTGCCTGGGCGCCTCCAGTTTGGGGCCCTGCTCAGGGGCCCAGTCACGAGTCGACTCCCCTGTGAGGGAAGCCAAACCTAAGGCTTTCTAGGTCAATCCTCAGGGTTTAAAGATGGAGACTATTTCTTTGCATCCCCACCCACCATTGTAGGCAGAGCCCAGAAACCCAGCAAATTCTCAGGTAAGATAGAAAGATTTTTCTTTATTAATGACCCCAACCGTATTTCTTTAGATACAGGAGTTTTGAACTCAAATACTTAGGAGAAAACAAGTTAAGATTGCATTATCCTGCAACTCATTACCAGTAACATATTGCAAAGCGAAACAGCTTGGAAAAGAAGTGGGGAGGGAGGGGGGGGGGTGAGGGAAGGAAGATAAAGAAAAGGAATTAAGTTGATCAAGTGAAATTCGGAATTCTTTTTTTCCTTTTTTTTTTTTTTTTAAATTCCTGGGAACTATGAAGTCCTTGCAAGCACAGCTCGTTTCTGCAGATTATTTTCCAAACGTGTACAAAATGGAACCAAAAATGGAGAATCCCTTAAGAACCTGAAGAGGTGCAACATTAAAAGCTACGATTATCCAGTAGCAAGTGTTCCAGCCTTCGGTTGCCAGCCGCGTCCTCTTCCTGTTCCCAAGCAGCTAGCGGGATGAAAACGTCTTCCCCCTGGGAAAGCAGAGAGGCAGTCTGAGGGTGGGTTTCCGGTGCCGCGTCCCGCCCATGCCCTGCTCTGGAGCTGGGTACTCTCTGTGCTACGCTTACAAGGGCAGGAAATGTGTCAAGTTGAGACGGGAGAACCACTTGCCCCCACTCCCAGAGGGCCTAAATATCAGTCAAATGCCTGGGCCTGATGCCTCCTTCTCAGAAAAAAAAAGACTCAGTCCCTGCCTCTGCTCCTGAGGTGACTACCGCCCCCTAGATCATCCCTGGTGGGCTGTGTTGCCCCCCACATGGGAAACACTGGCCCATTCTGCTTGCATTTCAGACTGGGCGTAAGCCCTTTAGAGCTCATGCACCCCTTTCTGAAGACAGCAGCTCCTCATACAGGCTGCCCTGAGCAGCACTCTCCAGCCTTCCTGGATGACAGAAAGGTGTTTTCCATGGTTAGGTGATAGCTGTGCCCTGGACTCAGAGGATGTGTGGGCCCGCGGGTTCCTGTCTCACCCACTAACTCCCCTGAGGGCTGCTTCTGCCATCAGGCTGGTTCCTGGACAGGGTTTATGTGTCTGGTCAAGCAGTCTGGACCCAGCAGGGAAATCAGGGCACAACCTTCCCTGCCCTGAATGTCTCACCCACCCTGAAAGAAAGCCCTATTTTGGGACCTCTCCCCCAACAAGGAAAAGCTCTCAGGGACATTCCTCAGAGCAGCAGGTTTCACTGGATGTGTCCTGCGGCCAGGGTCCTGGGGTTCTGTGCTCCCATGCCCTTTGGAACAGGCTCTTGAGGTGGATGCAGATGGTTGTCCCCATGTCCCCCCACCCATTTTCGGAGGCCATCTCTGAGAGCCAAGTCACACAGTTCAGAGCGGCAGTGCTGCCTTGCTGAGTCCTAGGCAGGAAGGTCATGGACAGTATGTTCAGGACTGGGCCCCAGGAGTCTTCTCTCCCTGTCCCTCAGTCAGTGCCCACCTTGCACATCCCCGAGGCCATCTACTGGCTGGGAACTATAGATCGGAAGCAGCCTCTTGGAGACCCTGGGCAGCGGCCATCTGGTGGGCTCAGTTTCTAAAGACTGTGCCCACGGGGAAAGGAGACACAGGTAGAGCCACACCTGCTCAGTTATAGGGCCCAGACTTCCTGTAAGGTGAGTGACAGGCTGGTGAGGGCCCAGCCTTGGCCTCTCCCCTCCTGCCTATTTCTCTGCTGGGTCCTGCAGAGAATCGGGGAGAAGATGCTCTCCAGTTCTGTGCAAGATCAGAGGCCGGTACCCCTGCTGCCTGCCCACCAGGTCTGCCTCTGCAGAGCAAGATGCTGGGCTTCATGCTCATGGCCTCTGACACACCTAAGCCACCAGGGGATCTACAGGGCCTCAAGCCAAACATTCCCTCTTACATCAAGCCGACCAGCACCCCAGCCAGTCCAGTTGCAAAGGAAACCCAGCCAGGTCCACTGGGAGGTGAGACAGTGCATCTACTGCTATGCCCTCTGAGGGCACAGCCACCCCACTCACGTGATTGTTTTCATTTCCTTCTTCTCCGCATCCGGGCGCGCACGGTTCAGCACCTTGAGGAAGTCGGATGTTTTTGCCCGCATACGTGTGTGAATATAGGCCTGGGGAAATGAAGAGCAGGGGCACGAGGTCAGGTTCAGGAGGAACATGTTCCTGTCACTGGGAGAAGTGGACAGGCCGACTGTGAGTGAAGCAGGGATGTGTTGGTTGGAGGGAATTGTAATGTGTGTGTGTGGGGGGGAGGGTTGAGAGGGAGAAGGGCTTCTTTTCTTTTTTTGGGTCATACCCGGCGATGCACAGGGGTCATTCCTGGCTCATGTACTCAGGAATTACTCCTGGCGGTGCTCGGGGGATTATATGGGATGCTGGGAATTGAACCTGGGTCGGCCGCGTGCAAGGCAAATGCCCTACCCGCTGTGCTATCGCTCCATCCCCAGAAGGATTTCTTAAGGTCTCTAGAACCATGCAGTTAAGACGGCACAGCCTTGTCCAGGTGACAGGCATAGCTGCCCATGACGCTGGCACCTCACCTTGGAGCACTTGATGTGGTAGTGCAGGTAGTCCCGGAACGTGTGGATCAGGTTGATGGTGTTGTCTCGAGCACTGGCATTGGTGTGGCGAGGGAACAGCACTACAGGTGGGGTGCAAAGAAGACATCCAGGTTGTCACACGGGGCCAGAGGCCAGGCGGCCGAGCCTGCAGGCCACCCCCATCCCCCTGCCCTCATGCATGGGCTTCTATATGCGCAGGTTTCGCAAGATCAGTGCTCTGGAGATCAGCATGGGGCAACAAGCCCAGTGCCGAGGGATCTGAAAATTTCCCTACAGCTAGGAGCTCCTCCCCTGCCAGCTCACGACTCTTTGGTGATGCCACTGGCCTGGGGGAACCCTGCAGGAAATGGTTTATCTTCAGAAAGTGGGACCTGAAGGCCAGGAGCACTATCTTAGCAGGGCAAATGTCAAAGCTTACACTTGTCCCCCTCGCCACCATCTTTGCCCCTTCGTCCCCTACCCTCCTTCCCCAAATTATAGAATAAAAAAAAAAAACCTAAGACAGACGAGAGAAAACAAAAGGTAAGGACTGGCCCCTGAGCTACCCCAGGGTGTAGCCCCAAACCCAAATAAAACAAACAAACAAAAAAACAAAGCAAAAAAAAGGGGAGTGGGGGAAACAACCGGTGAGGCTGAGCTGGGAGGGTGGGACAATCTGTCCCCAAGAAAAGCAGCCTACTCCCTCCTCCAATGGCTCTGCCTGAGCACAGCAGAACTTCAAGGGGATAGCACAGTGGGTAAGGCGCTTGCCTTGCACATAGCTGACCCAAGTTCAGTCCCCAGCACTCCATATGACTCCCCTGCATCCTACCACAAATGATTTCTGAGAGCAGAGCCAGGAGTAAGCCTGGAGCACTGCAGGGTGGGACCAATAAACAAGAAAACTATGCTCTACTTTGGCCTCAGGCCACTGAACAGCAGGTGCAGAGCACCCAGTGGAGCCCTGCTGACCTCCACTCACCCCTCCCTCTGCTATTACACTAAAACATACACCCCAGGATGTTTCTCCACCATTTCCTGCACATGACAGGTGTGTGTGTGTGTGCGCGCGCGCGCGTTCGTTCCTCAAGTGTGCATGCTCACTGCTCTCCTTCATAGAACAGAGGTAGGAATTTCCTGGAAAAAACTACTGGAAAAAGTGTAAGCTGGGCTAGAGTGATAGTACAGCAGTGCAGGGCTTTTGCTTTGCACAGGGCCGATCCTGGTCTGATCTTCGGCATCCCATATGGTCCCCCAAGCAACACCAGGAGTAATCCCGGAGCATCGTTGGGTGGGACTCCCCCCTCACCCCCCAAAAAAAGTGTCAGCTGTCAGCATGCTGTCTGTCTGTATGGGCATGGAAACAAACCCCAAGTCCCTCTCTCCCTGGCAGGGCTTGGGGAACCGCATGTGGTGCCTGGGACTGAACCTAACTCTGTCGCCTGCAAGGCCAGTGCCCTGCCCACTCTGCTATCTCTCTGGCCACCCCGACTCCCTACCCCCAGTTCTTCTCCAGTCCATGTTGGTGGATGTCCTTCCTAGCCTAAGTTGTTCCCCTGCCAGTAAAGCCCCTCTTTTCTAAACACCTCCCTGCTCCACAAAACCAACCCAAAAAAGGAATGGAGGACTGGGGCGATGACTCAAAGGGCTGCACAGGCTCAATCTCCAGCCCCTGAGCACTGCTGGGGAAGTGCTCCTCCCCAAACCCACCAAACCAGCAAACTAAATCGGAACTAAGAAAATCAGCCTGTCTTTCTCTGTCTGTGGTGACTGCAGTGTAGTCGCTGATCTTGTGACAACTGGACTACCGTGCGGGATGGAAGAGAAAAAGGGGCTGCGGAACTGTTCAGCTCTGCATCCTCCTCTTGATTTCCAAGATGAGGCGTCTACGGCGCCAACTGTATCCCGCCCACGGCACCAGGAGCAGAGTGGCACAGCGTGCTGCTTTTGTCCCTGCCCCACTGGGCTGGGTTCCGTGCGGTGGCTGTGGGGACCCACCGAAGGTGATGTAGCCGATGTTGTCGCCCACAGCGGCGTCGGTATCCTTCAGCTCCAGAGGCGGTTCTCTGTGGCTAAAGAGGACCTGTGGCGCTGTGTGGCTGGCTCTGCGGCCTTCTTTGAATTCCTGCCAGGAGGAAGCGAAGAGGAAGAGGGGGATCTGGTGTGAGGTGAGTGGTCATTTATGGGAGGGTTAGGGTAGGGTGGTGGGGGGCTGCCCTATGGACTGTGACCCCTGAAACTTTCCAGACAAGGAGCAAACTAAAAATAAACGTGGAAGACAGATCATGACTACCAGCAGCTGCTTGCACGGCACCGTGGCTGGGAGTGGGGAAGCCACCGGTTCCCCATAAGTCTTATCTTCAGAAGAGAAGGGAGCACCGCTATTCCTCCTCCCTGCGCAGGTAGCAGAAAGCAATGCACTGGGCGAACAGCAATGCACTGGGTAAGCTCAAAATAAGGACTGGGTGCTTATTAGTGGGGTTTAAAGTGAACGAAAAATGACACTTTTTCAGGAAATCTCTAAAAATTATAGGGTGAGTGAACTCAAGCTTTGTGATAAAGACTGTAGTCTTTTGGCTTCTGCTCTGAAGTCCCGAGGAACTACCTGAGTTCCCATCTCTCTGCTCCCCACCCCGCCAACTGCTTCCAAGTTCAAGAAAGAGCACGCACGAGCATACACATACATACACACGTACACACGCACATACACACGCGCGCGCTTGCGTGTAGATCTGGACCTGGGCTCCCACCTTCCCTCACTGAAATACCTTCGCTTCTGTTGCTGTTTAGAATTTGTCAATCAGAACTTTTAGAAAAAACTGAAAGCTCATGCCCAGAGACAGAGACATGAGTTAAAGAAACTCAACTGTCTTAGCTGTATAACAGAGATCAGGGTGTAGGGAGACTGGTAGGAGGGATCTGGGGGGTGAAAAAGAGAGGGCTGGGGGCTGAGTTTGAAGCTTGGAAATAGGCCCCTTCACATCCTCAGGCTTGAGCACTGGGGGACCACCTGACCTAGTTGGTCTAATATTGCTAAGAGTGGCCCTGCGGTCCTCAAAAACCACTTAGGAGACATCCTCCATCTCCCCAAGAGGTCATGGCCCAGAGATGTGGCTTAGCAGTAGCACTTGCCTTGCATGTGAGGTCCTGGGCTTGAGTCCCAATACCACAAAATACAGAGAACATATGACATGGGGACCAAAGCCTAATCTTTCAATGCTGGTTCCTTAACGACCCTGGAACAAATAATCATTACTTCCCTAGGAGTTTAATCCTCATAACAAAACCTAATTTATCCTTATCAACCTGCAGAGAAAAGACAAATATACTAAAGAGCCAGGCCACTTTCCTTCTCTGTTCTCCTCTCCAAACCTTAAGTGTCCCCATTCCATACATTCCCATGCAAACAAAGCGATTTGCTGATAGGGCATCCTTCTCTTAAAGCCAGACCCATGAGCACAGAACTGGATTTTCCAGCAACACCATAACTGGCCAAGCCAACATCAGAGTGGCCAAGGGCAGAAGAAGGCTTCCTAAGGCCTCTGAGTTTCCAAAGGACCCAGAGTAGAGCAGGCAGTGCTCTTCGACCAGTGCTCAAGAACGTGATTCCCCCCCCCCCCCCCACTGGCCACCCCCATAGCCTGGGACATGGCTATTGAGGGGAGCTGTCTTTCTCCTGACACTTCACCACTTAGCACTGCCTCTGGCCTCCCTACAAGGTTTTGAGCTCCTCAGGGCAAGAATCCTGCTTTACTTCTCTGTACTTGTCTTCTTTGTCCTTCAAACAGAAGGTCTGGGAGCTGGCTCTTGCCATTATACCACCTGCAGGGAGGGAGTAGATGCACCCATCAATAAGCCCTCGCCAGCACCACCAGGCTTCTGGGGGTAGAAAATAAACCAAAATCCCGGACAGGCTAGCTTCCTCTGAACATATCTGCTTTGGGGCCACTCCTGGCAGTGCTCAGGGATGACACCCAGGCTTCTCACGTACAAAGCATGGCTCCATGGATTATGTATTTGGAGTGACATGGAGAGACATGGAAGGTACCGGGATAATTCACAATGGAAATCCTTAAAGCACAGCTACTGAGATTGTTGTTTAACAACAATCTTTGTTAAGCAACAAAAAGGTCTTTCATTCTGCCAAGGGGTTGGAAGTTTTGCTCTACTGGTTTTACTCCTTAACTACAGGGGATGCAGCCGAACAGAGAGTAACCGCCTGCTAGCACGATCTGTGCTGAGCAAGCATCCGGAAGGCTCCGAGGCACTGGTACATTTGTTCATAACCAGATGGTCTGAACCTGTAGTGAATGATTAGCATGTCAGTGTTCTGTATTTGGAAACGAATTCATCTAAGACTTTGTCAACAATATACTTCTGGTTGGGAACTATCCCTTAGCCAACATCATGTCTTCGTTTCTCTCAGATTCTCTCTAACACTTAGAAACCAACTGACCACAGCCCCTACCCAAACAGCTCCACACCCCTCAGCATCTCTGCTGCAGGTGTTGTCAGCAACACTGCCCCCTTTCCCTCCCCGAACTAGGGTGTCTTTCAAGGCATGGAGGCTGGGTTGTGTGGTAGAAAACAAGCCTTGCATATGCAGCCCTGGGTTTGAGTGCTGGCACTGAGGGGAAAAAAAATTAAGCATTAGGATGCTATTTCACTTTCATCAGAACTCAATTAGTCATAGAAATTCAGAATAAACCCAACAATACAAAAATGTGAGGTGGTCTGGTTGTGACCTTGGTGGGCTGAGGATGGCCTCCTGAATAAAGTTTCAGTACAAAAATATTGCACTCCAAATTCAAGCTCTCAAGGGCATAAATGATAGGACAGTGGATAGAGCGCTTGCACACAGCCAACCCCGGCCAAGCCCTGATAGTCCCATTAGGCGCCAGAGTGATCTGAGTGCAAAGCCAGGAGTCAGCCTGAACACTGCTGGGTGCAGCCTGAAAAACCAAAACAAAAAAATTCATGCTTTTTTTTTAAGTTAAAAATTTGGGGGGGGCTTTTTTTTGGCCACACCCAGCGATGCTCAGGAGTTACTCCTGGTTGTGCAGGGGGACCATATGGAATGCCGGGAACTGAACCCAGGTCAGCAATGTGCAAGGCGAACGTCCGACCCACTGTACTATAGCTTCGGCCCCCAAATATACGCTCTGAAAACTGAAAAACCCAGTGCGTGATAAAGGCAACACCTGAAATCAATACTATGAACATGAACTTCTATTTACTGTTTGTTTCTGGGCTACCAGTGGAGATGCAGGAGGACCATGGAGTGCCAGGGATTGGGCCTGGCTGTTCTGTATACAAAGCGTGCACTCCATCCAATCCTTTTACCTATTATGCTGGCCTTAGACACAGATTCACTCTTTTTTTTTTTGGCTTTTTGGGCCACACCCAGCAATGCTCAGGGATTATTTTGGCTCTGCACTCAGAAATCACTCCTGGTGATGCTCAGGGGACCATATGTGATGCCAGAGATTTAACCTGGATTGGCTGCATGCAATATACTATCCCTCCGGCCCAGACTTTTATTTTCTTATTAAAAAGAATTTGGAGTGAGTGTGTTTTGGGATCATGGCTTACTACCAGAGATATCCAGGGAACCTAACCAGGGTCAGAAGTATACAAGGCAAGTGTCTTCTTTTTGCGTTTTTGGGTCACATCCGGCGATGCTCAGGGGTTACACCTGGCTCTGCACTCAGGAATTACTCCTGGCGGTGTTCAGGGGACCATATGGGATGCTGGAAATAAAACCTGGGCTGGCCACGTGCAAGGCAAATGCCCTACCCGCCGTACTATAGCTCCAGCCCCCAAGACAAGTGTCTTAACACCTCTGCTATGTAACTCCAAAGCAGACTTAAAAATAACACATTAAACTTCTGCATGACTTCCTAATTATTACTAAGAAGCCGTAACAGAGAAGACCGATCAATTCAACTATATGAAAATATACTGCATGGGTAGGGGGGAAAAGAAAACCACCACAAAGTCTAATGATGAACTGGATAGTTATCTGCAGCTCAGATCACAAAGGATTTCACTTCCCTAGTAATAATAAAACTGAGATCAATACTAAGAGAAAAATGGGT
Source organism: Sorex fumeus (assembly GCF_029834395.1). Lineage (NCBI taxonomy): Eukaryota > Metazoa > Chordata > Mammalia > Eulipotyphla > Soricidae > Sorex > Sorex fumeus. The sequence goes on along the minus strand of NW_026606071.1, from coordinate 36,675,589 downwards.
AAACATGAAGAGATTTCTCATAAGGAAAGCCTTCAACCACGCACAAAATGTTTTGATCTCATTCCTAGGAACTGTTTTTGGGGCTTTTTTGGCACTTTTTTGGCACGAAAACTGCCAACTTTTCCTCTGTTCCCTCCCATTCAGGAAAGCACCCCATAGATGTGCACAGAGCGGAAAAAGTCCGTAGAATAGCACCTTCATAACTGCCGAAGAATCAGAGTTTATATCCTATTCCTGAGCGTATAGAAACTAGTGAAGTCCACTTATTATTTCTTAGACTTACAATTTTATCCTGGGCTTGGGGCTGCACCTAGCTTTGTACACAGGGGCTCAGGGGACCACACGGGATGCCAGGGATAGAACCCAGGTTCGCTGCATGCAAGGCAAGCGCCCTAGAGGTTGCACTAGCTCTCCAGCCTAACTTAAAGACTCTATCACAGAGAATGTGAGCTGACATCTCCCCTCTGCATCACTTTCCCAGGAATGCTTGCTGAATGATGGATGGCAACCACAACACTTTCTCCTGGGCAGAGCGTCTATGACCACACAAAGACAGCACAACTAAGCTGTGCCCAGGTGCATCAGTGTGAAAGGGGAAAGGAAACTTCCCGAGGACGAAGGCAGGATTCTTCTGATTAGGGCAGCTGTGCCCACTGGTGTGGGAGAGGCACAGCAAGCGGAGGAGTGACTATGTGGTCATCATCCCTGGGTCACAACTTTCTGTGCAAGTCATCCACATTCTTTTTCTCCAGGAGTCTAAAGAGGGAAGCCCAGGACAACAAGCAAATCTTTTTTGTTTTCTTCTTGTTTTCAGTAAAGCCAATGAAACAAGCCCAGGTTTCTACGGTCATTTCAAGTGAATCAGTTTGGTCTTTGAATCAATCTGGAGAGAGAGCAGGGCAGATGGCTTCCTGAGCATAGCCTTTCACATTCCTAGACACCATCTGGGTCCTCATGGTTCCAGGCCAATCTCTTAACTAGAGAAACTGGCAAAGCAAAAATGCAACGACCTGATTTTTTTTTTTTTTGGTTGTCACTTTTTTTTAGGTGGGGTGGGGTGGGGAGGTGGTGGTGGTGGTGGTAATGCCCAATAGTGCTCAGGGCTTTCTTCCGGGCTCTGTTTGCAGGGATCACTCCTGGCGGTACTCCATATAACAAGCAGAGTCAGCTAGGCACAAGGCAAGAAAAAGTCTTATCTCCTGTAATTGCTCTAGCTTTAAATTTTTTCTCCTAAGACAAATGTCCTACAACATACTCTTTTTCTTTTTTACCGGGGAGGGTCGGGGGCCCACACCTGCCAGAGCTTAGAGCTTACTCCTGGTGATACATGAGAGACCAAGTATGGTTCCAGAAATCATTCTGGGGTTGATCTCACACAAGACAAGTACCTCACTCCTTGTACTATCTCTCCAGCCTCCACATGAAACGAAAGCAGTTATAAATTCATACGAAGGGGGGTGGGGGGGGGAGAAGGAACACAAATTCTTCTAAGGAACAAATTTCCAGCAGGCTCTCCAAGATGAGATCTGTTTAAAGTATTTAAAAGAAGTTAAGATGTCTCTTCGAATAAAATGGAACAAGACTGGTAATAAACCAGCCAAATCTAAATATATACTTCATAGCTTTTAAAATTAGTCAGTCTGGATTTAGCCCAATTTCTGAGCTACTGCATTTAATTCTCCTGTCAATTCTGTAAAAGACACATGAAATGCTTGTCTGAGACTTACATCTAGGATGCAGCTATAGAACTATCTGTACACGTACACACAGACACACACACACACACACACCCCCACCCATCACACCACTCTTCTGTTCTCTCAAGAGCTTGAAGTGTCGATATTCTGTGTCAAGATTTTCTGCAGAGACTCCAGAATTAGTTTCTGATTAATTAGCCCAAATACAAAAAGCCACTAGAGATGGATCGAATTGTGGATATTACTTTAGAAGATCTCCCTTGCTATTTGGAAAGGCTACATATAAAAAATACATATATATCCTCACTTTATTAAATACAGCTATTGTCCAATTCTATGTGGCTACAAAGATTTCATCCCAGAATCCTTAAATTTTGTGATCCTGCCAAGGGACAGCATGAACACACAATGTTAAATCTTTTGGGAAATATAATGACTCTCCTAGAGTGTGACTGTGCCTGGATATTACTTGACCCAGGAACTAGTGAACTGGTCAGCAGAAAGTAAGACAGAGCTGTAATGGGGAGATTGTTTCAGGCCAAGTCCACTCAGACTGCCCTGGGGCTTTCTCTGATGAGTGACCTCGAATGTGGGCTGATTCTCTCCACTATAAATTCAGTGGAAACAACTACACTATTAACACATTAGCTACCACTAAGTTTTCCCTATAGGCTCCATTCCAAAAAAGACTGCAGGGTCAAACCAAGACCTTGCTAGACACCCAGCGAAACTCTCCTGGGCAGGACATAGAACCAAGCTTTAAATCAAAGGCTCACTGGCAGGAGGGAGTCTTAATACTCAGCCCTACTGTTGATTCACTCTCTAGTCCGACAGTGCAGTGACCTTGGCGGGGACCGCTTAATCATGCCGTCACTGGGTCTGGAAGCAATAAAGCTTCTGGGTCTCTCTTCCCTGCATGTGGTGGACTCTGGTGTGAAGGGAAACTGCATTGGTTCCCCGCCAGGACCTGCTCCGTACCTGCATGAACACTTTCCCAATGACCACGTCATCGTCGTCTTTGAACACTGTGCTGAAGACTACTGTGACTCGGTCCTTTTTCGACTCGACATACCTGAGGGAAGCGAGACCGGAGAGTGAGCACAGACTGGGGACGGGGGTTTTGTCAGGGTCCTGATCTAGAAGTGAGAGGGTAAAGCCACAGACCTCCTAATGAATGAAAGCAGACACACCAAGCGCTAGTAATCTGTCTCTAGTAAGACATAAAAACCTATAGTTAACAATTCTATCTAATTTCTCCATATATAATGGCATTCTTTTTTTTTGGGGGGGGGGGCTTTTTAGGTCACACCTGGTGATACTCAGGGATTATTCTAAGCTCTATACTTAAGAATTACACCTGGAGGTGCACAGGGGACCAAACTGGATGCTGGGGACTAAACCTGGATTGGCTGCGTGCAAGGCAACCCGCTGTACTCTCTTTGGCTCTACAACGGCATTCTTGGAGATGCCCAAGATACTTGACATTAGCACGGGCCCTCTGTTTGCCTCTGCTTCCTCATTATTACACAGGCCCTAATCCAGAAGGGGACTCAGAATTACTGGTGTCTGCAAGAAAACTACTGAATTCTCTTTTCATCTTTTGCTAACTTTTGTATCTGAACACAAGAAGTGGTCTATCTTCAGCCCTTCTCTGTCATCCCCATCAGACATAAGCTTACACAAAAAACGTTTCAGGGCTGTCCCAACAATGGAGTTTGAGTTTTGTCTTGTTGTTGGGCCTCACCTGGTGATGCTTGGGGGTTATTTCTGGTAGTCCCCAGGGGACCATATGGCACACTGGGGATGGAACGCAGATCTGCTGCATATAAGGCAAGTGCCCTACTGCTATACTATCTCTCTGGCTTCCTAACAATGGAGTTTAAGGCCTAATAATCATGTCTTTTAGCCAGGATGAATGACAGTTGGGTTTCATCACCAAATTCTGTACTTACATGGTCTCATCATCCCTATAATGGATAACCGCTCTGTTCTCTCCTTCCTTGCCCTCTTCTTGGAACTGGAAGTATTTCTCAAAGACAGAGGCAAAACAATTTCGTTTTAACATGCCAGCCTGATGCACGATGGAATCCTTGGATGCAGGCAAATTTTCAAGGTCGTATAGCAAAGAGACATTGTATCCTGCAGGGGGAGAAAAATACCAGTTATACTTTGAGGTAAGTTTATTGATTTCTTCCTAGTAAACAAAGACTGGGAATAATTAAAACAAAATAAGACAAAATAATTCATTTTACCTCAGTGTCTATACTTGTTTTTTGAGAAGAAATGAGGGGAGGGGTTAGGCCACATCTGGCAGTAAACATACAGTGCAACCGTCTTGAGTTGCCCCTATGCTAGGTAAGCAGCTTAATCCCCATACTACCTCTCCAACCCTGCTGGTGCTTTGAACTCAGGTTAAATGCTACCATTTCATCTACTTCATAAAAAAGTGAGATGAAATCAAACCTGTATTTTTTCTTCTTCTGTTTTTTGGACTGTGCCTGTGGGTACTCCAAGGGACCATGAGGTATTGAGGAAAAGAAACTAGGTCTCTAACATGCAAAGCAAGCACTCCAGCCCTCTGAACAATCACCCGTGCATGAAATAAAATCTTGCTGTGGAGGCCAGAGAGCAAGTACAGCAGGTGGGGTGCTTGTCTTATACACACCGACCAAGGTTCAATCCCTGGCACCCCCCATATGATTCCTAAAGCACTGCCAGAAATGATCCTTGAATACAGAGCCAGAAAGTAAGCCCTAGCACTCCTGGGAACCCTGTCCGAAAATTAAGTGTTTTAGACACAGCTGTAAAGGGAGCATATACACCATCATCAAGCTTATATTAAGACTTACACACTTTTCTCTTATGGTTTAATGTGTCACATATAATATGGTCAGAGCTCAGTAGCTTTAAAAAAATTTTTTTTTCAGTAGCTTTTTGAGAGTAGAAAATACTACTTTATAGGGATCACAAACAGAAGTGGGTGGCAGGTATGGAAACCATAAACATCTATTCATACCCATTAAAAATACATTTTCTAAGAGTTTTTAAATATTCTACTTCTGGGGCTGGAGTGATGGCACAGCGGGTGGGGCATTTGCCTTGCATGTGACTGACCCGGGTTCAAATCCCAGCATCCCATATGGTCCCCTGAGCACTGCCAGGAGTAATTCCTGAGTGCAAAGCCAGGAGTAATCCCTGAGCACCGCCGGGTGTGACCCAAAAAGCAAAAAACAAAAAAACAAAACAAAACAAAAAAATATTCTACTTTATCTGCTCTCCATAAAAATTCTTTGGGGCTAGAGAGATAGCACAGCAGATCAGGCACTTACCTTGCATGCAACCAACCCAACCCAGGTTTAATTCCCAACATGCCATTTGGTCCCTTGAGTCTACCAGGAGTGATTCCTGATTACTGTCGGTGTGGGCCCAAAACAAAAAGGTTAAAAAAAAATTATTTGCAGTAGACAAAGAGTTCTATAGAAGCAAAGTGACTTGTCAAAGTAGTATGACCTCCAGATATAAGTAAGTCCTGGCTGTGTCACTGCTGTGACCTTCAACAAACTGCCTAACCCCTAAAGTCTTATATCTCCTAAAGAAGGGGGTTGAGGCTGATGGAAAGACTGAAAAAACACAGAGTGCTCAAAGAGCCTGAGCAGCGCTGGGAAGTGGCCCACAGGGTTATAGAGCACATGCTTTGCATACGGGGAGACCCAGATTTGAGTCTTTGCACTGCATGCTGCCTACTCCTCCAACCCCACCCGCAGGACTGTTGGGAATTACCCCTGAACACTGCGGTGAGTAGCCTGAGCCCCAACAATATGGCACAGCCCCTCACCCCCAATAGCCCCCTGAAAGTGCACAAAACATGACAGGTCATGAAAATCGGGGTAGAGCAGTATTAGGACTGAAAAACAAGTGTGCTGACCACTGTACTTTTTGCTTCTTCACAAGCAAACAACCACAAATTCCAATCACAAATAAGGTTAGAAGACTGGTCTGTATCATCAAACTCTTATTATACATACCCAAGAGCCCAGGGATAACCTTCCAAAGGACACTTGTTCATCACAGAGGACTAGTTAATTTTCTAAACCATGTGATAAAAATAATTCTTTTTTTTTTTTTTTTGCTTTTTGGGTCACACCCAGTGATGCTCAGGGGGTCACTACTGGCTCTACACTCAGGAGGTGCTTAGGAGACCATATGGGATGCTGGGGATCAACCTGGTTTGGCCACGTGCAAGGCAAACACCCTCCCATGCTGGACTATCGTTCCGGCCCTCCCTCCTACCTCAAAAGCTGCAATACTTGCAATTATTTACTTTTCCTAAGAGCCTTACTGAGATCTGTGTTTTTTGCTGAGAACAGGCCCTGTCTAAACTCCTGTTTGTAACAGGGCTTAGCACATTTTTGGCACTCCAGTGTTAAATACTCATTCCATTTTGGGTACCTGAAAGCCAAATAAGCAAACATACTACAAGAAGATTAGATGTAAAATATTTAGAGCTGAGGCCTGCTCATTGTAAGAAGGTGAATAAAACAAAACTAAATAAATAAAACTTCAGCTGGAGCCAGACTGTGGTGTTGGGAATCCAACCCTGGGCCTTATGCATGAAAGTTAAGTGCTCTGATCCCACAGAGCATCTTGCTGGAACAGATCCCTGGCCCTGACGTCAGAATTTAAATGCCTGATGTGATGAAGAAAACACGAGGATGCAGAGAAATATAAGCCTAGTTTGTTGCGTTTTCCAAACTCTATAGATGAACTCATAGAAAGCGTGGAAAGGTCATTTTAATTTATTTTGAGGGTGGGCACACCTGGTGATGCTCAGGGGATGGAACCTGGTGGACCATATGCAAGGTAAATGTCCTACCCACTATACTATCACTCTAGCCCTGTGGAGAGTTTTATATTCCACATGTGGGAAGAGTACCTAGGTGAGGAGGGTGGTAGTGTGTCTGAGCATCAGTGGTGAGCAGAGAAGACAGAGTGGAACCATGAACTCTTCATGTTATCCTATGGCAGATTTTAGCATCTGAACCGCGGCAAGACATTTCCAAGTTTTCCTACATGACTTTTCTGTTGTTTTTCCTTCTTTCTTAGTTACGCTTTGGATCATACCTAGTGGTGCTCAGGGGCTACTCCCAGCTGTGCTTGGGAGACCATACCCAGGGCTCCTGCAAGCAAAGTATGTGTTCTAGCCTGTTGAGTCATGTCTCCAGATCTGATATTTTCTTTGGCCACTCTAGCAGTGCTCAGGGCTTCTTCTGGCTCTGTGCTTAGGGATTCCTCTTGACGGGCTCGGGGGAACCGAGCATGGAGTGCTGAGGAGTGAACCCGGGTCAGCAGTGTGCAAGGCAAATGCCCTACCTGTACTATCTCTCTGGTTCTGTTCTGCCAACTTTCTCTTAGCCCAGATGATTATTTATCTTTTGGTTTATTTCTACAATGCATTTATACCATCTATTTAGGACTAACATATTTTGGTATTTTTTATGGACCAGTCAAGGATCCACTCATGAAAACTCCTAGAACAAATTACATTACAGGGGCTGGAGCAATAGCACAGCAAGGTACGGCATTTGCCTATCTGGGTTTAATTCCCAGCGTAACATGGTTCCCCGAGCACCACCTGGAGTAATTCCTAAGTGCAGAGCCAGAAGTAACTCCTGTGCAACGCCGGGTGTGACCCAAAAAGAAAAAAAAAAACCCAAAACAAAACAAAAAAACCCAACAAAAAAACAGTTAATTACAAAGGCAACTTTATTTTCAGAAGCTGTGTAGAGACACATGGGAAGGTATTCCTTCCCCACCCCTAACCCCTGCCATACAGCAGTACTCAGGAGTAAGGCCCCGGCAGTGCTCAGGATTGAACACGGATTAACTGCAGCACGAAAAGCAAATGCCTTATCTCTTAGGCAAAGCATTTTAATATGGATGGTGAGGTCATGTTAAGTTGCTTTAAGAAAAGAAAAAAGTGCGGGGGAGGAAATAAGCAAGTAACTGCTGGTAAAAGACAAGACAGACATACTCTTACAACAATTTACTAATCAAGCAACAAATAATTACTCAAACAGTATCTCAGGAACACACATGCTCAAATTGTCTTCTTACTTGGTGCTCACATGGGGCCAACCTAAACCAACCTAACCTAAACCTAAACCTAAACCAACCTAAACCTAAAGAACTGGAGACTAACACTTAAGCACAGGGACGATACTGAGCCTTTTCCATTGTGAACTTCCCTTTAGTTCAGCAGGTGGGGCGTTTGCCTTAAACACAGCAACTCAGATTTGATCCTTGGCACCACTTATGGTCCCCTGAACCCACCGGAGTGATCCCTGAGTGCAGAGCACCACCAGGCGTGCCACCCCCGTGCCACCCCCCTAAAAAACTCTAGAACAGTAACAGAGCTGTTTCATTCAAAAAATGGTCATAATGCTTTTTTTTTTTTTTGGTTTTTTGGGTCACACCCAGCAATGCTCAGGGGTTACCCCTGGCTTTGCAGTCAGGAATCACTCCTGGTGGTGCTTGTGGGATCATATGGGATGCTGGGAATCAAACCCGGGTCAGCTGCGTGCAAGGCAAACGCCTTACCCGCTGCACTATCACTCCAGTCCCCATAATGCTTTTTATTTTATTTTTTAGCGAAACACCATGAGGTATAATTGTGGACATCACAAGTTTTTTTGCTTGGGTTTCAGTTATACAATGATGGAGCACCCATCCCTCCACCAGTGCCTATTCTCCACTCCCAATGATCCCAGTATTCTTCCCCCTGCCATAATGCTTTTTAATACTTCTGATCTCAAAGGAGAGAGAGATCACTTAAGAGGGGGTATCCCTCCCCCCGCGATAATGCTTTTTAATACCTCTGATCTCAGAGGAGAGAGAGATCACTTAAGAGGAGGTTGAAATTTCTGTGACTTGAAAATGTGAGAATAGCTGTGAAGGTACCTTTTCATTCTCTAAATGTGCAGCTTATGAAAGAAAGGTGTTACCAGGTCTGGGAATCAATGTTTGCTAAGTCTTTTCAAAAGGCATTTTAATCATCATGAACAAACAAAGGTGGCCTTCTGGCTGGCTGATCAAGGTGGCCCCATCAAGTAAACGTTAAAAACATTGGGACAAAAGAGACCCAGTAGCTGAGTACATGCCTCATCTGTGTGAAACCCTGGGTTTGATCTCAGCATCTCCTCTTTCCCCCCTCCAAGAAGGGAAAAATATAGGATGAAAAAGGAAGAGCCTCTTAAATACTATTTTTAATAAAGAGCTGAAGTAAGGAAAGCAATTTCTGCAGAAATATTTGTAAAATGAACAGTATTTAAACCAAAACCTTTAGCTAAAAAAAAAAAATACAGTTTAAATGGCACACTGTCAGACTCAACATTCCTACGTACCTGATTCTGGATTTACCAAGAAACTCCCGTAGACCCTCTTTAATAACTAGAAAACACAAAAAAGAAATACATTAGTACAAAGGCCAAAATAATTTTATTATTTTAAAGCCCATTCCTTTCTAAGACCTTAAGCCAGCAGAATTCTTCTTAGCTCTCATTCACTACCTGGCTAAAGAGTGGAATCACCAAGAAAGTCAGTCAGAGAACTGAGATTAGAATCCAAAAACGTAGCCTAGCTTGTTTTTCAATCAAGACATCCTTTAGGATCAGCTCTTTGCTCTCTTCCAGATCAGACATGGCACAATCAGAAAACATCTTTGTTTTCTGAAGGGCATAAGGAGACCAAACTGCACGAGAATGTACTAAGCGTGTTATCAACTGAACGGAGGCAAAAACCCGCCAACGTTGCCAGGTGAAGGAAGAGTAAAACCAGACTGTTGGGAACTGATTCCAGTTAGCTTGCTTATCTAGAGATTTTAATATTATTTAGCCCAAAGTCAACTTTTTAAAGGAAAGACAAGTTTACTGAATCTACGCCAGCTATTTATACTGGGGGTCAGGAGAGCATATGCTTTTTTTTTTTTTTTTTTTTTGGTGTCACACCCAGTGATGTTCTTGACTGGTGGCGCTGGAGAATCATATGGGATGCCGGGGATCGAACCTGGGTCAGCTGTGTGCAAGGCAAATGCCCTACCCGCTATGTTATTACTCCGGCCCCAAGAGATTATATACTTTTAATGTGTTCTCTCAAACCAGTACTGCTAGCTACTTTCTGACTTTTTCGGGAGGGAGTTACCAGTCAAACCACAGGACTCACCCATGTGAGCCAAGAGGTGAGAGGTGTCACAGGTTCCTTTCCAATTTTTTTTAAGTAAATGAAAAAACAAGAGCCTCTATAATTTTGAGAGGTAAGGGTGGGGTGGTGGCCGGTTTGTGCTATACCAGGCACTACTCAGTGCTTACTCCTGATACTGTTCAGGGATCATTTCTAGCGAGGCTCGGGGGACCAAACCAGATAAACCGCATGTAAGGCAAAAGTTTTACCCTCTGTACTATCTCCCTGACCCCAACAGTCTCTTTTATAACTTCCTTGTTTTGGGTTTCTGCCAGTGACTACTTCACCTGGTGGAAACTATGCCTTGCCAACTAGTTTAAGAAACAACTTTTTTTTTTTTGCTTGTTGGGTCACACCCAGCCAATGCTTAGGGGTTACTCCTGGCGGTGCTCAGGGTCCATATGGGATGCAGGGAATCGAACCTGGGCTGGCCGCATGCAAGGCAAACAAACACCCTTCCAGCTGTGCTACTGCTCCAGCCCCAAGAAACAACCTTTTTTATTTTGAAGAAACAATTCTGATTTAAATGTCGCAGAAGTACATGTTAAGCAGTAAAAAAAAAAAAGCAGATATTTGGAGGCAGAAACAAAATACAGGTTTAAGCCACGGGCAATCTGATAACTTTTTCATTTTTTAGCAGTCATTATATGCCCAGGAGGCAGGCAGCAGAAATGTCTTATAAAATGTCACTCAAAGACATCCTTCATTAAAAACTTATAATCAGGAGGGAGGTGGGGGGAAGTGAGAGAGCGAGAGAGAGAGCAAGAGAGCGAGCACAGGGGCTAAGGTGCCTGCCTTGCATGCGGAGAGCCCCAGTTATATCCTTGGTGCCACATGGTGCCCTAAGTATTGCCAGGTGCAGCCCTGGAAGCCACTGAGCACAACCAGGGTGGCCTGCATAACCCCTGCAGCACCACTCTAGGTCCCCAGCACTGAATCACCGGCCTGACTAGCTTAGAATTACCTAGAGGGGTCCCCAGATCCCTGGCACATCACTTGAGAGGCCCAAAGAAATCCCAAATTTAAAATAAATTAAAAAACTCCACAAAATTAATTTTTTTCTGTCATAGTGCTGAGGATTGAAAGGGAAGTGCTCTACTGGTATGTTATACTTCCAGTTTGAAAACAGAACCAGGGAGTGAAGATGGCAGCACCGTTTCCCAAGGGGGGAGAGGAGAGCTCAGAGGAGCTCACGGCCTGAGATATAGGACAGGAGCTGAGGCGTTTGCCTTGCCTGTGGCCAACCCTGATTCAATCCTTGGCACCTTATATGATTCTGAAAACTCAGGAGCCACCCCTGGACGTGGCTTGGCCACTCCCTCCCTCCCCCAATTATGTCAATGCCCGACACTCCCCACACTCCCCAGTCCAACAGGCTGTATAGGGGTTTAGCTCCAGGTGTCTGTTCTAACACTTTCTTGGCACCAGCATACTAATGACCTCCCTTATCTTCTGGTGTAACCACAGAAAAGGGGGATGTGGAGCTCAACTGATGCTAAGTTATCAAATTAAAAGGGAACAGAGGCAGAGACTTCTGTTACACAGGCATGTTTGAAAGGATTCCTTTGGGCCGAGAGTGCCACTTTGGCCGCTCCATTACAGTGTAACAGCCCTCACCCTTGTCCCCTAAACACCCACACAAACAGAGTTAGTGCCAATCAGATGCTTCAGATGCTTGCTTCCCAACCTTGATTTCCAGGTGCCCTCTAGACATTATGTTAAAAAACAAATAAACAAACAACACCCCCCCCCAAAAAAAAACCCAAACAAAAAATAAAACAAAACAAAACCCAGGAGCAAGCTATATGCTTTATGCCTAATTTGGAAGAAATATCCCTTGGTGAGATTTGTGCCTTTTAGACTAGTCTGATTGGTGACTGTACGGAGCTGCGTGTAGTTCCTATCTGGTGGCCATGCACCACAATGAGGATCTTTACAGAAGAGGAACTACAGAGAGAAGTTCAAGTCTGCTGGCACAGAGATTGACCCGAAGGTGTCCCTCATACCACTTCTTCTAAAGAGTTTGGGAGATTAAAAAAAAAAAAAAGAAAGAAGGAAAAGCACCATGGCCACCCCGCGAAAACTTTTATCAGCACATTAGCATGCTGTCTCTAAGCTGTCCATCTGTGTACACTACTGGGGTGTGGAGAAAGGGGAGACCATAGGCCCCCCAATTTCACTTTAAGCTTATTAACTGTTTCAGATTGAAGAGGTGCTGTGAGTCAAATATACGCCCCCTCCAATTCCTTTGTGCCCCCCAATTCAGCAAAACCAGCCAACACTTCCCTGCTTATTTCGCTTGCACACTTAGCCATGATTCACTTTTCAAATGTGCAATGCCCCCTGTTGCAGCTGAATGACACCAGGGGATACCCAGGCGGAGGCGACCGATCATTTACCACAATCAGACCTTCCCCCTAGCAGTAGAGGCTCTCTGCCTTGAAAAGGGGCCTGGGACAAAAATAAGCTTCCTGTGGCTATGACGGGCTGGTCACTGTTTAACCAACCCAGTAGCCATTTACCATGCCCTCTGCTCCTGCTGTGTGAATGCAGTGCACTCCACCCACTTGGGTGGGTGGAGCTGGTTCTTTGACCCCTGCGGCAGCTGGAAGAATAGCGCCATGCCTGACGCTCCATGGTGAGGAAGCACAGACTCAGTTTAGGAATCGATTCACTTTCCTGCCCTTCCAAGGATTCAGACTGTTGTACCCAGATCTTTAAAGAGAGAAAGGTCTCAGGAGAACGATTATAGACTTCAGAACAACTCAACTGTCTGTTCAAACACCTCAGTAATTCTTCTCAGGATAAATTTTCTTTATTTTTTTCTGGCGCACACCTGACAGTGTGGGAGAACAGGGTTTGCTCCCTGTGGTGCTTGAGCCCCAGCATGCGTTCTAGTCCTTTGAACTTCTTCTCTGGCTCTATTGCTACTGTTCTACCTGAGAAGTTTTCACATACTTTCTACCACTATGTATTCATCCTGAGCTCTGCCTTTTCCAGGTAAAATGACATTCAGCCCAATTCTCTATAAGCATTTGGCACTTCACTTGAACTCATGAGGCAAATCAAATGTCTATGAATAATTATGGGATATGACCACCTATGGTTCTTGGTGTTGTTTGGTTGCCATTAGTTTTATTATTTTTCAATCCCCCGGCCCCAAGTGCTGCTTCATATAGACTCCTAACCACATCGTAGGTATGAGGGGTGGGAGAGGTCCCCTTTTCAAACAGAGGCCTCCATAATGTTCATCAGTTGGTATTTCAGAGCTGGGAAGTTAACTACAACTTAGTTCGTCTCAGAGCAACAAGGTGAGCATCAACCTCTGCTTTTTCCTTCTTTGTAGGCCTCACCCAGTAGCACTCGGCCCGTGTGGACCAGCTGTGCCCTGTGCAGCCCTAGTGTGAAGGGACACATGCAGGGCCAGGGTCTGGGCCTTGCACATACCAGCACGTGCGGCTCCATCTGAATTCTCCCAACCCTTTAATTTTAGGTTTGGTGACAAAAAACTGACATCTAGAACAGCGGCTAGGGCGTTTGCCTTGCACGTGGCCAACCTGGGTTCGATTCCCAGCATCCCATATGGTTTCCCGAGCACTGCCAGGAGTAATTCCTGAGTGAAGAGCCAGGAGTAAACCCAGTGCATTGCCGGGTGTGACCCAAAAAGCAAGCAAACAAACAAAAAAACCCCAAACAAAACAAAACAAACAAAAAAACTGACATCTTGGTCTCTTCTGCAAAAACCTTAAAAAAATCAACACCACAACACTAATATGAATCAAATAATTAAAAACCATGACTTTTTAAAATAGAAAAAGATGTACTATAGTTCCTTTTTATTGAATAATTATTAATTTACAAAATGACATCATTTCAGGGGTACAAAAGCTATTACTCTTAATCAGAAAAATAGAAATGGCTGTATCTTCATTCACTAGATTAAGGAGAATGCTGTTAAACTAAAGATATTTGAAAACTGATTCAGGAACTGAGTCATACTTCCTGCTTCAAGACCCAACCACAACGTGCGCACACTGGTGTAATAGCATTTTCTTTCTTCCATAAATGGCTCTCCCTAGTGCAAATATAGTTCAACAGGAACCAAACCTGCTACTTTAGCTCTCAAAAGAAGTCAGTGAATAAGAAAAGACCATCAAGAGTTTCACAATGCATGGGCAATCTTTCTTATTTCCCCTAAGGCAGTCAGTCATAAAGAAAAGTGACTTAAGAGTCCCAGCTAAAAAGAACATTAAATAGGAAAAATTAAAAGAAATACTTGTGCCTACATTTTTCAGAATGAGGAATTAAGGTGATCCACTTTAAACAGGTTACAAGTTATATAGCTCCTCGACAGTGCTAGAGAAAGAGAAAGGAACCCGAGATCTCGGCGGGAGGTGGGGCACAGTGATACCGCACACGCCCTGCTTGTGCCAGGCTCTGGTTCAAGCCCCCACAGCACTAAGAAAGAAAGAGAACAGGACCCATTTCCCACTGCATTCTTGACTGAGCTGTTTTCAAGGAAAACGATTCTTTGAGGACCTTTAAAAACCCACATATTTTGGGCGTGTTGGGTCCACAGCTGGCAGTGGCTATTCCTGCCTCTGTACTCAGGGGATACTTCTGGCAGTGTTTAGGGGGCCAATGTGGTGCTGGGGATCAAACCTCAGCCACATATAAGGCAGACACCTTAAGCCCTATAGTGTTTCTCTAGCCCCTGGAGGTGAAAGTGGTTTTTCCCAATGGATTAGGAACCTCTGTTTTCCCAAAGTAAAGAGCAAGCAAGCAAGCAAGCAGCCAAAACCTTTCCTGGGAATCAGTCTTCTTAACAGCACTATGGGAAATAGGATCCATATAACCCACCTGGGGGCGGGTGATGAGGGGAGTTTCTTAATTCCTTGTTCCAGGTTTCTGAGGGGCAGCTGCTAATCAAAGGGGAGGTGGGAAACCAAAGGCCCAAAGAAGAAGGTGTGCGACCTACCTCATCTGCACCATGTGCTTGAAGTTCCTTGTAGAATTTCAAAGAAATACTGACCATCACTTTAGTTTTGTCTCCATTAGGATTGGAAATATGATAGAGGACCCCATCGAAATCTGTGAGGAAAGCAAGACTGCTTAATTTGACAATGGGGAACAGTATTTCAGAGTGTCAGCCACCTGGCTGCTGTAGGCCCTTTTGTATGAAAACTGTCACTGTCACTGTCCTCCCGTTGTTCATCGATTTGCTCGAGCGGGCCCAGTAATGTCTCCATTTTGTATTCGATATGCCAAACACAGTTACAATTGTCACAATTGTATGAAAACATGTAGGTAAAAAAGGCGTTAAATTAAAAATTCACATCTGGGGGGGTATGTCAGGAGAAAACACTAGGCTATTCTTGGCTTTTTCCTAAAAGTACATCCTTACCTTTCTCACAGCTGGGTGTTCAAAAAATGTGAAAAGTTTACTGTGATGCACCAAAGTAGACAGAACAGTCTAATGAACTGTGCTCCTATCTTGCACTTTAACAATTAGAAACACGCGACCAGTCGTCTTTTATCCAGACACCCCCTCTCTGATGCTTTATTCTGGAGCAATCCCCAACCACCCTATAATTTCATCTCTATATGTTTTAGAATATGACCCTCTAGAAGACTTCTTAAATACAATAACTGTATCCTGCTAGTTCAAAAAAAGAGAGACTATAAGCAAGTTAACATCAAACACACAGCCAAGCATTCCAATTTCTGCCTTGGACTGAGAAACAAAAACACAGATTTCTGGCTTTTCCCTCTGGAGAAGCCTCATTCTCTCCAGAACACATCTTTCCCTTCACATTCCTCTAAATTTTTCAATAAATTCTATTATATTTCATGGAAAACAAGGTAACACAAAACTCTTATCTTCTTTGGATTAAGACCCGAGTTAAGATTCACACACTGCTCCTGGTTATTTCTTAAGTTTCTTCTCATCTAAAGACCTTCCTCCTTCTCTTAGGCTTCTCTTCTCCTGTGGCACCAGAGAGGGGCCTGGCCCTGTGTCTGAAACTACGAACTGCATTTATCACTCAATACTGTTACTCAAAAATTATATATAAAAAAAATTAAAAATCTGGTTAACAATGGGAAGGTATATGGCTGGGGCAGACATCCCCAAAGGGAAAATGGTAAGCAGTAAAAAAAAAAAAGAAAAAGAAACCCATCACTTGGGAGCTGGCATTGAGCAGAGGGGACTGGGAAGGAGCTGAACCCCCCAAAACGGCACATTGCGGGGCTGCAAAAGGTCATCTGAGATAGTCAAGAAATGCACCCATTCTGAACAGAAGATAGTTGTATAATGGCTTGAAGTTCCAAAGTAACCAAGTACAATCAACTTCCAGCGCCTTAGTCTGAACTACGCTATATTTTTTGGCCATGTATGTATTCTGTGATGTTAGGGATTCAAACATGCAAGGCAAGTGAGCTACAGCACAGCTCTATCTCGGTCCCACATCTTGCTTCATTTTTATAGGGAAAGCGAGTATGGCGACATCTAAGATTTTTGTGTTTCCCTGCTACTCTAGTGCTAGGTAAACTCTGATGATGACTAATCGAGGACAATCACTGACAAATTTTCTAATTAAAAAACCCAGTTCTGCGGCACAAGCTGAAACTTTACATTGTTCACTTAACCATAAAATTATCTAAAATAAGCACCTCAGTAAGACTTGACAATCAAAGGGTAGTACCAAAATGACAATATGTAATTAAAAAAAAAAAAACAAAACAAAACACTTTTTGGTTTGTTTTTGGATCACACCCGGCCTTGCTCAGGGCTTATTCCTGGCTCTGTGCTCAGGGATCATTCCTGGCTGGTTCCCTATGGGATGTCAGGGGTCAAACCTGGGTCAGTAGCATGCAAGGTAAGCATTCTGACTGCGCTCCTATTGCTCCATCTTTATTTTTATGCTGTGTCTTCTTTTTTTTCAAATTTGGAGGCCATACATCATGGGTCTCAGGGGGCTTTGATATACTGGAGATCAAATCCAGGCCCTCACAGATGCAAGGCAGGTATTCTACCTCGTCAACAATACCCCCTTTCCCATACTATCTGTTCTATTAACAAACCTAAAATAAAGACACTTACCTGCAAATGTCACTTCTACAGCTTCTGGTTTGTTTCTGCAAAACAAAACAAAAGTTTCTTAGTTGAGATGAGCTATCTTCAAGGGACCTTGCAAAGGTTCCTAAATTTTATGGAAAAATATCTGTGTAAATCCTCTACTTACTGCCCATCCCAGTACACAATCCATTTTCTCATGTACCTCTGGACCAAAGTAGAACAAAACCAGAACAGACAGAGCTCTTGTTTTCTAACAGCTATCAAATCTCCACTGTGACGGATGGTCGCTTCTCACTGGAGTTCATAGGATCACAATATAAAAGCATTTGTATATGTGGACCACAAATACCATTATTTTGATCATCTTTCCTCACTGGAGAGCAGAGAGACATAAGTTGGACTTTCAGCAGAATAACGGCTTAAAATAGACCATACAATAATCTAAATTTAGTTAATGGGAAAGGATGACTTCAGACCATAAAACAAGCATCAAGTTCGATTTTATTTCAAAGACAATCTGGAAGTCTCCCTACACATCTTTCCCTCTTCCTATATGACACCACAGTACTTAGCACTTTCCTTCAGGAAGTTTTCTTTGACTGGTTTTATCCAAGTTTTGTTTGGAAACGTTCATGGAAAGTAACTGCTTTCCATCTTCACTTTCTTGCAAGGAGCAAATTAACACCAGTATGTCTATTTACTTTCACACCCATCCCTCTATAAAATGGGAGCACTCAAGAGTCTCGCTTTCTCATATAATGGGCTAAAGAGAAAATATAAGAAGTGTTTGAGTGGGCTGGAGTGATAGTTCAGTGGGTAGGGCATTTGCCTTACATGTGGCTGAACTGGGTGCAATTCCCAGTATCCCAGATAGTCCCCCTGAGCACTGCCAGTAGTGACCCAAAAAGAAAAAAAAAAAAAAGAAGTGTTTGAAACAGGAAGGCTTTATTCGGAAAGGTAATGATAATGACAGCTGACTATTTTCTTCAGAATTCCTAGCTTAGCCTGGTACATGGACGACTTCTAGTTGATAAACGCTGCTGAGTTATTATCTGGAAAGCAGGACATACATCCTAGCTAAAAATGTGATGACCAATTAACCCCTAGTGAAAAAGTTGCTTTATATGGTGCCCCCTCTTTTCTTCAAGGCTCACTGGTAGGAGATAAATGAAGATACTACTGTTTTATCAACTGGTTACTCTGAGTCACATTTTATTTTCTTTTATGAACTATCAGACAAGCTATATACATGTTCACATTTATTCTTGCCCAATTTGCACAAGATTACACAGTTAAGTACATGCCTTTTATATGATCTGTTCCCTCACCAGTGAAAGCAACCAAGACAGAGCTGCCCTCCAGGGTTGCTGGGAAATAACGGAACATATAATGAGTTTATGACGGTTGAAAACCTGTTGCCAGGGCTAAGCAGTACCTTTCCAGGAAATTGGCTTCTATTATGCATGTCAGCCTTGTTGAAAACCAGTATGATCCTGCTTTCTCAAAGCTATCGTTTATGTCACTTAGGAAAAGCACTGAGGGGTGGGGGGGTCCTAAGAATGGAAGCATCAAGTGGATTTATACAGAAGCAGTGGGTTCAGAATATGATAAAAATAAGGACAAAAATTTAAGTTGCATCTGACCTTATATCTGAAACTGACCAGCTAGTCACTAATGCCCACCTCCAGAGAACAAGCATATAGAAGGAAGAAATGCAACATTAATCTAGGCCCAGCTGAGTGACCCTAAGAGACTGCATAATACCGTGAACAGCACTGATGTGAATTTCCCTGGCGAAGGCTGGTTGTGCCAGAGTCAGAGTGTAATCAAGTCCATATTGCATCATTTGGTCAGTGGTTGGTGTTCTATTTGTTTTTAATTAGGCTTTAACTTAGCCATCAACCTCATCCAATTCACAAATGGATAAAAATCAAGTATCAAAAACTAGCCCTGGGGCTCTAAGCTGCAAATATTTCTCCCCTTTTCAGGCTCTGCAGGGCCAATATCAAACCCGGGGTCTCACATACGGAGGCATCACTCTACCACTGAGACATCAGCCCCTGCCCCAAGCCCTGAAAATTTTAAGTTCTTCTAGCTGTAAGGTTCCCTAAGCTACGATTCCCCACAGGGGCAAGTTCGTAAGATCTATACTAAGTGGTTTGCCATCTGAATTGGGAATATTTGTCAAATCAGTGCCATTAATATTTTAGCTTACCGCTGACAGCTGCACCAAAAGGCTGCTGACAAGAGCATTAGGCCAAAGTATTAGGCCCAGCAAAGTCACCTAGGAGCTGGAGGGCCACAGCAGAGAGGACACAGAGTGGGAGGCATACTCCAACAGGGCTGTGTCTCAAGTCAAAGACCAAGTGCTTTTAGTTGCAGTTGTGGCTTGAAAATCATGGAGCCAGAGGGATGAAACATAGTTCTGAAGAAAAGCAGCCCACTGCACAGGCCCAGAAGAACATCAGCGATATTCTGTCCGACCATCTGCTAAAATTTCCCAGGATCCCGGAGTTTCAGTGCAGAAAAAGCAAATCCAAGTGGCTGACAAAAGTTCTGCCACTTGCTGGCTCCGTGATGACAAAAAACGTGATTCAATAAGCCAGCAAGCTTCAGGTTTCCTTTTGAGAAAATGGAGATTCAAAGACTCCTCCCAGGCCCCGGGGGATGTCTCAGTGGCAAAAGGTGCCACTTTTGTGGCCTTGCCAGTGTGACTCTGGTTGTGTCCCGTGCCGCCCATATCCCCAGGGCATGCAAGCAAGTGTGTACAACCCCTGGGCATCGCACCAAGAAAGGGAAGGGGGAGAATAAAAGGAAAGAAATACACAAACACATACCTCCTAAAACTGCTGTGGAGACTAATCAAGATGACAGGAGTATGGCAAAGTCTCCCAACCAGTGTCTGGTGACTAAGCTCTGATAGGCTGAGATAATGATCAATGGTCCTCAGAGCCCACAGCCCTGTGATAGGATCGCTAAGTTATATCATTTACCCAGCTGTACTCTCGGCACAGAGAAGGTACAAACCAGGCTCAGCACTTTGGATACTGCAGGAAGACAGAAGTAAAAGGCACAGTCTAGGCCAAGATACTAGAAGAATACCAAGATACTAAGAGAGATGCAAATGAAGGGTGTGGACCTTATCCTATGCATGACACACAACTTCAGTCAGAATAACCAGGGATGAGTGCTTGCATGACACTTAACACACAGTAGTTACTCAATAAACACTTTTCCCTTAACCGCTCCCAAAGCACTAGTCTTCTCAATGGAAATTGAAAACTTCTACCTGTCACATAAGTAAATTTTGGGGATGGGGGTGGGGGGCGGGGGGCGGGGGTCCACGCTTGGCCACACGCAAGCAAGAGCTCCAGGCCCCCCCCCCCCCCCCGCCCCGTAGTATCTCTCTGGCCACATTTTGAAACTGAGTATGAAAACTACCTTAAAGCAAAGCTTCTGGTCCACAGAAGGTGATGAGTTGTTGTTGTTGTTTTTTTGGTCTAAATAAGGGGTCTCATTCTCTTTTCGAGAAAGAGAAATCTACCTTCTTCGGCGCATATGCTGCCTGAGTCAATGTGCTGCTTGTGCCCACATGTCCAAGCAAATTATCGTCCACATCTCCCCTCTTGAGATCTCGTGTCTAATGCTGAGATATATGTAGGGGCTCTCTCTGCCTTTGGAGAAGCCGGAGTTCTCTCATTGAGCATGTTACTCTTTCTCTCCCTGCTTTCCTTTCCTAAAAACCTCCAAATAAAATGTTTTTACTTAAAACAAAACTACCTTCTTTAAGGGAACAAACAGAAAGCATCCCCCAACTGCGCCAGGGCTCCTACAGCTCTTTCCCACTATCCTCGTGCCTACTCATAGGGCAGGTGGTGGATAGGGCACATGCTTCAGGACTGTCCCAGGTGGAGCTAAATATCAGACTTTGAAGCCACAGTTAGGAAAGGGTTGGGGACAGTCTTGACATCCAGAACAAGGAGAAACAGGAATTAGTATCAGACTTATAATGTCTAGCATTCTAACAAGTAGGCTGGGTATGTTCTTGGGGTGGGGGTGGGGGGTGTTATTGACTACGGGACACAACATTCAATTATTCAATGGCTTTCAAGAGACATTTTTTAATGGGGGAGGAGGGGTGGGCTCCTACACAATGCTTAGGGAAGCTGGGGATCCACCCTGCAATACAGCCACAATGCTCTGGTGCAGTACTATTCAGGGCCTTGTCATGTCAGGGACCACCAGGGCCACAGGAGCTAAGGGGTCATCAGGATTATAGTTGGTATTAGCTGGTGGTGTTTGAGATGGAACTGAGGCCCTTCAAGCCATGTTATCTCCCCAGCAACATCCCTAAAATTTTTTTTGGGGGGAGTAAGAGGATCCCAAGAAGTGCTCGGGTGGGTCCGCTGCCAGCATATCAGTCATCCAGGCTGCTGGTTCCGAGGGTGCCAGGAAAACCCAGGCCAGCCCAACAGTATTCAGGGGATTGGTATTCTGTGATGCTGAAGACAGAATCAGGGTCAGCTGCAGGCAAGGCATATACCTTAAAATCTACTTAAAACCTAAAATTTTAATTTTGTTTTTCAGGGGGACTACAGCATTCAGGGCTTACTTATAGTTCTATGTTCATGGATTCTTCTTTTCTCTCTCTCTCTTTTTTTGCTTTTTGGGTCACACCGGCGATGCTCAGGGCTTACTCCTGGTTTTGCACTCAGGAATCACTCCTGGCAGTGCTCGGGGGACCATATGGGATGCTGGGAATCAAACCTAGGTCGGCCGCATGCAAGGCAAACGCCATACCCGCTGTGCTATTGCTCCAGCCCTCATGGATTATTCTTGGTGGGCTCAGGGGACCACCATAGGTGCCAGGGATGAACCCAGTCAGATGTGTGCAAGGCAAGCACCTTACCTACTGTACTATCTCTCCAGTCCCTCCAGCGCTGATTCCTTTTGTTTTGGGGTCAAACCCAGCAATGCTTAGGGGTTACTCCTGGCTCGACACTCACAAATCACTCCTGATGGTGCTTGGGAAACCAAATGGGACTGCTGGGGATCAAAACCGAGTTGATAGTGTGGAAGGCAAGCACCTTACCTTACTCCAGCTCTGCATAGCTCTGATTTTTTTTTTTTTTGGCTTTTTGGGTCACACCTGGCGATACACAGGGGTTACTCCTGGCTCTGCACTCAGGAATTACCCCTGGTGGTGCTCAGGGGACCATATGGGATGCTGGAAATCGAACCCGGGTCGGCCGCGTGCAAGGCAAACGCCCTACCTGCTGTGCTATTGCTCCAGCCCCAGCTCTGATTTTTAAGGGAAAAAATTTATCGTTTTTCCAAGGAAGTTTCTAGAACATCACTAATCAGTCACAAAACTGGCCATTACATTATCTAATTCTCTTTTGTCACTGATTTAGAACTTTTACTCATTCATTCAAGTTTCCATTTGGGTGTGCATCCCTCTATTAGGCTGAATTAGAGAAACCACTGAACTCTATTACTATCTCACTATGAAGGTTTTTGCTCACCCTCTAAGGTACATCAAGAACTCCCATTTATCCTTTTGAATAAAGTTTAGAAAATGTAACACATTAGATTCAGGTAGTCCTATTCTTTGCTAAGTCATTTCTCAAAATATGGAGAACAAAGAGAATCTGAAAGCTGACTTGCACAAATGAGAGAAAAGTGACAAGCTCCCAAAGTATCTGAGGGCCATTTGATCTGACTTCATCTAGTCCTGCAAGAAAACATTTGCTCAGCTGATTGTACCAAGATGAGCAAATTATAGACTCTAAGGAGCCATCAGTTCGGTGGACTTTCTCTGGGCCTTCATGCCCAAAGTAGCACTGTTCTCCCGTTGTTCATCGAGTTGCTTGAGCGGGCCCAGTAACATCCCAAAGTAGTCCCAAGAAAAACCGAGGACAAGGAGATGTGGGCAAGTATAAGGATCTGTAAGAAAGACCAACCTGGGTTAGATTTCCAGCAACCCATCGGGTCCTCCGAGCCTGCCAGAACTGATTTCTGAGTGCAGAGTCAAGTGTAAGCCCTGAGCACCACCAGGTGTGCACCCCCCACCCCCCCCAAAATGCAATCAGACCATGTCAGTCAGTCAGCCACTACATTTTATTCCTTCTGAATGCTCCAACAATGTCCTAGTTACTGATCACTTCGACAGCCTGTCTCTCTGAGGACATATGCAGCGTATTTGGGAACGAGAACAAGGTATCAGCAAGATTTAATTTATTCCTTTCTCAAATTTCTCCGCCCACAGTCCTCGCCCACCCCATTGGCACCGCTTGCTTACTGAGCTTCACTCCCCCTCATAGAACCACAGCTCCCCACAATATGCACAGCTGTGGCATGGAGCCAGCATGCATTTATAAAATCAACAGCCATCGGCATCTGACAGCATTTCCTCAATTTTGGACTCCAGACTCAAGTCGACAAGTACAGCTTCTGGGGGTTGAAAAGCTTCTGGGTGTAGCCAAATAATTAAAATAACTTGCCAGATTGTGTCTTTAAATGGGGGGGGGGGTTGGGGGTCGAGGTGGTAATTCCTAAATGAAAGGTAATGCTGTTGACAAGAGCTACATAGGCGATAACTTGCAATGTGGAATATAGATTTTTGGGGGGTTGGGGGGTGGTGATGGTGCTGGGATCAGACTTAGGGCCTCATACATGTGAAGTATGTGCTGAATGATAGTCACACATTCCTGACCAGAGTTTAGCCTTTCTTTTTTTTTTTTTTTTTTTTTGCTTTTTGAGTCACACCCAGCAATGCACAGGGGTTACTCCTGGCTCTGCACTCAGTAGTTATTCCTGGTGGTGCTCAGGGTCCATATGGGATGTGGGGAATCGAACCCGGGTCGGCCGCATGCAAGGCAAACGCCCTACCCGCTGTGCTATCTCTCCAGCCCCAGAGTTTAGCCTTTTAATCAGTCACATTCTTTGAGTTTGGTGACTGGGGGAACAGAAGACAATTTACCAATTAATTATCATTTTATAAGGCTAAAGAAATCTTTTTTTTTTTTTTTTTGGTTTCTGGGCAACACCCAATGGTGCTCAGGGCTTACTAATAGCTCTGCTCTCAGAATCACTCATGGTGGTGCTCAAGGGACCACATAGGGTAATGGGGATTGAACCTGAAGCAGCTGTGTACAAGGCAAATGCCCTACTGGCTGTACTATCACTTGAGCCCCTTTTAAATCAGCCATTCTCCTAGGAGTATAGCCGAATAAAGAACAATTTGTAGTGAATCTTAGGCTTTGTCCAAAAATGCCACCAAATTTAAAGGTTACTGTGACCACATGTACTTTCAGTCACAGCAGCAGCTGCTCCCAGACTGGTGGCGGGGAGGCCGCCTGGCAGTGACTACAGACTATATCCAGGCCTCCAGCATGCCAAGCATGACTTCCTACCCTTTACAGCCATCTCCCTGGTCCCAAATATGTTCTCAGTCTTGGTGTCAAAATTGCTCTATCCCCAAGGAAGTTCAGACTTTCAGTAGGAAGTCACAGGCAGAAGTTCCAGTAGGATGATCTGAGAGCAAGTATTAACAAAAACCAAAACAATCTCAAGAAGGCGAATTACTACCAGACGATTCTGAAGTGTATGTGACAGGACTATTTTTAAGACTATCTCAGGCCTACATTGGAGAAGTAATGTGAGCCAATAGAACTTCCTGCAATAATGAAAACGCTGTGCCTCTGTACCACAGAAACACCAGCGACTTCTGCCACATGAGGCGGCCGAGCACTGCAGCTGTGGCTAGCAGCACAGAGCAACTTGACTTAAGTTTTAGCCCATCTTTTATTTTTATTTGAATTTAACTAGCCACATACAGCCACTGGCTCTGAGGTTCTGCACAACAGCTCACAGAGCTGAAAGAGCCTCTCTGGAAAAGGCAGCTGGAACCCCGAGTTTTCCCAACTTGTTTGCTCTGAGGAGTGTCACGACGGGTGAGGCTGCCCTCTCCCTGGGAAATGCCTTTCGCACCCCCAGGTTTCTCCCTCTGGCCTCTCTCTTCTTTATGCTCACCTCTAGGCTCTCTCAGAAGAGACCTCCTCAACCCCCTGGAAGGTTTCTGCCTGCCTGTGAGAACACCGAAGCTCCTGGTGGGTACAATGCCCTGCTCCCCTGCACGGGTTGGCACAGGAGAGAACCTTAGCCATACTTAACAACTTCACTGCTGCTTCAGTCTCTGCTGCCTGGAAACGCTTTTGGCTCAGCAGCAAGCCTGAGCTCCCAGGCCAGGTGGTCAGGGCTGATTCCCCAGTGCTCAGCAGCAGAATGTGGTGTGAGCACACTCATTTCAAGTCCCACCCTTGAGGGAAGAGGGGCCCCGAATAAAAGCCCAAGCCCGAAGCCCTGCCCAAGGTTGCAGTAACACAGGCAATCAGAAGGTGCTAGATCTTTTAGCATGGGCCTAGAAGTGCCTACTTCCCTTACCCGGAAACAAGTTTTTTAAGAGTCCTCTTGCAAAAGTGAAAGCGCAAAGTTCCGAATAATGGGCCACCATCATCTGGTGTCCCAAAACTGATTAACACACAGATAGCCAGTAGCACTCCTACCCTTGAAGGCAGGCTGCGACTTGAGAACAAGCAGGCAGAGCCTCTCAGAACCACCCCGGTCTCATTCTTGGCTAGTCTGGACTTGAGGCACGTAAGATCAGCTGGGGAAAATGCAGAAGTGAATTCCACTTCCTCCTCTGTGCTATACTGCTTTTTCAAAAAAAAATTTAAAAAGTACACGGCAATCACCCAAAATTAGACTCTGCGCCCCGCTGCTTGAATATTTAAAAACGCAAAGGAACTGGTAAGGAAGGCTGAAAACGAAAAAAGTTAGCTTAAAATATAAGCGGCTGTGGCAGCCCTTGGCAGGAAGGAGAGGCACTTGCTGATTGGGTTACTTCAAGGGAAGTCCTGCTTTGTTTCAAAGATACAATCTGTGGCCCTATAAAAGATAGCAGACGCAAGATCTTCAACAGAAGCCTGGTGGGTTAGAAGTATCAGTTTCCAATGCCTCCAAGACACAGGGTCAAGACCACCACGGAGAATCCCCCCTCCAGGATCCTTCTCCATCAGAGCATTTCTCTTCCTATTACTGGTTCCCAGTTCACTGAGAAACAAGTTTATTTCCTCCAGTGTGCAAAGGAGTGGGGAGGCCTCATCTTCACAAATGGGGAAATGGGGGATGGGGTGGAGGGAACTGGCCACAGACCACGGAAAAAAAAAAGAGAGAGAGAGAGAAAAACCCAACAAATTCAGAAACTACAGCCCAGTTTCTTGGCTCCTGTTTTAACCATTACACTGAGGAGGAGAAGCAAAGCAGCTTCGGGAGGGGTTGGCCGTGTTCTGATTCTGGTGCTTGCCGGGGAAGGCTGCCTTGGAAAAAAAAAAAGTCTTAACCTATCTTGAAAGAAAAGGAAGAAAAGAAAAGAAAAGAAAAGAAAAGAAAAGAAAAGAAAAGAAAAAAGAAAGAAAGTCATCCAAGAACTTTAAAAGACGCTGGAGGTCATTAAGCGTGCAACTGGGCCCCGGGGAAGGGGCAGGCAAGCAATCACAGGGCTGGGGTCCAGCCTAAGAATGCCGAGATAAGCCGCGACAGGCCGGTGGGTGGGAACAGGGGCGCTGGAACCTCAGCAGAGCGATAAGGCATAGCTATAAGGGCGGACAGGACTTCTCGCTTTGCTTGAGAAAAAACACGGAACAAGATGGCCAGTGCCGCCCGTGCTGGAGGGTGGGATGGCGTTCCCCCCCCCCCCACTCCCGCGCCCCGTGCAGGACGGGGGTCGGCTCGCAGTCAGTCTCCCTCTGCACACCCCCACACCCCCACCCACGCACCCCCCCCCCACCCCGAGAGCTCCTCGCAGCAAGAGGCGGTAGCGGTGGGGTGGGGTGGACCAGGCTGCGGGGTCGGGGGGGGGGGGGGGGGCTCCCTCGGGGCCGGCCTCTCGCTCCCTGGGAATTCCGGGGAAACTCCTTCCAGGCCCGTCCCAACGCAGCAGCCGCCCCCGGGTTGCCCAGGCGGGGGTCGCGAGGGCCGCCCCTCCCTGAGCAGGCCTTCCCCCGACACCCCCCCCCCCCCCGGCACGCGCCGGGGCCCCTTCGCCCGCTTCCGCATGTCGCGAGCCCGCGCCCCGCGCCGCGCCCAGCCGTCGCGACCGACCTCCCACGGCCCTCCGCGCCCCCACAGGGTCCCCGCACACGTCGGGTCGGGGGAGGCCGCACGGTCGACCCCGCGCCCCCTCCGCGCGTCCCGGACCTCAGACATCCCCTCACACCCAGCGGGTCCCCTCAGACATCCCCTCACAACCGGCGCGTCCCCTCGCACGTCGGGGGCGGCCGCCCGGTCGACCCCGCGCCCCCTCAGCGCGTCCCCTCACACATCCCCTCACACGTCGGGGGAGGCCGCCCGGACCCCCCGCGCCCTCACAGCTCGTCCCCTCACACCAGCGCGTCCGCTCACACGTCGGGGGGCGGCCGCCCGCCCCGCGCCCCCTCACACCAGCGCGTCCCGACCTCGCCTCACGTCCCCTCACGTCGGGGACGGCCGCCCGCGCCGCAGCCCCAGCGCCCAGCGCCCAGCGTCCAACCCCGGCCCCGGCCCCGGCCCCGGCCCCGGGCGCGCGCTCACCCGGCAGCCGCGTTCTCGAACTTGAGCGCGAGCGTCTCCTCGATGATGCGGTTGTTCACCTCCAGCAGGATCATGGCGGCGGCTGGCCCGGGGCAGGGGGGAAAAAGGAGAAACAAGGGCGGGTGAGGGTGGGTCACGGAGGAGAGGGGAGGCCCGGGCGCTCGGAGCGGCCCTGCGGGGCCCCCCGAGGAAGGCGGCGGGGCGGCGGGGCGGGAGGTGAAGGGGAGCCGGGGTGGGTGGGGAGGGGAGGGGGGAGGAAGGGAAGGGGAGAGGCGCACGGCGGGCCCGCGCACGCTCGCTCGGCGGAGACGCCCGGCCACCCGACCGACCTGGCCCCCGAAGCTTGCACCCGCCTGCCGAGCCGCCGCCGCCGCCACCGCCGCCTCTGCCGCTACCGCCGCTGCTGCTGCCGCCTCACCGACAAGCCCGGTCCCCGCCCAGCCCCCGGCTCCGGCCGGCCACTTCCGCTCTCACACCCACTTCCGCTCGCCGCCCGGACGCGCGGCCCCGCGGCGCCATTTCCGCCCCGGCCGCGCGGGCACGCGCACGCAGGCGCGCTGAGAGGCGGGTGGGGGGGTGGGGGGAGGTTGCGGAGCGAGACCGGCCGCGCGCTCGCGCGTGCGCGTGCGCGTGCGCGGAGCTCGTCTTGGCCCCGCCTCCGCTCGGAGCCCTCCTGCCTGCCAGCGCTGCAAATGCCTCGCGGGACTGTGGTTCCTTTCCCCGAGGCCAGTGGGAAACTGCTGACCACCCCGGCCCGGGCTCCACCCTTCCGGCCTCATCCTTTTGCAGGCTGGGGTTTGAAGCTCGCGCTTGGCTGGCCCTCTCTTGGCTCAGTTGCTCGTCCCACCCTTTTAGTGACCTGCAAGGTCTCCAGAGTTCATGAGGACCGGGGCGCGCTCTGGGCTTGCAGGGATGAATGGAATAGACACCGCCCTACCCTCCTGCAGCTTGTCCGCTCCAACCAGGAGAGATGTGGCAAACCCTCATCCCACGGTTAAAATTGGGGCGTGCCTGAATAAACACAATAACCTCTTAGTATACCTGTATCGCAAACCATAATGCACAAAAGGAAACTGGAAGAGAGAGAGAGAGCACTAAGGAAAGTGCCTTTCATAGAGGGAGACTGGGTGGGTGTGGGGAGGGGATAGTGGAAGGGAAACGGGACATGGGTGGTGGGAAATGTGCACTGGTGAAGGGATGGATGCTGGATCATTGTATGACTGATACCCAAGTATGAACAGCTTTGTAATGGTCTATCTCACGGATCTTCAATTAAATTAAAAAATTAAAGAAACCTGGGAACACCGGTGCTGGGAAATGTACACTGGTGGAGGGATGGGTGTTGGAATACTGTGTGACTGAAATCTAATCATGGATAGCTTTGTAGGGGTCTATCTCACAGTGATTCAATAAAGTAAAAAAAAAAAACAATGTGGATTTTATGCCCACTTCAATCAGCTTAATCAGGGGCTCAATAAATAGCAGTACTCCTATATTAAAAAAAAAATGGGGCGTGCAAGGAAAGGTATTAAAAAGTCACTTAGGTGGCTGAGCCTCCCTTGCAGGCCTTTCATGCGTCCCTTTCTGCCTCCAGGTGGCTAAGCCCAGTTTTCTCAGCTGGGAAAGTGTTTTTGGAGGGAAGGGCAGCGGGAATCAAGAAATGCTGGCAGCCCACTTGGGTTCTATTTTTGGCATCCCGTTGATCCCCTGAGCCCACCAGGAGTGATCCCTGAGCACCATCCAGTGTGGACCCCAAACACAAAACAAAACAGAAGATAAATGAACGACAACTGGGATTATAAAGATAGTACAGAGGGTAAGGCGACCCAGAATCTATCCCGGACACCCCATGTGGTTCAGCTAAGCCAGGAAGTAAGCGCTGAGCATCACCTGGTACGGACCCCAAAACTAAACCAGAACAGAACAGAAGGATGATAGCAACAAAAATCACACATAGCATCAAGGCTCAATGAACAGACTTCTTGGAAGAAGATGAGAGAGGGAAGTTATGGGGGAAGAGGAGTTGGGACTTGGTTATACTGATGATGTGGGAGCATGGCATAGCTATATATCCAAAACACAGATTCAACAACACTGAAAACATGAGATCTAAGCTCCAACCTCTGAAATTGGTAACGTACCTGTCAGGGGCAGGTGGAGCTGGGGAGTGGGAGAGAAGGGTTATAGGAACACTGATGGAGGGAAGTTGACACTGGTGGTGGGATTTGGTGTTGAAATATTATATACCTAAAACTCAACAATGAACAACTTTGTAAATCACTGTTCTTTATTTCAATAAAAACATTAAATAAGAGACTTCTTTATGACTAGACTATAGATATGCTTCAGAGATGTACATCCAATTTATAAGCTGAAGTTGCAACAGTGGTTTTATGGCTTTTGTTCTGTGTGTTTTGGGTCTCACCCTCAGTGCTCAGGGCTTGCTCTTGGCTTTATGCTCAGGTATCACTTGTGGTGGGGCTCAGGGACCCAAAGGGGGTCCCAAAGTGCCAGCCAAGGGCCTTAGCCCCTGTACTATCGGGCCCCCAAGATTGTTTATTGAACCAAAATATTGCTTATGCATAGTTTTTTAAAAGTACACATATAATAATAAAATCTTACAATAAGTGAGAGATAACACAGGGATTAAGTGTCTTAACTTGCTAATTCTGGCCCAGTTTGATCCCTAGTATCACCTATGATCCCTTGAGCATTGTCTGGAGTAACCCCTGAGCAGAGAACCTGGAGTAAGCCCTGAGCACTGCAGGGTGTGGCCCCCAACCAAAACCCAAAACAGAACAAGACTAACTCACAATTTCCAACCTCTCCTCAGATGCGTTATTCTCAACACTTAAACAATCACGCTTATTATTATTGTTGTCGTTGTTGTTCTTATTATTATTATTATTATCATTATCATTATTGAATCACCATGAGATACAATTACAAAGCTTTCATGATTGAGTTTCAGTCACACAATGATTGAACATACATCCCTCCACTAGTGCACATTTTCCACCACCAAAATCCCCAGTATCCCTCCTGCCATCCCCACCCCACCCCATGCCCTGCCTCTATGGCAAACAATTTTCTTCTTAACTCTTTCTACTTTTGGCCCTTATGGTTAGCAATACAGATACTGAGAGAACATCATGTTTGGTCCTTTATCTACTTTCAGCACACATCTCCTATCCCGAGCAATCCCTTCAACCATCATTGACTCAGTGATCCTTTCACTGTTGGAGTACAAGGAGCTTAGGTCTATCAGGTTGCACCCATCACAGTGCTCCCGAGTCACTCCCATTCCTTTGTCTGTAACCACTTCTATGCTCTCTTCCTCAACCAGTTAATCAGCTTTTCCCCTAATCAGAATCTGTTTATTTGTAAGGTCTCATCCTTCTAGAACACTGAACTTGTACTGTAAGTTAATATTGCCTTTTTCCTCTCCTTGTGTCTTTTGAATAGTTTAATGCAAAGTCCTTTTTGTATGAATACAGGAAGACAATTAATATTATGCTTTGTATCTTAGGATTTAATTGGCTTTGAATATTATTCACTCCCGGGCATCTGCTTTCTCAACTTAAGCCTCAGTTGCCCTCGCTTCCTAGCACCGCAAGGGTAGGGTCCCGACGTGGGACTGGATGGAACCAGGGCAAGTCGGTAAGTTATGTGCTACCCTGGCATCGCGATGGGCCAGGCCAAGGTGCCACGATTCTTAACTATAGGTTAAGAGTTTGATCATAGGCCTTTGCCCATCCCTTTTTTGTGTGTTTACACATTCGCTATCCCAGCAGCCTTCTCTCCCAGCTCATAAGGCAGGCTTCCAAGCATGGAGCAATCTTTTTGGACCTTGTCTCTACTGTCCTTGGGTGTTGGTCTCATATTATGTTATTTTATATTCCACAAAGTAATCATGCTTATTAAGACTGTGTTTCTAATCACATGCTAATACTACTTCTTACTGATTTAAGTGTTACCTTTTGAGTTCCTCTCTCGGTAGTTTTTTTTTTTCTGTCATCCTTCCATTCACATGGTTATTTAACATCTGGTTAAACCAACAACAAGCAATTAAGTTATGTCTACAAATGTTTTTTACAGGCAAGCCAAGGAATGTGCTACAACCATGCCTTTAGCTTTTCCCACCTTTTATTTTTATAGTGTTAATGATGGCCTTTCTCTTTTAAAAAATGTTTTTAATAACACCATGATTTACCAAGTTGTCCATAATACAGTTGTTTCAGGCATTCAATATTTCTGAAATTAGTGTGACCAAAGTTCCCAGTTTCCCACCCAAGTCCCAAGGCTGCCCCCTTAGCAGGCACAACTTTACTTCATGTTGCTTGTTACAATACAAAGGCAAAGGGAATTATCAAAAAATAGGTCAATAAAAGTCAATTTGTGGTCACCTGATCACTTGACTTCCTGTTAATCAGTGATTTGCTTGAGCAGGCGCCAGTAACGTCTCCATTTGTCCATGTCTCATGCTAGTATAACCCACTACCCCCACTACCCAGCCGCCACCACACTCCAGGACGCTTTCCGGACCCGCATGGCCTCTCCGGCCTAGATTCACGCACGACTGAAGCCCCACAGAACAAGATAAGTGGAACTCTGAGACCTTGGACTCCAGGCTCAATGGACCCAGGGACAGAGATTCTTTGCTTGCTCCCAATTTGTGGTAATTGTCATGATATCTCACAATAGTGTTACTGAAGTTATTGGAGACTTATTGGGGAAGTTGGTGCTAGTTGCCATCATTGCCTTTTACGTTTCATGTGTCTCATTTTCCAGCTATCTGAGCTTAGCTTCCTGGTATCCAATGTACTCATCAGAAAGACTGTCACTGTTGCTGTCTTCCCGTTGTTCATCGATTTTGCTTGAGCCGGCCCTGTGGCATTGTGAGACTTGTTATTGTGTTTGGCATATCGAATACGTCATGGGTAGCTTGCCAGGCTTTGCCGTGCAGTCGAGAAACTCTCAGTAGCTTGCCCGGCTCTCTGAGAGGGGCGGAGGAATCGAACTCGGGTCGGCCATGTCAGCTGCATGCAAGGCAAATGACCTACCTGTTGTGCGATGGCTCCAGCAATAATATTTTCCATTTACTCAGATATACTAAGTTTCAGTTTTTCTCTAGATGTTTGCTCCAATAAGAGTCTTCCTTCCTCAGCTGGAGCGATAGCACAGCGGGTAGGGTGTTTGCCTTGCATGTGGCTGACCCAGGTTCAATCCTTGGCATCCCATAGGGTCCTCGCAAAACTGCCAGGAGTAATTCCTGAGTGAAGAGCCAGGAGTAACCTCTGAGTTTCTCTGGATGTAACTCAAAAATAAAAAAAAAAAAAATTTAAAAAAAAGAGTCTTCCTCTTGTTTCAATCTGGATTGATTGCTTGAAAATCCTTGGGATTTTTCTTCATTGTTCTTTTTTTATGTAGAAGTATTGCTATTTATTAAGCCATTGATTAGGCTGATTGAATTGGGCATGAACTCCGCCTTACGTTTTTTTTTTTGTCCTTTTTTATAATTTTATTTATTGAATCATCGTGAGAGCAGTTACAAAGCTTTCGGGTTTAAGTCTCAGTCATACAATGAAACACCCGTACCTTCACCAGTGCCCATTTTCCACCACCAAAAACCCCAGTATACCTTCCATCCCAAACCCTCCCCCTACCTGTAGGGAAGACGATTTCCACATTACTCTCTACTTTGATTACATTCAATATTTCAATATTTTTTATTCAATATTTCAACACCAGACCCACCATTAGTATTTGGGATTTTACCCCAACACTCAGATCTGCCAAAAAGGCAACATTAGACAATTTGTTTTTTATTGCTGATTATGAATAACATATGATGTCATAACCCTGAATGATCGGTTTGAGGCTCTTCGTGTTCCTAGAACAAGCAGATGTCATTGGGCTACACTAGCATGGAACAGGGATGAATGGAGATGTCATTGGCACCCGCTAGAGCAAATCGATGAGTAATGGGATGTCAAGTGATTAAGTGATATGATGTTGTGCGGCCACTATTGTGGCCACGCAATTTCGGAATTCCGAAATTTTAACAATTAAGTCTGGAGTGATTTCTGTCCAAACCTGCTGGGTTCTGAGATTTGTTCCTATGTCTCTTGGATCATGGCCATTAAGCATCTCAATCAGGAGCCAGAGAGGCAGTTCGTGGGCAGCGACTCGGGGTCTCGTTGGGGTGGGGAGGAAAGGGCTGGTTCCACCCCATTCCGTGAGGCCCTATGTGTCTCATCACTGTGGGCCCAAACCTGACTGTCCAATCTGAAAGATGGCAGCCACTGAGCCGCCAGCCAAGGGGGAGCAGGTGGAGGGACAACACCCTTTCCCCCCCGGGGTAGTCCGGCGCTGGTAACGCATTGCGAGGACCACATGCATCTCTGCCAAAAGCCACTGGGTTCCAAGATTTGTCTCTGAGTCTAGTCTCTGGGATCATGGCCGTTAAGCCATTCGATCAGGAACCAGAGAGGCCTTGCCTCCAATTATATAGCTGAGCTGGAGGTGGTTTGTGGGTGTGTCTCCCACATACCTCACTTGGCCATTTACTTTCTTGGTAAACTTTGCCCCAAGTTATTGGGGTCTGGCCAAAGGCACAGCAGCAATTTTGGGGTATCTGGAAGTCTGAAGGCACCATGAGGCTGCTGATGCACTCGCCTCACAGGTACAAATTGGCCTGCTGGCAGCACCATACCCCCATTCATTGCTCTTATAGACTAGTTTTTTTTTTTTGGGGGGGGGAGCACACCTGGCAATGCACACCTGGCAATGCTCAGGCAATCTGGGTTCTGCTCTCAGGGGACCATATGGGATGCTGAAGATTGAATCTGGGTTGGATGCCTGCAAGGCCAGTGCCCTACTGGCCATACTATCACTTTAGCTCCTCTTATAGGCTAGTTTTGCTGTTTCTTGGATTCCCATGCCTTCCTCTTTTTTTAAATTTACTTCCCTGGTTTTTTTTTTTTTTTGGCTTTTTGGGTCACACCCAGCGATGCACAGGGGTTACTCCTGGCTCTTCATTCAGGAATTACTCCTGGCAGTGCTCGGGGGACCATATGGGATGCTGGGAATCAAACCCGGGACGGTTGCGTGCAAGGCAAACGCCCTACCCGCTGTGCTATGGCTCCAGCCCCTTTACTTTCCTGTTTCGCTGAAATACCTCCCCTAGTAACTTCCTAGGAAAAACATATAGAGGTGTGATCTTGGAATCTTTGCATATTAAAAAACATCTTAATTATATTTTGACTCTTGTCATTGGG
The DNA here is from genome assembly GCF_029834395.1 of Sorex fumeus. Lineage (NCBI taxonomy): Eukaryota > Metazoa > Chordata > Mammalia > Eulipotyphla > Soricidae > Sorex > Sorex fumeus. The sequence continues at coordinate 36,640,667 of NW_026606071.1, read as the reverse complement.
CTGAACGTTGAAGTCAAGCTTAGAAATAATTTTCCCAGTCATTTTGAAGATACTTCACTTCTACCTTCCAAGGATGCTATTTAAGAAGCCTGATTCATAGTTATATTCTTAATTCTTTGTATACATATCTTCACTATGTCTGAAAATGTTAGGGTTTTCTCCTTAGGTTACTGTTTGGAAAATTTTAACAATGTGCTTTGCTTTGACTCAATTTTGTTGTTGTTCTTCTGAATCTTCATTCAATATGAAAATACTTGTTTTGGAGAAAGTTTCCTTTTATAATTATTTTTGTGCAATATATTTTCCTACATTTGTTTAATATTCTTTTTGGGGAACGGGGATGAGGCCATACCCTATGGTAAGTAAAGTAAGTAAAGTAAAGGCCCTCCCGTTGATCATCGATTTGCTCGAGCGGGCCCAGTAACATCTCCATTGGAGACTTTGTTGTTACTGTGTCTGGCATATCGAATACTCTCGGTAGCTTGCCGGGCTCTCCGAGAGGGGCGGAGGAATCGAACTCGGGTCGGCCATGTTGGCTGCATGCAAGGCAAACGCCCTACCGCTCAGGGTCTATTTCTGGATGTTTTGTGGTTTTTTTTATGGCAGGTGGGACACTCCCTGGCTGTGCTCAGGGCTTACTCCTGGCTCTATGCTCAGGGACTACTCTTGGCAGGTGCCGGGGATCCAACCTGGGCCAGCTGCATGTAAGGCAAACTCCTTATCTGCTCTCTATCTCTCTGGCCCTAACACAAACTGGTTTTATGCTCAAGAGTGACTCCTGGTGGTGCTCAGGGGACCACATTCAGTAACGGGGATTCAAAACTGCTGTGAGTAGGATTCAAGACAAGTGCCTTATTGCCTGTACTATCTCTCTGGCCTTTTATTCTCTCTCTCTCTCTCTCTCTCTTGCTTTTTGGGTCATACCCAGCGATGCACAGGGGTTACTCCTGGCTTTGCACTCAGGAATTACTCCTTGCGGTGCTGGGGGGACCATATGGGATGCTGGGAATTGAACCTGGTTTGGCTGCATGCAAGGCAAATGCCCTATCCGCTGTGCTATCGCTCCAGCCCCTTATTCTATTTTTTAAAAAACATTTTTTTAAATGTTTAAAAGCGATAGCATAGCAGTTAGAGTGCTTGCCTTGCATGCGACTGACCCAGGTTTGATTCCCAGCATCCCATATGGCCCCCTGAGCACTGCCAGGAGTAACTCCTTGAGTGCAGAGCCAGGAGTAACCCCTGTGCATCGCCAGGTGTGACCCAAAAAGAAAAAAAAATTGAATCACTGTGAAATACACAGTTACAAAGTAGTCCATGATTGGGTTTCAGTCATATAATGTTCCAATGTCATCCAGTCTCCGGTGACTCAGGGATCACACCCATAAGCCACACCCTGCCAGCACCAGATAATCTCACCTGCCACCCTCCAGAACTCAGGAATGCTGCTCCAAGACGGGAGTATAAACGGAGGCTCCCAGAACCATGCCACTGGACTCTGCGCCAGGCTGTGGGCGGGTGAGAGCGCTCCCCACCCCAAGGGATTCAGCCCTGGCAGTCGACCTCAACTGGCCAACCACCGCCACACTCCAGGTTGCTTTCCAGACCACACATCCTGGAAGCGGCTGCTCGACACATTATAAGACACTGCCTACCCATTATGCCTCTTAGAGGGCCAGGTAAGCTACCAAGAGTATCCCACCTTCACGGGCAGAGCCTGGCAAGCTCCTCGTGGCGTATTCGATATGCCAAATACAGTAACGACAATAGGTCTCATTCCCCTGACCCTGAAAGAGCCTCCAATTGTTGGGAAAAGATGAGTAAGAAAAGGCTGCTAAAATCTCAGGGCTGCTCCCGGAGAATGCTCCAGGTCCCAAACAGAGCCGATCTCACCGGGAGGTCCCAGATGGGGTAGGTGCCGCATCTCGCCCTCCCCAGGTGGAACCCCGGTGACCATGAGTCTCTACAAGCATAGCTCGGGCATGCAGGTACCAGGACATTTTCTTCTGAACCGCACAGCTGCTTATGCAGCCGCACAACATCTCCTTATATACAAAGTGATCAATGGAAAGTAAATCATCCAACGTTTCTCCCTGAAAATCAGGCTTAACTCTTTTGCAAACCACAACATTCTAAAGGAGAGAGAGAACAGAGGGGAATGCCCTGCCACAGAGGCAGGGTGGCATGGGGGGTTATGAAGGGTGGGAGGGATACTGGGATCCGTGGTGGTGGGAAATGGGCACTGGTAGAGGGATGGGTATTCGAAATAAAAAAAAGTAAATAAAATAAAATAAAATCTCAGGGCTGGGAGGAATAGAGACGTTATTGTCGCCCACTCGAGTAATTCGAGGATCAATGGGATGACAGTGATACAGTGATACAGTAAATGTTCCAATGACCGCCTCTTCACCAGTGTACATTTCCCATCACCAGTGTCCCTAATTTTCCTCCCTCTGTTTTATTCTCATTATTATCTCCATTCACTCCATTTAGAAGTTAGATTTCTTGTGGCTGAAGAGAGAATACAGTGGGTCAGACGCTCACCTTGCATGCAGCTGACCGAGGTTCAATTCCCGGTATCCCATATGGTTCCCCGAGCACTGCCAGGAGTGATCCCTGAGTTCAGAGCCAGGAGTAACCCCTAAGCACCCACTGAGCATGCCCCTCCCCCCAAAACAAAGGTAAAGGTAAAAAAGGTAAAGGCCCTCCCGTTGTTCGTCGATTTGTTCGAGCGGACCCAGTAACGTCTCCATTGGAGACTTTGTTGTTACTGTGTTTGGCATATCGAATACATCATGGGTAGCTTGCCAGGCTCTGCCGTGCGCGCGAGATACTCTCGGTAGCTTACCGGGCTCTCCGAGAGGGGCGGAGGAATCGAACTCGGGTCAGCCATGTTGGCTGCGTGCAAGGCAAATGCCCTACCGCTGTGCTATCGCTCCAGCCCTCAAACAAAACAAAACAAAACAAAGAAGTTAGATTTCTCTATTGATTCTTCAATTTTCTCTTTTCAATTTCTTTGGCTTTCTCTGTTTGATTTTTATTTTAACTTCAAATATAAATGACATGAAATATGTACCTTTATCATTTTAAGGGGACAGTTCAGTAGCACCAACATAGACCATAGACATGCCATTGGGCGGCCATCCATAGGAACTCTTGTTATCCTGCAACACGGAAACTCCTTCCGGTTCCTCCCTCCCCCATCCTTGAATTATGCATGTTGTTGGTATCACCAAGCATTGCACACTGCCTTGGGGTGCTTGTGCAATATTTTAGTGGTGGCACTCTTTAGGGGTAACACATCATGAGCCGGCGCCCATACACTCGGCCACAGTGATCGCTGGGGTTCACACACCTTTTGGGTGCTCACTGACATGCTCAGGTGAAGCAGGCAAGTTCTGGTTGTGCTCACCAGGGGTCATTGCGATGCTCACACATATGCCTGAGAGGGGTCATGCTTCCTGGCCAGGGTGCCTGCACATCTTCTTAGTCGTATGCAAGCAGGAGGAGGCATATACGTTTTGAGTGGTACTTATACATGATTTTCTGCAATGCAAGTGGAAATGGCCCATCGTGCCGGGGCTAACAGACAGTGGAGCTGCAGGGTTGCAGTGAATGCATGTGGGAGGCTGGAGATGTGAGCTTCTGATCATATGCTTGCAAGGATATGGCCAGAAGTTCCCTAAGTCACTGCATGATTCCTCTGAATCCTTTTTTTTTTTTAATTTTTTTTTTCTTTTTGGGTCACACCTGGCGATGCACAGGGGTTACTCTTGGCTCTGCACTCAGGAATTCCTCCTGGTGGTGCTCAGGGGACCATATGGGATGTTGGAAATGTTTGCTTCATGCAAGGCAAACGCCCTACCTGCTGTTAGACTGCTCCAGCCCCTGAACCCTGTTTTTATTTATTTTATTTTATTTTTTTTGCTTTTTGGGTCACACACCCGGCAATGCTCAAGGGTTACTCCTGACTCTGCACTCAGGAATTACCCCTGGTGGTGCTCAGGGGACCATATGGGATGCTGGGAATCGAACCCGGGTCGGCTGCGTGCAAGGCAGACATCCTACCCGCTGTGCTGTTGCTCCAGCCCCCTGAACCCTGTTTTTATGTTGTTGATGCTAGATTTTTTTTTTCTGAGATATTTCCTTTTTTTTTTTCTTTTTCTTTTTCCAACCATCTCAGGTTCCAGTTTTCTTTTGTTTTGTTTTGGATTTTGGAGGTTACACTTGGCAGTATTCAGGGAATATTCCTAACGCTACGCTCAGTGGTCAGTCCTGAGGGTGCTCAGGGGAGCAGATAGGCCCTGGGGATAAAATCGGGGTCAACTTTATGCAGGAGAAGTGCTTTAACCCCTGTACGATCTCTCCAGCTCAGTTTTCGTACCTTCAGTTGCCAGGATCTTTCTTTCCCCTCATCTTTCTCACTTATATATTTTTTCATCATTTCCGCCCCCTGTTGTTGCTGTGAAGGGTTGCTGTACACAGTTGGTTGTGGTGCTCACACACTGGGTTGCCAAGCAGCAGAGACGGCAAACTATTTGTGGTGGCCCCAGGGATCACCACCAGCAGTGCCTTGGAGATTGCACTCAGCGTGTGGGCCAATGCCAAGGACCAAATCTGCAGCTTCAGACCTGCTCTATAGGCGTCCTAGCACCCAGTTCCAAGCCGGCACCCACCACCCTGCCACGTTATTCTATTTTGTTTTAGGAACAGGAATAGCTTCTAAGGATGTTACAGCGGGTTTGTTTTTTTCATCATTCTTCCGCTCTGCTTTGATTTGTCTCTCTGTGTTCTTGTTCATGCTAATTTGCTTTGGTCTCTCGCTTTTATGTTCCTGGCCATCCTCAAGCTCAGCTGCTTTAGTAATTTTTCCTACAGAAGGGTGGAAAAGCTCTAAAAGGCTTGTGTGAAGGCTGAGTATGTGGGCAAGAGGCGAGTGGCCTCTTGCTTCCCCAGAAGGAACCGGCCAGAAATGGACTTTGTTGGAGTTTTTTTGGAAAAAAGAATCTCAGAATCTCAGGCCCCACTGTCAGCTACAAATTGGGAATCTATGTCTTTATTAGATCATCTGGGGACTCAGATGCACTTGCTGTTGTGAGCAGCTTTGGATTAGGGTGTCAGGTGCCCACTCATGCCAGATTGCATGGGGGACACATGTCAATACTGAGCACAGAGATTATTTTTTCCTCCTGACAAGGATCCACTAGTTGTGTTTGGGGTTTAGAAGCTTGGCTGCGAATGTTCCCAGAGTGTGTGGGAGCTCGGAAGAATGAAGTCCCAGATGCTTTTTCTTGATTCAGCTTCCAGCCTTGTACCTCCCCTTTGCCTTTTACTGAACTAGAGTTTATAGAAAATGTGTTTCTGGTGGTGGAAATGGGAAGAGCTAGAACAGGGAGAGGAGCTAATCTCTTTATACAGAACTTCAACCAATCTTCCCCGTTCCTTATCTTGCTTTTATGTTTTATTTAAACTATGACTAATAGAACAATTACCTTCCTAATCATCAGTGAGGTTTTTTTTTTTTATGGAAGGTGGGGGCAGGGAGGGGGGGGGTCACACCTGGCAATGCTCAGGAGTTACTCCTTGGCTCTGTTCTCAGGAATTACTCCTGGCCATGCTTGGGGGACCATATGGGATGTTGGGGACTGAACCTGGGTCGTCGGCATGCAAGGCTCTGTACTGTTGCTCCAGCCCCAGTTCTTGAAACTTTTTTTTCATTCATTCATTCATCATCCTGTTAATCATCGATTGCCTCGAGCAGGCCCCAGTAACGTCTCTTTCATCCTAGCCTTGAGATTATATTCAAGGCTTTTTAGGAGAATGAGACCCATCATTGTTACTGGTATTTGGCATATTTGGTGCGCCACGGGGAGTTTGCCAGACTCTGCCCTGTGGGCAGGCTATATTCGATAGCCTGCAAGTTTGAAACTTAGTGTTTGAAAATTAAACTTGTGTCAGAGTTTTTGTTGTTGCTGTTGGTCTGGGGAGGGGTTTGGGGCATGCCTGGCTGAGCCTGGGGGCTACTCCTGGCTCTGGACTTGGGAGATCATTCTTGGTGGTGCTCAGAGAACCCTGGTGATGGAAGCTGGGCTTCTAGTTATTTCCCAGACTCACTTCAAGGATTTTGAAAAAAGAAACTGCAGGGGTCGGGGCGACAGTACAGTGGGCAGGACACGTGCCTTGTGTGGCTGACCTGGGTTCGATTCCCAACATCTCATATGGTCCCCAAGCCTGCCAGGAATGATTACTGACTGCAGAGCCAGAAGTAATCCCTGAGCGACACAGGGTGTGGTCCCAAAACCAAAACAAAACCAAAACAAAAAAGAAACCACGGGCCCCAGGGAGGTGGCTCAAAGGACCAGAGCATATGCCTCACATACACAGGGGCCTGGGTTGGATCCACAGGACAGCATGGCCTCCCTAGTACTGCTGGGCGCAGTCCTGGTGAACCCCAACATATCTGAAGAAGAACAGAAAGAGAAGGAGGAGGAGGAGGAAGAGGAAGAAAAAGCAGAAGAGGTGGTGGAGGAAGAGGAGGAGGAGGAGGAGGAGGAGGAGGAGGAGGAGGGGGAGGAGGAGAAAGAAAGAAGAGCTGACATTTCCTGTGCCCCACCTAATTCCATTCTTGTATTTCCTTCCTTCCCCTTACCCAAAGCAACTCTGACTTTGGTATTTATTTTCTTCCACGCACATTTTGACTCTCTTACTACACATATTTGTTGTTTTTATTTGGTGGTGGTGTGGGGGGTTGGGGGGGCTCTTATACCTGGTGATGCTCAGGGCTTACTCCTCCTGGCTCTGCACTCAGGACCACTCCTGGTGGTGCTCAGATACCCTATGGCCTGACTCACTGTCTTATTGCTCTGGCCCCCTTACTCCACCTATTTATATCTCTAAACGACATATATATTATTGTGTGATTTAAGTTTTTATTGCTAATAGCATGATACTGTTATCAGAGTCTCCTTCCCCCGCGCCTGGCTGTCCTCGCCGGGGCCCCTTGGAAGGGAGCAGGTTGAGTTTCCCTCCCCGCCCCGACCAGGGCTCTGGCAGCCGAAGACCTCCAGAACCAGCCACCACTATGCTGAGACCACTCTCCGCACACATGAACGTACCGGCAGAGGAACAAAGACATGTGGGTCCCGGGATTGAGATCTCCAAGCCTACTCGGATCAGGGCCGAGCATCCTCCACCCAGATCCTCCAAATTCCAGTAGGCGGGGGTCACACCCACCAACTGGCCCCCTGGCGCCATGTAATCCCATCAACGGCCAAGACTCAGAGACTATAAAACCCAGCTCCCGGAAGCATGCGGCCGCATTTGCGGCTGCGTGACATCTTATTATCTCATTCCTACTTCGGACAAACTGGCAGGCTACCGAATGTAACCTGCCCACATGGCAGAGTCTGGCAAACTCCCCGTGGCGTACCCAATATGCCAAATACCAGTAACAATGATGTGTCTCATTCTCCTAACTCTGAAAGGCCTTGAATATGGCACTTTTAAAAAAATCTCAGGGCTAGGACGAAGGAGACGTTACTGGGGCCTACTGGAGGCAATCGACGAATAACAGGATGGTCATGATTGTGATCGTGAACATGATACTGTACACAACCTTTGGAAAAGTCTTTATTTTATTTACTTTTTTCCCTTTTTATTTTTTGGGCTACACCACATGGTGCTTGGGGCTATTCCTGGTCATATGCTCAGGAGAGTCCCCCCACAGTGCTCTGAGAACTGTATGTGAACCACCTGGAGGTTGAACAGGGTCCGAGGTGTGCAGAGCAAATAGTTCAACCCTTATACTGTCTTTCCAATCCCTGAAACTTAGAATTATTTTAGTCAACTATGTGTTTGGAGATTTAAACAGGCTTTTGTATTTAGATATTAGATACTGATGTGGCATTCCAGTGGAGAGCAATATGTCACAATTTTCAGGGTATCTCTTCGGTTGAAGGCCACTGGTGTTTTTCAGTGTTCCAGGCATTGCTGCTTGAAGCATTTTTGTCCATCTTTCCTGCGTACAGATGTGACAGTGTGTTCCTGAGAATGAAACTGCTGAGATATGAACCTCGGACTTCTTCCACTTAGCTAACTCTTGCCCCATTGCTCTCCCAAGGACTTACTTGTTCCAACTTAAATCTCCACTAGCAAGTCGTGAGCATTCTTATTCCTTTTTTTTTTTTTTTTTTTTTTTTTGGTTTTTGGGTCATACCCGGTGATGCCCAGGGGCTACTCCTGCTCCTGCACTCTGGAATTACTCCTGGTAGTGCTCAGGGGACCATATGGGATGCTGGGAATCGAACCTGGGTCGACCGAGTACAAGGCAAACGCCCTCCCTGCTGTGCTATCATTCCAGCCCCGCATTCTCGTTTCTTGTTCTAACATTCAGACTTTGAAATGGATATAAAAAAAAAATACTGTTTTTCAAGTAAGGAATTATCCTGGCAGCTAGAGAGGAAGGTAGGATGGCCTAGAGGCAAGAAAGCATGGTGGGTTACAGAAGATGAAAGCAGAACTGTGAGTCAGAGAGTGGAGCCCAAGGGGGTCTGCTGAGGGAGGCACAGTTGCAGACATAATTTGTTTTGTTTGGTTTTGTTTTGGGATCACACCCGGTGATATACAGGCATTACTCCTGCCTTGGAACTCAGGAATCACTCCTGGTGGTGCTCAGGAGACTGTGGGGTGCCAGAGATCAAACTGAGGTTGATTGTGTATAAGGCAAGTGCCCTACCCACTGGGCTATCTATCCAGCTCCAGGAGACAGAAATTATTGAGACTGAGAACTTACTCAGTACTAGTTGTGGTTCTTTAGAGTTTTGCATAAGTTAGCTTGCCAAATCCCTATACGACTTGAAGAAGTAGCTAACTTTGTAGTTGAAATTGAAATACTGAAAGGCTGAAGAACAATTTCAGCGTTTTCTATGTGAGGGTACTTGCCTTGTACACCACTGACCCAGGTTTGAGCTCCGTTACCTTACCTGGTCTCCTGAGCACTGATAGTAGGGATCCCTAAGCACAGAGCCAGGAGTAAGCCCTGCATACTGCTGGGTGTGGCCCCCAAACAAACACCATCTGTGTGGGGATTGATTCTGGCTTTGAACTCCGGAATTCATGCTCTTGACTATTAAGCAATATTCGTAATCCAGTCCTGACCCAGATTGTTCTATATTTGAGTTTCAAGTGTGATAGAATCAAAGTATGAAAGACTGAATTTGAAGCCAGAAAGATAGTACAGGAAGTAATGTACTTGTCTTGCATGTGGCTGACCCCCATTTGATCTTCAAGCACTGCATTGGGTCCTCTGAATCCAATGGGAATGATTCCTGAACACAGAGTGAGGAGAAAGCACTAAGCATATCCAGGTGTGGCCCCCAGCCCCATTACCATCGTCATCATCTCATCACAGACTAAATCTGGCAGTCCATTGGAAAGTAATTAAAGCGTGGCTTAGTGACTAATGCACTTACCTTGGAAATGTGAGGTTGTCTTTGATTCATTCCCCAATGCCACAACATATACCAACTGCTATCAGGGCAGCACTGCCATCTGTGCCTGGCAATTCTACTTTCTGGTACCACAAGAGATTTCCAACCACCCTGCAGACAGGTGTGTGCAAGTCCAGCAATTGAAGGGCTTGATCCCCCAGTGAACGCTGAAAAGGTATTCAAGCACTAAGGCTGGGGGACATCCCTGGTGAGCACAGGCGCAAAGCTCACAACTAGCAATGAAGATGTGTGAGCATCAAGACCTGATGTGCGCTTGCCAGCCAGTACCTGGCCCCAGACTGTGAACCCCAGAACCAAGCATGCCTGAGAAACTCCAGGAATTGGCCTCTTCACTAGAACAACTGAAAAAGATGGCAAAACCAACGACTGGAACTCTAGACTCTAGTTGAACATCTGCAGCGTCCAGGGGAGAAGTTGATGAAGAAAGAGGATTTCAGTGAACTGCAGTGGTTCATGAAACAGCTGCTCACTGCCATCCCCAGAGCCAGCAGTCATATGATGTTGAGCTTCATATCTAATCTAACGTTGATGCAAGAGCTGGGAGTGGGGTCTTGTGGGGGCAAATCAGGGCTGTTTTTTTTAGTTTAAATTTTATTTTAAAATAAAAATGAAAATTTTATTTTTCCCTTACATTTTATACAAACACTGTGGTTTACAAAGTTGTTCAGGATGATTTGTTACAGACATTGAGTATTGTAACACAAATCCACCACCATTGCACCTTCCCACCACTGTTATTTTTTTTTTAATTTTTATTAGTGAGACACCATGAAGTACAGTTGTAGACTTACAAATTTTGTGCTTGGGTTTCAATTATACAATGATCAAATACCCATCCCTCCACCAGGGCCCATTTCCCACCACCACGGATCCCAGTATCCCTCCCACCCCCCCATACCCCCCATCCCACCCTGCCTCTGTGGCAGGGCATTCCCCTCTGTTCTCTCTCTCCTTTTGGTGTTGTGGTTTGCAAAAGAGGTGTTGAGTGGCAATCATGTTTGGTCTATAGTCTACTTTTAGCATGCTTCTCCCATCCTGGGGGGATCCATTCAACAACTTTTATTTGGCGCTCCCTTCTCTATCTGAGCTGCCTTTTTCCCTAGAGTGTGTGGCTGGCCTCCAAGACATGGAGCAAAATTCCTGGTACTGATCTTGGCCATTCTTGGGTGTTAGTCTCCTATTTTGTTACTTTATGTTCCCCAGATGAATGCAATCTTTCTATGTCTACCCCTCTCTTTCTGACTCATTTCGCTTAACATGATACTTTTCATGTAGTACCGCTTGTATGTAAATTTCGTGACTTCCTTTTCTAACAGCTACATAGTACTCCATTGTGTAAATGTACCAAAGTTTCTTTAACCAGTCATCTCTTCTCCGCACTCAGGTTTTTTCCAGATTCTGGCTAAAGAGTGCTGCAATGAACAAACAAGTACAGATGTCACTTCGACTATACTTTTTTGCTTCTCTGAGATATATTCCTAGGAGTGGTATTGCTGAGTCAAATGGGAGCTCAATTTCTAATTTTTTTTTCTTTTTTTGTAGGAGTACTGCTATTTATTCAGCCACTGATTAGCTGATTGAATTGTGCATGAACTCCACCTTACTCTTTTTTTCTTTTTCCATTTTTTATAATTTTATTTATTGAATCACCGTGAGAGCAGTTACAAAGCTTTTGGGTCTAAGTCTCAGTCATACAATGAAACACCCATACCTTCGCCAGTGCCCGTTCTCCACCACCAAAAATCCCAGTATACCCCCATCCCACACCCTCCCCCTGCCTGTGGGGCAGATGATTTCTACATTACTCTCTCTCTACTTTGATCACATTCACTATTTCGACACCAGACCCACCATTATTTAAGATTTTACCCCAACACTCAGATCTGCTGAAAAGGCAACAATAGACAATTAGTATTCTATTTCTGGTTATGAATAACATATGATGTCGTGTGGCTGCAGTAGGGCCATGTGGTTTTGAAATTCTGAAATTTTAACACTTAAATCTGGAGGGATTTATGCCAAAAGCCACTGGGTTTAGAGATCTGCTCCTGAGTCTCTGGGATCATGGTCGTTGAGCAGCTTGATGAGGAGCCAAAGAGGCCATTCGTGGGTGATGACTTGGGGTCTCATTGGGGTGGGGAAGACAGGCCTGGCTCCACCTCCCCCCCATCCCGTGAGACCCAACAAGTTTTGTCACTGCGGGCCCAAGCCTGACTGTCCAATGACCTCTGGAGGATGACAGCCACCAAGTCGCCAAGAGGGAGCAGGCGGAGGGACAGCACCCATTCCCCCCTGGGGTGGCCCGGTGACAGTAACCTACTGCGGGGTCCGGACACATTTCTGACAAAAGCCGCTGGGTTTCGAGATTTGTTTCTGAGTCTCTGGGATCAAGGCCGTTGAGCAGCTTGATGAGGAGCCAGAGAGGCCGTTTGTGGGCGATGACTTGGGGTCTCGTTAGGGTGGGGAGGACAGGCCCGGCTCCACCTCCCCCCCCATCCCGTGAGGCCCTGTGTGTCTCGTCACTGCGGGCCCAAGCCTGACTGTCCAATGGCCTCTGGAGGATGACAGCCACCAAGTCGCCAAGAGGGAGCAGGCGGAGGGACAACACCCTTTCCTCCCTGGGGTGGCCCGGCGACAGTAACGTACTGTGGAGTCCGGATGCATTTCTGCCAAATGACACTGGGTTTTGAGATTTGTTTCTGAGTCTCTGGGATCATGGCTGTTAAGCAGCTTGATCAGGAGCCAGAGAGGCCATTTGTGGGCGATGACTTGGGATCTCGTTGGGGTGGGGAATACAAGCCCGGCTCCACCCTCATCCCGTGAGGCCCTGTGTGTCTCGTCACTGGGGGCCCAAATGTGACTATCCAGTGGCCTCAGACGGATGGCAGCCACTGGGCCGCCAGGGGGAATAGGCCAAGGCACGAAACCTATTCCCACCTGGGTTGGCCCAGCACCGGTAGCCTACTGCAGAGACCAGACGCATTTCTACCTAAAGCCACTGGGTTCTGAAATTCGTTTCTGAGTCTCTGGGATCATGTCCATTAAGCAGTTCAATCAGGAACCAAAGAGGCCTTGCCTCCAATTATATAGCTGAGCCGGAGGTGGTTTGTGGGTGTGTTTCCCACATACCTAACTTTTGGCCGTTTACTTTCTTGGTAAACTTTGCCCCAAGTTTTTGGGGTCTGGCCAAAGGCACAGCAGCAATTTTGGGGTATCTGGAAGTCTGAAGGTGCCATGAGGCTGCTGATGCACTCGCCTCACAGGTACAGATTGACCTGCTGGCGGCACCATACCCCCTCAATTTCTAATTTTTTGAGAATCGTCCATACTGTTTTCCAAAAGGGCTGAACCAGTCGGCATTCCCACCAGCAGTGAAGGAGGGTCCCTTTCTCGCCACATCCGCGCCAGCACCGGTTGCTTTTATTCTTGTGGATGTGGGCCAGTCTCTACCCACCACCATTATTTTTAATTTTCCCAACCACCCCAGTAGCCTGCTCTCATAGCAGGACCTTAATAATTTATTTTATATTGCTTGTTATCAATAATTTGCTTAAAGAATGATCAAAAAATGTTTCTTTAGAAGAAAGTTAGTGAAAATTATTATATCTCACCATGGAGTCACCAGGGGTTTTGTATTTTGATGTGTTGGTCATTTTAATCTGTCCACCAATAAGTGAACACAGGACTGACCTTTGTTTCAACTCCTTTAGGTTGAAATGGATTCCCCAGTGGTATCTGTTGAGGAGATTTAAAGTGAGAACATGCCTATTCTTTCCCTTTCCTTTGAACACCTAGACATGAAAGGAAATCTCTGTCAGGTCACTGATTGGAGATAGAGTCAACAAAATGAAACTTCACTGAGAGCACACAACGAAGAATCTAGTCTTTGAGCCAGGGCGATGACTCATAATGTAGGCCTAGCATATGAAAGGCCCTGCATGCAATTCCCAGTATTTCAAGGCCTCCAAAGAATCACTGGGCATACCCCTGGTGGTCTTGAGCACCAGTAGGTATGATAGTATTTTTCAGGGGCGAGGGCACAACTGGCCAGTGCTCAGAACTTACTCCTGGCTCTGTGCTCAGGATTCACTTCAAGTGAGTTCAGGGAACCATATGGGTTGCCTGGGAACGAACCCGGGTCAGATGCATGCAAATTAAGTGCCGTACAGTTGTAATCTCACTCTGGTCCCAAGTAGGTATGATCCTTAACTGATAATAATATAGTCTTCAAAAACAGATTAGAAGAGGCAATAAATAAATTGGTGGCTGAAACTTTTCAAGCAAAAATTCTGACTTGGGGGATGCTCTGATTTCTGGAGCTAACACTCGGACATTCAAAATTTTCAATTTGGATAAAGCAATTACAAAGTTGAAGAAGAAACAGAAAAGTGTGGTCTGTTCACAATTCTGAAAAAAGAAACAAATGGATTGAAGAAACCCCCAAGGATATGGAAATCTAGAGGATGCTCTCTAAATAAGTTTAGAATATCAGTAAGGAGTTACACATTGTCGATAGGAGTCAAAAGATAAATTCTTTGGACTTGAAAAGAACAGTGGAGTGATACCCAATAGATCTGAGTTGGCCGAAGAATGAGTCAATGAATTTGAAGAGAAAGGACAATTCAAATAACCCAGTATGAAAAGCAAAAAGAATGAAAAAAGAAAAAAAACTACACAAGCCCCAGGGGACAAAGAGGACACCACAAACATACCAAAATACAAACATGGGACTCCCAGAAATAAAGAGAGAAAAGGTCAGAAAAAATGTTTGAGGATATAATAATAAAAATATTAGCTACAAACTCTCCATATTTGATGAAAGACATGCACTAAAAACCCAGTAAGTAAGTTCAAAAAACTTAATGCAGGACAAACTCACATCCACTCAGAGCGTTGTCAAAAAAGGCGAAGAGAGAAAGTCTTGAAAGTAGCAAGAAAGGATGTTCATCATTTCCAGGGAATTTTATAAGTTTCAAAACTGATTCCTTTTTCCTTTTTTGCGGGCTCCCACTCACAAAGCATGCCCACCAGCCCTTTGAGCTATGGTCCAGGCCCTGGGCCCTGGGGTCTTATCAGAGCAACAATATAGGGTAGAAGGTGGTTCAGACCTAAGCACTGGGAGGGGCAAAAAAAAGAAAAAAGAGAAATAAAAGAAAAGAAAAAGGAAGGGGAAATCAAGACAGTCCAAGATATACAAAAATTGAGATCCTTGCTAGTAGAACGGCATTTTAAGAAATGTTAGCTTAGGGCTGAAGAGATAGTTTCTTGGGTTGAGTACTTTGCTTTGCTTGCAGGAATTGTGGGTTTGGTTCCTAGTACTTCAGAGGCCTCTGGGAATTTTCAGGAGCAACTTCCAAGTGTTGGGCCAGGAATAACCCCAAGTACTGCTAGCTGTGGTTCAACAACAACAACAACAACAACAACAACAACAACAAGTAGTGTTTTTTTTTTAAAGATGAAAGAGAGGGGCCCAATTGATAGTACAGCAGGTGGGGTGCTTGCCTTGCAAGAGACCACCATGGGTTTGATCCCTGGCACCCCATAAAGTCTCAAGTCCTGGCAGGAGTGATCCCTGAGTGCAGAGCCTTGAGTAAGTGCTGAGCACTGATGGGTGTCCTTCAAAACAAAAGAAAGAAATAAAGAGAAAGAAAGAAAAGAAAGAAAAAGAAAGTCATCATTCCTTTGTGTGCTTAGCATAGTTTTAGAAAAAATAAAAAGAGAAACAGAGAGAAGAAAAAAAGAGAAATCTTAGCCAAAAAGAACCCTTTAGGGACACTCAATGGTAACAGCATGACTGAAGAATAGTGATGAGTAGTCACTCAGTTACTACCTAGTTACTGATTAGCTGTCTATTATCTAGCTATTCGTCGATTGCCTCGAGCAGGCCCCAGTAATGTCTCTTTCAACCTAGCCCTGAGATTATATTCAAGGCTCTTTAGGAGAATGAGACCCATCATTGTTACTGGTATTTGGCATATTTGGTATGCCACGGGGAGTTTGCCAGACTCTGCCCTGTGGACAGGCTACATATGATAGCCTGCAAGTTTCTCCAAAGTAGGAATGAGATAATAAGATGTCATAAAAAGATGTCCTGATAAGATGTCGCGCGGCCGCAAATGCGACAGCACGGTTCTCGGCATGGTGGTGGCTGGTCCTGGATC